>NW_021163048.1:760000-1360000 GCF_004324835.1 Dendronephthya gigantea
GATTTACGGCAACGAAAAAAGATGAGCACTGAGATGACCAAAAAACCAATAATACAGCCTAGTACAATTCCAATGATTGCTCCAACACCTGTAAAAAAATTAGGCATATCATTTAGCTAGGAAACAAGTCAGCGTGCACTATTTAATTGTATAAATTATGATTACATAAAGGCAGATGAAGTAATTCATGCAATAGAGGATCGATACAAGATGGTTATGAAAAAGCAGTTATCATTGGAGACATGCATGCAAGAACACAGATTGAGATTTTATCCTAAGAAGAACCGGCAATGCACCGGCAAGAGCATTGCACCGGCATCGTAAAAGCGCCGGTACAGGTTCGAGAGGACCGACAGTTGACACAATTTTCCATCAACTGTTCCTGGCTTGAATTTGAAGTGTGTATAATTCCACTCGAAATTAAGACCCTTTCAACCTCTATATAGAGAGACTCGTTAAAAATTGATATTGAATTAGAATAGACCAAAGAAAAAATTAATTCAGTTTTAAGTGCATGTATGTAAATTTATTTGAAGAGAGTGAGAGATTTCATATATGCCTGTATATTTTACTCTTATGTACATAGCCCATGCACTAGCAATAGCTATAGTTATTTTAAAGGCCGATTAAGCGCGTGTAGTGCAAAATAATTATTTCATTCTCTGATTAGCCTGATATACAAACCTAGTGAGCTGTCTGATTTCATGTCACCTTTCTTATCTAAAGTAGGTAATGATAATAATAGTATATATTAACTTATTGATATATAATTGCTTGTTTGCTGCATACATCTCAATTAAGTTATAATGATATTTAAAAATGAATGACGAAGCGTTAAGCGCTGAAACATGTATGTCTGCATATTGTTTCCCCATCCATAGAGATTCCTTTAGAGCCGGAACCAATTTTTTTGTCAGAAATACTGAAAGAATGGTTAAAACAACCAATGTTTAATTCATTTTTGCCAAATAAAATCAAAAAAGGATTAATCACAACCAAAACTAGTTGTTTTGACAATCTAGCTTCTTTTTACAGAATAATCATACGTATATAGCTACTATACCTTGACCTGGTTCCAATATAAACTTATAGTTAGCTGAAAAGATTGGTCTTTCATTTGGGTTTAAGTCAGAATCTACCCAAAGCATAACATAAGTCGACGAAGTGTTGATGATGATCGTTTGAGAAATCATAGTTTCACAGAAACGACCGAGTGATGTATTCGTCGGATATGAGCCGTTAAAAACTTCAACAAAATGTTTGGAGCAAGGAGGGTCATAATCACTGGTAACTGAAGTGGTCCGGTATGTCAGGGTAAGACGAATGTTGTATTACTTAGGGGCTTGTATCAACCATTGGCAGAAAAAGATTTGATGCTTTCCGTACTGATATTGCGGACTTTTCATGTTGCCAGTACTTTTTGTCAGTGTCCCAGTTTCGTCGCAGCCTAAAGAATGTGTAACTCTAATCTCTACTCATGAACAGCACTTCTAATATAATTGTAATTGCTATAATTGCCACCATAAACTTGCATGTTGGCTGCACTTGCAGATGAACGTCTGTTTCCCAATCATCAATAGAGCATCCGCAATATACCTGCATGAGGCCCTGTCACACTGTTGCGCATAGCCCTAGCGTATGGCAGCGAATGGTAAATATCACGCATACGCCGTTATACGCTGGGGATAGGTTATACATAGGTTATGGACGTTTCATGCACGGTCCCATGCGCCGATGCAGAGCATTTTTTAAGCATGCTTGAAAATCGTGTGTGGACGTATAGTTTATACGATAAGTATAAGCTAATGTATTGTACTAATAGGTCGAGTACGCTAATCAGACGCAGCTATAGGTGAGTAGGTGCATGTACAGTACAGTACAGCCAACTGGTAGCGCATCAGTAACGAACGTCTAACGTATACGTGACGTATTTTTAACATCCCTAGACAGCTTAGTGTATGGCTGACGATTAAAAAACGCATTTACCGCACAATTTGCTATTTTTACAGACTTTTTCGTGCGTTCTATTGTTCTATAGGGTCCAACTGGATTGGCCCGAAGAACTGACGAATTTCAAGCTAAGATTCCTACAATTTAGACAACACAATCTTTTATTGCTTACAGCAGGATAATTGCCATAATTATAGTTGGCTGACTGAACTGAAAAGTTCGAATAAACAGCTATTATCAAAATAACATTGGCATTACACGCAATCTTTCGAAACTGGAAGAAACGAAGCATCTAAGACCAAAGATGAATTTAAACAGATACCTGCGTTCTTCTTAATGAAGCGAAAAAGTGCCTTGAATCCTTTAGCGTTTGATTTTGGATCTGTTTGAAATTTCACCAGCAATCTTGGACCAGAGGTGAATATGAAATCGGGGAGGTCGTTGCTGGACCAACGTTGGAAAGGAAGCCATTCTGATGAAATGCTCGAATCATAAAGTTGAAGAATGTCCTTGTGACCAAATTGTGAGTCAGGAATAAATTGAAGTCTGATGACATCATCAGATTGACCACTAATACTCTGTGTACTATCCAGGTTACCAGGGTATGCATTTGGATAATTCATGGTGCGAATATTTCCGTTAGTACCATCTTTTGACAGACTTAATGGCAATGCTAGAAGTTGGAAAATAATTGAAAACGTTAACAAGAATATATATTATTTACCAGATTGGAGGTCCGCATAGGGAAATACTTCCCAAGGTCTCAAACAGCCTGAGAGGGACGTTTTGCGGGAAATATTTCCTTATACGGATCGACTAAACTGGTAAATAATAGATTTATTTTTTTAAATTATTTTTTAAATTAGATTATTTTATATTTTTCTTGCGTTCTGAATTCATATTTTAGCGTTTCCTGCAATCTGATTGGCTACCCGAGCGGTCCGTATGAAGCCGTACGGACCGCGCGAGATTTGAAAGCACAGAGCCAACGCTAAAATATGAATTCGGACCGCAAGAAAAACTACAACATTATTTACCAGTTTAGTCGGTCCGTAAAGGGAAATATTTCCCTCGGTCTCAACTGAGCGTTTCTGAGACCTTGGGAAATATTTCCCTGTACGGACCTGGAATCTGCAGGTAAATAACATGTTGTGAGAATATAAACGTATTTATATTTGGGATAAGCAGCGATACTGAATTACCCACCTTCCTCGTCTTTAATTGAGACATATCTAGCGTGAAATCCTCCACCAATTAAATCAAAATTGCTGGTGAAGACAATATGTAGATCTCGCTCTCTTGAAATTACATTTAAAGATGACGTGCACCAATCTCCAAGAGCATGGATTTTTGAAGAAATACCATCATATATCGTAATCTTATCACATTCACAAAGTGCACAATCTTGCAGATTAAGCGTTGATGCAATAAGATAAACTTTGTACCCTGGATTAGCGATTATCGTCCATTCACACGACAGACCTCCCCAATAGTGATTAGGAAAACCTGGACTTTGTATTGAGCCTGAAGCAGCAACACGTTTTCCACTTCCTGGACAAACTAAAAGAAAAAGTAAGGTTTGGGAGCAAGTGGAGAGAGGTCTAGAAAATTTCTTATCCGGATTATGTTTTCGTCGAAAGGTCGCGTCCTGTCAAGGTCGTCAAAGGTCGCATTCTGCTCCGTTGCCCAAATATACGACTTGGGTTCCCATAAAATATAAACCGCTGGTTAATGCGGAACCGTCCGGAATTTGTCCTCCTCTTTTCTCTCAGAAGCAGTTTTCAAAGTTAATCCCTTAAATGTTCTTGATACCGAGTGGTTTTTGCCACTGATTTTTATAGTGGACCACAAAGCGTTTGTCGCCTTTATAATTCTAGAGTTCTTAGGTGAACCACCCAAGAACCCACTAGTAACATCAGAAAAGAATTAAAAAGCTATCTATCTTTCTAATGTATAATTCAAAGCACAAATACAACGGAATGTGGAAGGTGTCAAAAATTAAAACGAAATGATTCATGACAGAAATCATGCACACAATATTGTTCGGATATAACCAGCACTGAGCGATAATGGCTGCAAATAATTGAGATGTATACTTACTTTTTGATTCTGGAATAGCCATATAAGTAGCTTTAAAACCTTTAAAGTTCCAAAATATGTCAGTTTTCATCACAATGTACATGTTTTGACCACTGGAGAGAAGCTCGGCTGTATTTTTACACCACCTGACAGATGACCTGCTCAGTACCATTGTACCATCGTATATTTCAATATAGTCACATGCGCAATCTTTGCAGTCTTGAAATTCAATATTTTGTACGCTAAATCTGATAACAGATCCAGGTTCAGTTTGGATTAGCCAAGAGCATTTCATGTTACCTAAATAATGTTCGGGGTAAATTGGGCTGGCGATTGACTTTTCCATGGTTGTGCTTGCTCGAAGTATTCCATCCCCATCACAAACTACAAAAAGAGCCAAACAATTATTAACATAGTGAACAGAATATCGCGGATTTTTTTTACCACTTGCCTTCAGCCTTAGGAATTGACTCGTATTTTCCCTCAAATCCTTTGCTTCCTTTCCACGATTTCGAAGTAAATTCCACCATCAACTGGTTCGTAGTTGAAACCAAATCGACTGTTTTGGGTAACGAACATTGAGAAAGTTTTTCAATTATTTTTTTGGCAAATTTAGTGTCGCCATCGTAAACATCAATGTAGTCTTTCGACAATTCTGGAGTTTTACAAGACGGGAAGGAAACTGTAGCAATTGTTAATCTAATCACGCGGTTTATTGGAGCTTGAAGTGTCCAAGTACACTCAAAATTTCCTGGGTAATTCAGAGGATACGCATAGGTTTTTATTTCTCCTTTATTTTTTTTAGGTTCTGGGCAAACTATAAATAGAAAAGATAAAATTCAAGCAGAAGCGGAGCAGTCAACTATTACGAATACATGCAGCTACAATTTTTGATTATCTTCAATCTTGCGAAATCATCGAAATATGCATAAAGTTTTATAATTTTATGATATACGTTCTTTGAATTTTTATCTTTGAAACGTACTATTGTTGGCTCTGATTGGTTCATATTTAATTTCCAGTCCATCAGTTTCTGCAAACCGATTTGTATTATATGTGATGAGCACGTTATTTGAACTCGACACGAGATCTGGCTTTTCCTTTGTCCATTCACCAAGCTTTGTACTAGATTCTGTTTTACCATCGAATATCTTCAACAAACCGCATATTTCACAACCACCAAAATCAAGAATTTTCACAGTTATGCGAATAAGGTAGCCATCGTCGACTCTTAGTTGCCAGGAACAAGACAAAGTATTTGAAAGGGAAATGTATTTGGACTTGTAGTCGTAACTCTTCAGAGTACCATTAGAATTTTGTGATGTTGGGGTATTGGAACACACTAAATACGAATAATACGTTTACGTTTAGACTATTATATGATAAAATATAATGGCTGTGATAACGCCAATCGTGGTAGACATTAGATTATTGAAAAGTGGTATCTAATAAAAAAATATAACATATAATATAACAATTTTTCAATGTTACAAAATTTTTTGTCTGATTCTTACAAATCAGTTGAATTTAAAATGTCAGAACTATAAATAAGGAGTTTCCGAAACTGAAGCCATCACTGTGAAGAGATGCATATTTTAGACATTCACATTGTGTGTACGTATACCAGCCAAAAATTTTAGGTTGGTGGGAAGGGAATAAATTAAGTGAAAATATCCGGACTCATGCAATTGATATAAAAATTTCCGGATATCATTGATTTTAGCAAAAACTGCTTAATTTTTGATATATTTCGATCAGTAAAATTTGCCCAAATTATCTGGATTATATCCTATATATATGAATCTTTAAAGATTTCTCTACAAGCAGTTCCCGGCACAAGACGCGGTCGGTTCATGTTTGAACTCAAATTTTCAGTAGTTACTGAAACGTTCTATACATATAATCCAGCATATACATTACCTTTGTTTTCTTTAAGTTTTTTATATTTTGCTTCAAAGTTATGACCTAAGGTGTGGGATCCCGTCACGAATTTGATAAATAAGTAACTACCATCGGAGATTAAAAAATCTGGAATTTCAGCTTGTTTGCACCATGCTCCAAGTTTTACATCCGATGAAGATCTCCCATCATATACTTCTACACCTCCACAACCACAGTCTGAACATGATGATTGGAAACTTAATTTTGAAATCTCCAAAGCAACTTTGTTATGTTCCGGCGTTGCATCAACTAGCCATTCACACATTATGTTTCCGTACGCTGGGTATCGAACTCTCAGGTATGATTCGGTTCTGGAACACACTGCAAAAGAAGTGCATGAGACGTATGAATTATAAAGGGCTTTATATATTGAATGTCCTATAGATAACGTTCTAAAGAAACAGGTATAACAGCAAATATGGTATAACAGCTTGAAAATTTTATAGGCAGTTGTTATACCGCTATTTAGTATCTTTTACTATAGGCTTAGCTTATTTTACTTAAGCATTCTTTATATCTCTTATTCAATGTCAAACAAGGTATAAAATGAATTTAAAAATCTAAAATCTAACCGTCCATTTTGGAGACATTCTTATAAGATGCAGTAAATCCTTTATCTCCGCCTATTGCATCTGTGTGAAAAATAATCAGCATACGACGCCCTGTGGAAAACAAACGTATATCTCCTTTACAATATCTTCCCAAGCTTTTTGTTCCATCAGAGCCATCAAAGATCTCAAGGTAATCACAACTACAGCGGCTGCATTCCTCCAGTTCGAGATTTTCAGCTGTGAATTGAATGATTGTGTTGCTGTCATTGGATGTGAGAACCCAAGAACAGTTTAGATTCGGTGGATACGTTTTTCCATAATCGGGACTTTGAATAACTTGGTTTGAACATTCTAGATATTAAGTAGTAAAAATATTTGTGATAGGGAGCTTTTAATTAGATCAAAGGCAGTGGCGCCGCCAACTCGATAGGTGGGGAGGGGGAGGGGCATATTCATATATTCGTTTTGTACATTAGGTATTAGTTTCTTTTCAAATTGATTGTTTTTATGGTCAGTTAACAGGAGTACTGTCGGCGCCATTGTGGCGATTATTCGAAGCATTTATTTATAACCACTGTATGTAAACAATTCAAGTGGTAATACTGGAGAAGACACGTCGCCTAACGACGGTTGAAAAGGCATGCCCAGTTAGATTTGGACCACAAAGAAAACGGTGACATTCATAGAAGACAGTGGACACTTTCATCCTTAATTGGCTCTCTTGCAGTTGATTGCACAACCTCGTATCTCGGGTCGGTTAAATTGCGTTTACATTACGCAATACATTTGTTGTTGTTGCGACAAAGTTCTCTCCTCCCGCGAATAAACACCGCATCTCGAGTGCTTAAATTTTGATAAACGCCGTGGCGTTTACTCAAAAAATTACAGTATACTATGTTCCCCATGCTGGTTACGCCACAAATACCACAAATCCAAATTGATTTAGAAACTAGAGTACAACTAAAATAATAAATTTAACATCCGATGCAGTTTTTGTTGCAACTACCAATAAATTTGTGGCTTGGCAGATTGCATGCTATTTGATTGAAATTAGGTAAATTACGCGTCCAAGATGCAAAATTTTCTGGTGAATTGGTTTGAATGAGACATTTTTTTAGCAAATATTTGCATAATTTTCACGAATGTCTGTTTGAAAAGTGAAAACCACGCCATCTTAGATTTTTCTAGAAAGTCATTGCAAATGTATATTCTTTTCACTCCTAATCTGTAGATTATCGGAACCGCTGTTTTGTGTTTACTGAAGTGTTTAACGTACGTCTACTATGTACGATCATCTAAAATCATCAGTCAGTCAGATGATGATGATCACACGATAAAAAATGTAAAAGGCATATCTTTAGTCTGAATTGGAAGTATTCTTTTGTAACAATATTAATTCTAATTTTAACATTTAAATTTTACTTTAATTTTGCAACTTACCGCTACTTCCAACAGCACTTGAAGGACAGTGGTGAAGCAAAAGAAAAATAGCTACAAAGACAACAATTGCTACATGAATTCGATCACAAGTGATTTCTTGCGATCAAGGCGTTTCTATTGTAACTGCATGTATGAGTATAATACGGAGAGTATATAGTACAACTTTTTCCTGGGATTTTATGGGATTCGGAGTCAGTTCTGGTGGCTACAGAGAAGATCGATATTAACTTGAGACACAAAAACAGCGTCGCTCAAAGAAATCTGTTTTGATACATGCATACAGTCTGTGATTAGACAATATAGAAATATTTTTTGTGCATGCATGGCTGCCTTTGTTATGTAAGGCCTATTTTACGAATAGTTGTGAAATATCACTCATGTCGACAGCTTGGCGTAAGGATAGTGAGATTTAGCTACATAGAATACTAATGAATTTAGCTATATGTAGAATACTATATATATTTTGGTAGCGAATTGAAATTGAAAGCAAAATTCTTGAAATTTTTCCATAACATCGGATCAGGTAAAACAGTATTAAAATCAAAAGTAAAAGAATTGAATGGAGTTTTCATCAAGTATATATAAGTTTAAGTTTTGAAGAAAAATAGCCTCATGAAAAAATATTTCCAATAAAAATAAACTTGTGTTTGAGAAAGCGTATATGATATATTGGTCAGTATTGAAAGATTTCTTTGCACTTTTAGTCGCAAATAACTTGATCACTAACTTACCATTTAGAACGAGGACCAAACTGTCCATTTTAACCGATTATTTTGTCGAATAAACTTCTAGACGTTTCTTATCAAACAATTTCGTTCCTGGTCTTTGTTCTATCAACTTGCTTTCACGACAGTTTAAGTACGAAAAGCCCAGTAGGAGGTTGTTAGCATATCTTATAGCATATGATAATCATTTAGGTATATGGGTATAAATTAAGAAGTTTGACGAGGACATAGGGCGTGAAACTGTGAGTTTATTATTTAATCAATATAATCCAAAACTATAAACTTGTGAATTGAATTGTAATTGTACAGCAACTACTCTAAATTCCCAACACGTAGAGATTATGAAAGTGTAAGTGGTTACTTTTGCTCCGAATAGTATAGCTACATAATTTATATAATTACCCGGCTGAAATACCGATATACATATATACATATATACAGCTATATTGCTTGAAAGCGGTTTATTTTGTGACGCGTGCGCGTGAATGATATATTATATAAAAATGTCAATTGGGCTGGAACCAGTTGTATAAAACTCTAAACTAAAATGCATGCATGTAGTAAACGCATATATTCCTGATTGCGATTGATTTATGCATGTTCTTTGCACTATAGTTCCAAATATCATCAGCTCGGCCCGTTAGAGCTGTACGTGCAAGGATTCTAAAGCCCAGGTAAAACGTCGGCGCATGTTTTCACGTACTACTGACCCTAAAGATTGGTCTCCATTTCCTCTTTTTTCTATACTCTCAAAGTTAAGTTTCGTACTTTGTCCAATCAACCATTTGAGGAGCGTATAAAGTTGACTAATTATATTATAATGTTCCGATAAGTCTTTTTTAAGTCGGAGCTAGCGATAGTCGAGCGACAGCCTTTGTTGCATGAGCGACGTTTGACCCGGGCCGGATTCTTATAAAATGGCATTTTATTTATGTGCATGATTTCTTTTGTTTACTAAAAAATACGATGGATTAAGTTCATTAGGACCCGGCATATTTCATTTCGGTAATAGAACGTAAGCAATGCGACAAGCAAGAGGGTAATAATACAGCCTAGTATAATTCCAATAATAGCTCCAGCACCTGTAAAATTACGGAATAATTTAGTATCAATAATAATAATCGATTCAAACTTAGGATAGATGAAGCTGAAGATTGTCCTCTCTTCGTCAAAGAAATGAAATTTTCTGAATTTTTTTTCAGTACCATGCAAATAGCAGTTTATTTTCATTTCTTCACTAAAGGGACTCAGTTTCATGCCACTTAATTTGTTTGCTTCACTTTGTCTTTTTCTAGTCTAAAGAAAATTTTTTAGCGTCGTAGAAAATTTTTGATTTCACGGCATGCAATGCCAAACGACCCTTCCGGTAATTACGTCACAACTTTACCGTTTCCAGTTTAGAACCACCTTAAATGAAACGGATTTCTTTCACGAGCTATGTGCAAAGATGTACAACATCTTTCTTCAACACATGCATCAAAATAATTTTCATTTTGACCATTTTGTCTTATGACGTATTTTCACATTTATTGGTCAAAATGAAAAATTCTTTTGACGCACGTGTTGAAGAAGGATGTTTTACATCTTTGCACATAGCTCATGAGAGTAAAACTTGAAATTTGTTTCATTTAAGGTGGTTCTAAACTGGAAACGGTAAAGCTGTGACGTAATTAATGGAAGGGCGCATTAGATAGCAAAAAGCAACACATCATTTTTAAAATCTCTTTTAACAAAGTTGAATTTTTGAAATGTAGCTATATTGGATGCATCCTAAAATAATCATTCACTAGCGTTTGGGGATTAGGACGCGAACCAAGATATATTCAATGATGTCTGATATACCAACCTAATGAACTCTCTGATTTCGTGCCTTCTTTTGCATCTATAAAATTATATACGTAATTAGTTTTTATTCAACTGTGCAAACTTACTGTGTTATGTACTGTAGTCTGTAGAGTATATAAAAAATTATAAAATAATATATACCTGGTTTTAACATTAACTCATAATCAGCTGAAAACATTGGCCTTTCATTTGCATTCAAGTTAGAATCTACCCAAAGCATAACATAGGTCGACGAACTGCTGATGATGATCGTTTGAGAAATCATAGTTTCACAGAAACGACCGAGTGATGTATTCGTCGGATATGAGCCGTTAAAAACTTCAACAAAATGGTTGAAGCATGTGGAGTTATAATTACTGATAATAGAAGTGGTCCGGTATGTCAGGGTAAGACGAATGTTGTATTTCCTAGGCGCTTGTATCAACCATTGGCAGAAGAAGATTTGATGCTTTCCGTACTGATATCTCGGGCTTTTCATGTTGCCAGTACTCTTTGTTAGTGTCCCTGTCCCGTCACAGCCTAAAGAGAAATGTTTATTTCTAGTTTATTTCAAGTCTGTTTTATCGATGGAATATCGGTAATATCACCTGAATTAAGTCTGATTAATAATTAGTCAATTCACCTTATCGTTCTGGCTAGTGCATGTTCTAAAGGGTCCGAGGGGGATTGCTCGATCTGTCTTTGATTATATGTTTTTCGAAATGGTAAGCGTACTGATGTTTCCGTGTTTATTATATTGGCCGGGTGCCAAGGTAAATCAGGCTAGCAGGAGGTGGCGTATACATACAACGTGCATTTGGCGCCACGAAGGCGAATATCATAGCCGTATAGCGGGAGCCGTAGTCAAATCTAAAGTTCCCTATTATAAAAAGCGCGAAGAACGTGTGAATAAAAAAAAGTAGAATTCTAAGAAAGTAGAGTCCAAAATCAGACTTTTCTATGGGTATGAAAAGGAACGAAAAAAGATAGAAAGGATTGAACAATTGGCATTACACGATCTTGAATTTAATTATGAGGGGGGCGGATGTGTCAATCCTCCGAACTGAATCTTGACATGCTTGCAAGCTCAGCTTTGGACTGAAAATTAAAATTTCAAAAAAAACAACAGTTGTAAGATCATAGATGAACTCAGACAGATACGTAACCCGTATTCTTCTTAATAAAGCGAAATGATGCCTTGAATCCATTCGAGTCTGATTTTACGTCTGTTTGAAATTCTACTTGCAATCGTGGACCAGAAGTGAATATGAAATCGGGGAGGTCGTTGCTGGACCATCGTTGGAAAGGAAGCCACTCTGATGAGGGACCTGAATCGTAGAGATTCAGAATGTCCTTGTGACCAATTCGCGAATCAGGATCGAATTGAAGTCTGATGACATCATCAGATTGACCGTTAATACGCCGTATACAATTCATGTTGCCAGGGCATGGATTTGGATAATTCATGGTGTGAATATTTCCATTGGTGCCATCTTTTGACATACTCAATGGACATACTAGAAGTTTGAATATAGTGAAAAGTTAACAAGAATCATTGCATGAAAGGGATTCCATCTCTTCTGTGCATGTTCACCCATGCATGTTATTAGATACGAAAAGAGGCAATGTAAGAATCCTGGATATATATTGATGCATTTTGGATTTGCCACAATAATTACCCACCTTCCTCGTCTTTAATTGAGACATATTTAGCGTGAAATCCTCCACCAATAAAATCGAAATTGCTTGTGAAGACAATATGTAGATCTCGCTCTCTTGAAATCACATTTAAAGATGACGTGCACCAATCTCCAAGAGCTTTGCCATTTGAAGAATTACCGTCATACATCGTAATCTTATCACATTCACAACGTGCGCAATCTTGTAGATTAAGCGTTGATGCAATAAGATAAACTTTGTACCCTGGATTAGCGATTATCGTCCATTCACACGACAGACCTCCCGAATAGTGATTAGGGAAACCTGGACTTTGTATTGAACCTGAGGCAGAAACGCGTATTCCACTTCCTGGACAAACTAAAAGACAAAGTAAAGAAGGTTAAAGGAGCAAGTAGGGGATGGTAAGAATATTTCTCATCCAGATTCGGATTATGTCATGAATGATAGCAGGCATATAAACATCGTGTTAAATTAGGTTCTGTTGTTCTCATACGACTTAAGGCCTGGTTACATATGGTGCAATTTTTCTTGCAACTTGCAATGCTATTCTTCTTTTGACAGATGTAAATTTGGCAACTCCCGAACTTTTGTCAGCCTCTTCACTAATTTACAACTCTCAAAAGTAGAATTGCATTGAGAGTTGCAAGTAAAAGTGCACCGTGTAACATGGCCTTTAGGTTCCCGCAAGACCGACCATAAATGTGAGACCTCCCAAATTTGTCCTGTTTCCTCTGTGAAGCAGTTTCCCTAGTTTTCATCCTTTTAATTCCTTCACGTATTTGAGCTGGCCAATTTTCCAGCCACGATTTTTATGAAACGGACGGGCATTCATATAGCACCTGATATATTCATATATCATTATATGTATATATATATTCATATAGACGGGCATTCATATAGCACCTGATGCGTCATATAAAACCTTATGCCCCAACGTTTGGAACAGAAAAGCCAATACAAAGCTGTAGCTTTATCATCTAATTTAGAGCAAATATCCTGGAACCTGAGAAGGTGTTAGAAATAACAGGGAAATTATTCATTTTCAGAAATTATACACATGAACATATGATAATGTTCGGGAATAATTGATAATGTTCGGGAATAATGTTCGAGTTATGGCTGCAAAATTGAAACGTTATTCACCTCTTGATTCTGGAATAGCCTTATAAGTAGCTTTAAAACCTTTATAGGACCAAAATGTGTCAGTTTTCATCACAATGTACATATTTTGACCACTGGAGAGGAGCTCGGCTGTATTTTTACACCACCTGCCAGACGACTTGCTTTGATCTGTTGTACCATCGTATATTTCAATATAGTCACATGCGCAATCTTTGCAGTCTTGAAAATCAATATTTTGTACGCTAAATCTGATAACAGATCCGGGTTCAGTTTGGATTAGCCAAGAGCATTTCATGTTACCCAAATAATGTTTGGGGTAAATTGGGCTGGCGATTGACTTTTCCATGGTTGCGCTTGCTCGAAGTATTCCATCCCCATCACAAACTACAAAAAGAGCCAAACAATTACTAACACAGTGGACAGAATATCGCGTATTTTTTAACACTTGCCTTTATCCTTAGGAATTGACTCGTATGTTCCTTCAAATCCTTTACTTCCTTTCCACGATTTCGAGGTAAATTCCACCAACAACTGGTTCGTACTTGAAATCAAATCGACTGTTTTGGGT
Source organism: Dendronephthya gigantea (assembly GCF_004324835.1). Classification (NCBI taxonomy): domain Eukaryota; kingdom Metazoa; phylum Cnidaria; class Anthozoa; order Malacalcyonacea; family Nephtheidae; genus Dendronephthya; species Dendronephthya gigantea. The sequence goes on from NW_021163048.1 coordinate 773,881, forward strand.
AACGAACACTGAGATAATTTTTCAATTATTTTTTTAGCGAATTTAGTGTCGCCATCGTAAACATCAATGTAGTCTTTCGACGATTCTGGAGTTTTACAAGACGGGAAGGAAACTGTAGCAATTGTTAATCTAATCTCGTGGTTTACTGGAGCTTGAAGTGTCCAAATACATTGAATATTTCCTGGGTAATTCAGAGGATATGCATAGGTTTTTATTTCTCCTCTATTTTCTTCAGGTTCTGGGCAAACTACAAATAGAAAGAGGAAAAATTAAAAGGAAAGGTAGATTAGTTAAATTTCTATTTCCTTCCAGCGTATTACAATGCACGTTTAAGCGGTTATGCGCGGACCATTAGTAACAAATTACATATCACTATCATCTTCAATCTTGTGAATACATCACATGCAATAATGTACATTCATGATAATCATATATATTCTATCAAATTATGAGTTATAAAACATACTATTGTTGGCTCTGATTGGTTCATATATAATTTCCAGTCCATCAGTTTCTGCAAACTTATTTGTAATGAATCTAACAGTTATGTAATTTGAACTCGACACGAGATCTGGTTTTTCCTTTGTCCATTCACCAAGCTTTGTACTAGATTCTGTTTGACCATCGAATATCTTCAACAAACCGCATGTTTCACAACCACCAAGATCAATAATTTTCACAGTTATGCGAATAAAGTAGCCATTGTCGACTCTTAGTTGCCAGAAACAAGACAAAGTATTTGAAAGGGAAATGTATTTGGACTTGTAGTCGTAACTCTTCAAAGTACCATTAGAATTTTGTGATGCGTGAACATTGGAACACACTAAATGCGAATACACGTAGACACTGTTATATAACGTAAATAATTAGGGGACTCGACATCGCCAACTGAAAGGCTGTTAGCAAAAGTAGAAAACTCTGCACAATATCCTTGGATCTCATAGTTATGTTCGCCTGCACTGACCAATTTTATTTGTGTTGCCGGGCGAAAGTCTATATTTAGGAAATTTTTTAAAATTTATCAAGTGATTAAAATCACTTGATAACTAAATATTTTAATGACACAAGCTTAACTTAACTTATGTCCATTACATCACAAACATTATACCTTTATTTTCTTTAAGTTTTTCATAATGCGCTTCAAAGTCATGACCCGAGGAGCGGTATTCCACGACGAATTTAATTAATAAATAACTGCCATCAGAAATTAAATATTTCGGAACCTCGGGATGTGTACACCAGGTTCCAAGTTTTACATCCGATGAAGATTTCCCATCATATACTTCTACACTTCCACAACCACAGTCTGAACATGCGGATTGAAAACTTAACTTCGAAATCTCTAAAGCAACTTTGCTGTGTCCTGGCGATGCCTTAACTAACCATTCACACATTATGTTTCCGTACGCTGGGTATTGAACTGTGATCAGTGAATTGGCTCTTGAACACACTGCCAAAAGAAGTGAGTCACATAAATTAGAGGCCATGCATAAATTAAGTAGCAATAAATTCTATAACAATTCATTTGTGATAACTAAACCGAGCTAGTCAGGCAAAACAGTCCATGATGCTATCAGGCCTTTTCGCGTTTATTCTTAATAATGTCAAACAAGTTTAAAAACGAATTTCAAATCTAACCGTCTGTTTTAGAGACATTCTTATGAGATGCAGTAAATCCTCTACCACTGCCTCTTTTATCTGTGTGAAATCGAATTAACATATTACTCCCAGTGGAGAACAAACGTATATCTCCTTTACAATATCTTCCCAAGCTTTTTGTCTCATCAGAGCCATCAAAGATCTCAAGGTAATCACAACTACAGCGGCTACATTCCTCCAGTTCGAGATTTTCAGCTGTAAATTGAATGATTGTGTTGCTGTCATTGGATGTCAGAATCCACGAGCATCTCAGATTCGGTGGATACTGTCGTCCATAATCGGGACTTTGAATAACTTTATTTGAACATTCTAGGAATGAAATAAGGGAAAACATAAACTATATGTATATAAAGGTCATGCAGAGCTTTTGTTGCGCGTTGTCAGTTCATTGAATACCATGCAATTGATCACTGCCCTACGTCACAAATTCAGTTTATCCCCTGTGAATGACTAGCTTAAGTGCATTAGCAAATTGCGTAATCGCTTTATTGCGATCTTTTAGGACATTATTCTCAATGTAAACATCATCTACAAATTTCGTTGACTTTTCTAGCCTTTTTTTAATTTCTCTAGTGAGGGGTGTTTTTATTGCATGAAAATAACTTTCCGCTATTTCAGTTGTTTATTTTGGCGTAATTATTAATTGTACTCTAGTACAATTAATGAAATAACTGTACTCCTCTTGGCCAATCAGCATCTAGTAATTTCGTCATGCTAACAATACGTTTTTTAATCACAATAGGTTAACGAGGAGAACAAGGAATTGGTCTTTGTACCACCTGGTATTCTACAACTTTTACAACTTACCGCTTATTCCATGAGCACTTAAAGGGCAGTGATGAAGATAAACAAGAATAACTACAAAGACAACGAAAGCAACTCGATGAGTTGGAGTGATTTGTTTGCCCATTGCCATTGGCTGTCGGGATATTCATTATCAGAATGTTATAATACAAGATATATGAGTATTGAGTAGACTGATACGGGAAGTGCATGCAATACAACTATTTTATTGAATTTTTTAAGATCACGTTACTCAGTAATCTGGCTACAGAGAATGATCGACTGTATATTAACTTTCTGTACAATGGCAACAAGAAAATTAATTTGATTGTTTACAGTTTTAACAGCCGGACTTTTGCATGCAGTCAGTGATTGTATATGCATGGCTGCCTTTGTTATTTAAAGGGCCCTTTTTTCACGAAAAAATTGTGGAATTATATGTCGACAGATCGCGGTACAGATAGTAAGAGAGAATACTAACAATTTCATTATATTATGGTAACGCATGGCTGTAATAATCGCACGCGAATTGATCATGAAACTGAAAGTAAATTAGTAAGTTAAACTGAAGTAAATTCTTGAAATGTTTGCACAACATGATCAGGTAAACGAGTATTAGAATCAAAAGTAAAAGAAATTATATAAGAAATGGATTTCTCATGAAGTTTTCCTGCGATCTCTAAACTATAAGTTTCAGTTTTAAAGGAAACTAGTCTAATTGAAAGAAAAATTTTCAAAACGTTGTTCGAGAAAACGTATATGGTGTTCGGAAATTTCTTTGCACTTTTATAGTCGCAAATGACATGATTAATAACTTACCATTTAGAACGAGGACGAGGCTGCCCATTTTAACCAACTATTTTGTCGAAAAAACCTCTACACGTTTCTTATCAAACAATTTCGTTTCTGATCTTTATTTAATTAAACTTGCTCTCACGACAGGCAGTTTAAATACGAAAAGCTCAGTAGGAGGTTGTAAGAATATGCTTAATATTCTAACACTACTTAACATGATGACATTCAAATCGACATGCGGAGAGACATTCTTTGCATGTCAGTGAATTGCGAAACTTCGCGCTTGTGTCGTGAGTGTTGATGAGGATGTAAGACGTGAAAGAGACAAACCTTTTGGGTATATAACAACGTTTGGGTGTTCTAGTACAGCACATCTTTTGGGAGTGGTAATCCAATAACATATATGTTAGGCCAACTGTGTGTGTGCTAGGCCAGCACACCTTTTGGGCGCATTTAATACCTGAATGCAACGTCATATGTTTTTCCACTAAGGCGCCTGGGTACGAGGCTGGTGTTATCCGGTTATCCGGGGCAGAGACGTTTTTTGGTGGCGCACGTCTTAGAGAATAAAATATTTTAATTCTTTTTTTATTCCATGAGAATTACGAGAGTTTATATATATAAGCTGAACATGGCATTAATTTGATGAATTTACCAATCACTCACTACATTATTTATAAATATAATCGATTTCCTGTTACAATTAAATATTTTACTGATAATTAGGTATAAATTGATTACTTTGCAATGTGAATGAAGGTTACTGATAAATATTTGAAACAGAGAATCCTTCCTTGTATGGCTTGCCTCTAATTAACTTGTTGAAACATTTTTCTAAATGCGACGACCCTCTCTCTGTGGCCAGGATTGGCGACAATGATTTTCATTGCTCGTCAGCCTCGTCTGTCCTGTCATAGCTAATATACGTAGCTATATATAGGGTTGATATTGTGGAGTTCGCTTCTATGCGCTATATTCACGATGATGATAGAGCCTTTGGCTTTGTGGATGATAGAAATGACATCGTTAAGTTCGCTGCATCACGTACCCATGCAGGAATACGTTTGAATGTCTACTTTCATGGTGCGTTCAATACGACCCTACGTTTTCTACGGTACACCTGCGAAATGGGAGAATTTGAGTGATTAGAGCGCCATGGTTGAGGCAAATGTTAGAGAAGAATTAGAGGAAAATTAGAGAAGAATTATTAAGAAATAAAATTAAATGTCAATCATCTCGTGGTTATTCCACGTGTAATGCACAAGCATCTCTACACTCTCTATGTAGAAAGGGCCGGAGTATAAAAATAACCACAGAGGAGTCAAATAACATAGAATATTTCTCAAAAGCAGAACTTGTAATCCAAATAAGCTGGACTTAGTGCAAATATATATGAGCTAAAACAAGAACCTTTGGTTACTCGAATTATATTATATAGGCTCATGTCAAGCACAGAGTTAACTAATATTCAACAATGTTGTTATTCTTTCATTTAAATACCTGTTTCATACTCTTGTCCCATTTTTGTCATTTATTGGAGCGGTGTCTTTCTTTTTGTGCCTTCAAAAAGAATAACATCTTTCGATCATTTTTCATCATTCATAGATTGCTCAGCCATGTCAGTGTTCATGGGCATTCGTGGGCATGAGGAATATCGATGTTGCTAAGAGTATAACTTTATAAGAGTTGTAACTTTATAGGGAGTAAACATGAAGGATATAACAAACGTATCCGTAGCCAATCTCAGGGTCTTCGCGTGACAGCAGGCCTTGAAGGGATCGGAGTTGATCATGCAATCGCCTTTCGATTTTCATGCTGGGGGTGAGTGTGGGTATAAGCGTAAATAATATGGGTTTCCGAGTTCCGAAAGAAAATGATGGGCATGATATAGAGAGGGCTATAGTGATTATTATCTAGGAGACGGATTGTATGTGTTAAATAATTATCTACAGTCAAACAACAATGACGAAAAAGATGCCCACCTTCTCCAGTAAAATATTGTTCCAACAACCACCAAGAGTATCAAGGCTGCAATGACTGGCAGGCCTATTATCATATGAATAATCGAGATTTCATTGCTGGAATGTTGTGCTTCCACCAACCCTGTTTTGTACGTATAAGGCGTTGAAAACTCTGTAGTTGACAATGGTTTAGGTGTAGCAATTACAACCTTATTCTTCGTTAAGATTTCTTTGGCTTCTCCTGGAGGTTTTATACCCGTACTGACTGGTGTAGTTAACGATGTTTCTGTACTTAGGTATTCAATCATATTTGATGATTTTCTGGTTGTAGTCGTTGTAGTCGGCATTGATTTAGATGTAGCAATGAAAACTGAATTAGTCTTCATCAAAATTTCTTTTGTTGCTGCGGGAGTTCTTATTTCTGCAGTGATTGGCGTGGTTAACGATGTCTTTGTACTTGAGTATGCTTTTGATGATTTTCTAGATGCAGTCGTTGGATTAGTTTCTTGTATTGCTGCATGTAGAAAAATGAAAATATGCAACCTGATTATTATAAGTTTCAAAATTCAAATTATAGTCTGGTATCAATTGTATTTAATCATTACTTTGACTGGCGTGGTTTTTAATTTTGTAAAAGTTCATTAAGGCGGTTTTCCACGAGGCTGATCGAATTATTCGATCGAGCGAAATGTTTCGCCTGATTTTCTTTTCAAGTGTCAGACTGATTCGACCGTATAGCGGCACAGAATACTTATCTGAGACAACTCCATTGTTCAGTTTTGCGTAAGTGTGATTCGTCATGATTCGTCACTCAGCAAGTACCGTAAATAGAAGCATTCAAAAAACAATGAGTTGTTTCGTGATAGCGGATTTGTTTGACCATGGATAGTAAAATCAGTCTTTTAACTATCCATGGTTTGACTAATGTCCTGTCACAATTAGAAAACCTCCATCTAGTTGAAAACCGCCTTAAACTAATATTTCTCCTCATGTATAAACTATACCTTCGTATTTCGCGTGAAATTCCAAACGTTTCTTCAAATCCTGAATGACGCATTTCGCGCCAGTATTGTTGCCAGATTTGAGGACAATGAAAACGCGATTGGTCACAGATTTCACCCAAGCTCCTGAAGTAGCATTCTCTCCACAAAACCTTGCTAAAAGTGCTGTTTCCTTTGCGCTTTTCCCTTCATAAATATCGAGGGAATTTTCTTTGCAGTTGGGAACAAAGAGTTTTTGAAAACTCAGTAAGATTTTTTGAGGCTTATTCACTTTTATTGACCAGGAACAGAACTGAAAATCGGGATAGGAATTGTTCAAAAAGTTTGGCGATGAAAATGATCCACTTTGATCCCTCAATTTGTGTTGGCAACCTATAATAAGAAACACGATATTATGAGTCGATTTATTCTCTCGCCCCACAAGTAATGTGTATTTAGATAAATATACATACATGTCATGGCAGTATAAATTTAGTATGAAAAATTTAGTATAAAATTTCTTATGAAAAAACATAATTATATCCACTTCATTTCAGTCATGTGTATGACTTTCATTTCGTTATATATATCCTGATAGGAAAACACAAACTCAAAGGCTTTAATATAGATAGAGTATAGCGTACCTTCATAATAGCAATAATATACTTTAGGCAAACTCTTCGATTTATCTGTAAAAACATGATGTCCACTGAATTCATCATAGTTGTTCTTATCCTCAGTGTCATATACGATATATTCCAAAGAGCTGACAGCCCCAACCACACGCTGACATTTTTGTGATCCGTACGGTAACAGATAGAATGGCTTTTTCGTTGGCAGTTGAATAGATTTGTGCCATTTTCCTTTTGTGTGACAGCAATAAAGCATTCTCGTTGATGGACCAAAGTACATGCCATCAGGAAGAGTTAAATACCGATGATATTTATTTTTATTGTTAGTCTGCTCATCGAACCAATGTATGAAACCCTTCGTCATGTTTGGTGGACAGTAGTTTGAGTTCCTGTAGATGCAGTAAGAACCTAAAATGCATAAAAGAAGCTATTTTTAGTCTGATTTAATTAACATCGAAGGAGGACAACAGGAACAAACTATGCACAAAATATTGATGATTCGAGCAGCGAGCGCCTATTGGCTTCATATACTAAAGAAAAAGTGGAACTGACTTCCTAAAGATTTAGAGTTGGGAATACATAAACATTAGACATATAGTTTGCCGTCTCGAAAACATCGGCATATGCTCTATATAACAAAAGTTATTTAAAACTATACCGACTCAATTTGAAGCCAAAATGTTACGGATTTCGGAAACGCTTTTTAAAACCTTTTATGTTGTACGTTTTACAAAATGAAAACACAATTAATGTCTTCATCTTCCGAAGCTATTAGTGCGTATAATGAAAAATCTGTCTTTCGACACCGTAATCAGCTTACCATTTGGCCATGGTTCCTGTACTTCATCTGCGTTAGAAATCGTGCAAAATTTTCTTTTTATATCATTCTTTCTCATTTCTGCGTCCATGTTAAAACTGGACGAGAATTTGCTGCCCTGTCGGGCGTCATTCTCTAAATCTTGATAACGCCATGATTCTTGCCATGTGCCTCTTCTGGTATGAGGGCATCCTGACTTGGGTTTTGGCAGAGTGTAGGCACCAAGCGGCCAGTTAACTATTCAGTAATAAAATTAACATGGAAAAATGAGTGAGTGAAAACTGAACTTATTTTTCATCCTTTCATACTTCAATTACTGAGGTATGTCCAATGAAGCCATAGCGTTTAGGTATTACTTAATGTAACACCGGAGTTTAGGAATTCTACTTTGGAGAAGTTTATAGGTTCGTTAGGAGTTTAGGACTGAGAATGTTGAGGAAAAAACTTGACAACGCGATTGGTCAACAGAATTTACCCATGTCGTATAGATGATGATTTCGTAAAAAAATCAAACGTTGCATAGACATTAACATTGCGTGAAGCCGTGAATTGTTATTCTATTGATATCCGACTCATCAAAATTAACCGCAATACTATAGTATATTTAATATTTACTTCCGTTTGTATGATTTGCAGTCGGTAGAGACGTCGACAACGTAAGTGGAATTACAACTCAATGACGCTGGTTTGTGTTACGGAAATATCTTTCTTTCTTTCTTTCTTAAATTTCATTTTACCACAAATAGAAACTTCACTGAGGAGGTCATTCTGCTGGGAATGCAGAATGAGAAGGAGGCTTGTAACATGCATCATTAGTACCTGATTTGCATGCATTTACACGTTCATTGAAGCTTTGGAATATATTGGTGTTATCACCTTATAAGATGCATGTGGAAATTATCTAACTAATACGAATATCATTATCATTGTATCACGAGAATGAACTTATAAAATTCCAATTCTGTTTTTATATTTTATTTCTTTTAAAATTGGCTACCAAACTGAGGTAAAAATTTTGGGAAGCAGCCAGATATAGTTTCAAACTTTCATTGGTTTGGCGATCTATATAGCCATAATACTGCCGCGCATGACTGGAATCACAAAAGGGAATTTAGAAACTGTTATTATATGTGTATAGTACTTTATTTAGTAAGTAAAAAAGGTTTAAATCGAAATAGCATGAGGGTAAATCAATGGTACATGGTCTGGAAATTCCCATGCAGTTAGGTCTAAAAAAATAGTATACTGTCAAAAGCAGTAGTAACACATAATGCGTGTTTACACCTATAGTAATTTCACATGCCACTTACCTGCTGAAGAAATAATAACATCAAATTTCAATGTCCAAGAGATGGTGAAAACAATGAGGATTTTTGTCGCCGCCATTACATGAGATTATCAGTAACCGTTCAAGTTAACTATTCCAATGTGTGTCAGGCGATAAGCAAAGCAACATGCATGTCCTGGGTAGATGAACAACTGAATGACATGATATTCACACCAGACGGTATATATTGACATGTTTGAACCTGATATTTGTAACTTGAGATGTCTTGAGAAAGGATAGGCCACAGTGTTTTCACGACGAAATCGGAATCATGCAGGTGCCCAACTGGTTTATTTCCTTAATCAAGTACACATTAGGCGGTATTATCCGCCCAAAAAAGGAAAGTGCTCCAATATTTCCTCAAAAATTTCAAAAATCTCCATTCCCAAAGCGTTTCGCTATGCCCGTCATGCCCATATATATACGTGTCAAAGTGGCAACGAAGACACCAGAACCATATTTTAATACTATAGTCCAACATAGGCAGATATATTATATACCCACACTAAGCCAAAGGCCGAGCCAAAAGCGATCTTGTTGTTCATTTATTTTTGTTTAAAAACATTAATGCTGAATGTCGTAATGCATGCAGACATTCCTCTGCATCATCGTTTCCTTTCTGGCAACATTTGGGTAATCATGATCCGAAATATATATTTATACATATAACAGTTTTTTTCCCGTTTTCGTTACTCTGCATGCACGCAGGAAAACGTAATGCGTATATAAGTAAATTTGTCAAAAGGTCATGCTATAATTAAAAGCATGAACTAGGCTTGTCGCTATTTCCGTAGGAGTTTAATCTCCCGTAGCTAAATTGCTTTCAGGCGGCCTGAATGCACTATGTGCGGACTGCGGAGTGCTGCAGTGCGGCCTGTGGAATGTTTACGAAAATGGGCGCGAGAGTTGGAAATGTAGAAGCGTTGAACATAGTCGATTATATATGCGCTATATACCCGCGGTTCTCTGCGAAACGCTAACCGAGTTTTCTGGGAATATACGTTATTAACTTCGAAGGTAAAAGTTAGGATTGTTTGGTAATAATCAATATCTAGCTCTAGCTAATGTTTCGAATTAAAAACTTGACTTGGGCGGAGCAGGGAAAACGTACGTGCGAATATGCGCTCGTGATAACGCACACAAGTGTGCATAGTAGACACTACAATATCATGAAACTATATCGTGTACGTAGACTAGCTGATTCAGCCCACGTCGGACTGTTGGCTTTTATAGTTAAACACGCGTATAAATTAAACTATACCGCATTGATGTTAACGTTAATTAAGAATTTCAATTCCAGGAAACCGTACATCGTGATACGATTGAGACAAATTTTCGGCATGCGGAATGATTGTTGTCGGCATGGAAGAATATGATTGCTTTTCGAAAATGCGGAGGCGGACCGTACTGGCGCAAATAATTCATATAATTACTTATCAATTTGCCTGTTGGCATACTTTACCGGCAATCAAACGGCTACTTTATTCACGATTTTTAAAAATGGAAAATATTTTATTCTTGAATGCTCTAGAAAGGAGTTAACTGACGCATATACTGAACCTTACGGTGAAATTAAGGTCGTTTACGTTATTACGTATGGTACTGGCCGTACTGCAAATCAACTGTTGTATAATAAGTTCATCTGTTCATGCCGTGCGGGGTGCTTACTGAAAAACGCAGCGTGCATTGACCGTCTTATCTAGATATTACAGATACACCAGTTCCGGCAATGTTAGCGGTCCCGCCTTGGCACCGAGTATTAAAAAAAAACGCAATTTGAATCCTCTGGAAAATATTGTCATTAGGGAGTCACCCCACTTTCGCGTTTTTTAAGTTACCAAATTGAGCGATTCGCTGTTTTCGAATCCAAAATATTACTTTCTGTTCATTTTTAAGTACACACTTTCACATTTACAAGGACACATTGGCCTTTTACAAATAAAAAAAGTGTGTACAAGGACACGGTGGTTCGGGGCAGGCAATATGCCGTGCTAATATATTTGTTCAAGCCGTCCAATGCAACAAACAAACAGACATAGGGTCAACATCGTCCCACCCTGACTGGTTTTTCGTCTGGACTCTTCCCAAAACGAGTCACTCGCGCGCATTCGAGTAAAGCACCGTCCATAAATCATAATGCGAGAGAAATTTAATCTATTTTTCATTCTTGTGGGATAATGGTTTTATACATATTTTCCATCTTAATCTGACAGGTTACCATTTACAGGTATTTATTCTACTGTTATGAAGGTCACCTTGGATATTTTGCTTGATTATATTATTATAGTTAATTTACATAAGACAGGACACCTGTGATTAAAGCTTTGACCTTTTCAAAATAATAAACAGTGGGTATATTTTTTGATATAATGGTTTGCATGATTATACGTTTATTTGATTCCTATTAACCTTCACTGCATGTGAAATACATCGCTGTAGTTCTTCGTACAGCCGAATATCCTAATGCTAATATGCTATGCCATGAAGATAACTATCAGAAAGTTTTCTACACACAGGCTATTTTCTATATAGCTGTTTATTGTATAAAAAAGTAAATGACATGCGCATATTATGCAAATCATCTTCGTGCGATGAAACGTGTGCATGTAAGTATTCCTCGGGGAAACGCAGAATCACCGCGACTGCACGTCTTCCCGAAGATGTAATAACGCTGTCGTTGACCTCTGAACGACGTGGGCTAACTGATGAAATTAATTTGATTTAAAAAATTCCATTTTCATGCGCAATTTTATTAAAATAACTTCAGGCTGTTTCTTGTCAACAAACACTTGTAACAAGTCATCAATTATAGCTTATTTTCACCCAAAATACATTTTACTATATCACGACTAAAATCCGAACTCAACTATAAGAAGGGCTGGAGTACTAAACTGCAACTACTTACTCAATGAGACACACGTCGTGATATAATCGTGATATAATCTAAGCCTCTGACAAAAGGCAACTCTTCTGTTTATTTCCTATAATCTACTAAGTAACTTAATATTATCATGCGTTTCAAAACGAATACTGATCTATGAAATTAATAATCCTTTTCATTGTCACTGTAAACAACTGAAACAAGTCTACATCGTTGGTATTGCATATGTTGGATCACAATCATTTTCATCAATTCCCTGGTAGATCGGATTGACTTCAATCACCTGCATATCGGCGTCATTCTCGTACGCTGAATTTTCTGCAACACCGAATCTGTAAACAACATTACGCCGGCATTATATATATATATATATAGACTATGTCTGACCTTTTCACAGTCCATAACATTGATCATTCGTTTGATAATTTATAGGAGAATAACGCAAACACGATATGTAAAACAGGCTGTCTATAGGATTAGCGCAGATAAATCAGATTCCAAACTATACTAGAAGGCATTCAGGGACACGAATGCGCAATTTTTAGGGGAGATTCTCTCCACTAATTATATACTATGTTCTGACCCCAAAATTTAACCTGTACTAAAACTCACCTAACCTACATGCTGTATTCACTTCTTTCCCTCCCTCTTCTCTTAGCATATTCACATCCAAAGAAAAATTAATTACTAGCCATTAAAATACTGTCTTAACTTTCTTACCCTTCCACAACAGCAGGATCATTCTGTGGTTGTTCTTCTTCTGTGTTAACATCTTTTTTATCTTTGTGATGTCTTTTAATTAAAAAATATTAATAATCAGTTTGAGAAGTGAAATAATAGCATACTTCGAAATTAGGGTTTCGAATAGACTATTCAAAAACTGACTGGACTGACGTGTGTACCACTTCGGTTCTTTTATAAATTCTTATAGATTGGCTGCCAAAGTTGACAAAATTTAAAACTGTTTTCTGACTGATCCTCACACTGACTCTGGTAAAGAGCCGTCGCGTGCGAAGGAAGTTATAGTGTCGGTTTTACTCACTGGTTTTACTGAGATACAGGAAAGATTTAAAAAAGCATGTAAACCGAGTATACGAACCTTCTCCAACAAATTATCGTTACTGCCACGAGCAGAAGTATCAGTAAGAGCAGGAGTGGTAAAAAAGTTACTAAATAAATCACCAAATTTCCAGTATGCCGTAAGTGACGGTTGTTATTCAAAGCTGCTGCTAAAATGTAAAAATTAAGAAGAAATTCCCTATGTGACTGAGCAAATTAACTGAATGAACTTAGTAAGAAGTTAGTTATTGTCGAACATGCAGCTGCAACTCGGCTGTCTCGGCATGAAAAGTTGACGTACCTGTGGGGAAAGATTCATACACAGCATAAAATTGTATACGCTTCGACAAATCTTCATTCCACAAAGAGTTGTTGCCGGATTTAAGAACAATGAATAAACGATTTGTCCTCGATGTCACTTTAGCCCCAGAAGTGGCATTAACCCCACAGAATGTTGCTAAATGTACTGTCTTTGAGGCATTATCACTTTGACCATCATAAACGTCAATCGAGTTTTCCTCACAGTTAGGAATATTTAGGGATAGAAATTCCAGGGAAATTCGTAGAGATGCATTAACTGTTAGTGACCAAGAACAGTACTGAAAATCTGGATAGAAACTGTTGATATAATTTGGAGATCCAAACGAACCAACGTCATTTTGGAAATAGTGTTGGCAACCTTCAAAATGACCAAAATACAACAGCATTTCTTAGCTATTTTCGTACGCAAAAGGGCAAATCATATTATAACAACTGTATTAGGCCCACACTAGACCACAGTTTCAAACTCAGTTTCTAAAACGAGACCATGCAGATGAGCATGTCGAAAATACAGCCTTAGATGAAGGAAACATACCTTCGTAATAGCAATAATACATTTTTGGCGAACTGCTGTTTTTGTCTGTGAATACATGATGTCCGTCAAAATCATCTCCATTAAAAATATCTTCAGTGTCATATACGATGTATTCCAAAGAACTGACAGCCCCAATTACACGTTGACAGTTCCGTGATCCATAAGGTAGAAGGTAGAATGGATTTTCAGTTGGCAATAGAATTGAGTCATACCATTTCCCTTTATTTTGACAACAGTAAAATAATCTGGTATTGTCACCAGAATCTAAATCGGGCAAATGGCCTTTCTCGTCATTTCCATTATTTTCATCCTCATCATCCCATATAATTGACCCTCCTACCATGTCATTTGGACAAAAACCCTGCTTTCTGTATATACAATAAGAACCTACAAAAATATTGTGAGATATTTGTTACCGCAAGTGCATTTAACATTTAAACAAGAAGTTGAATCAAATGTTTGTTTTAGATTAGGTAGGCCTAATTAACAGCATGTGAAAGAGATCCCTTGAGCTTTGAACTTTTGAAGCTCAAATGGTAGCTAAATGTTTCATTGTTACCGGATAATCATACCTCTTCCCCATGGGGTCCGCTGTAGGTTTTCCGATCCTTGAGTAAACTTAGTGCAAAATGCTCTGTCAATATATTCTCTCTTGACAATGCTTGCATTCATGTGAAAATGAGAGGAAAATTTACTGCGGGTAGTATTGCTGGATAATGCATCATCCTCAAGGTCCTGACGTAACCATCCTTCTTTCCAAGAATCCGGACAGCCTGATTTCGGTTTTGGAAGGCTGTAACTTCCCGATGGCCACGGGTCTGAAAGAGACAATAAGCCGAAGTCGGCATATGCATTGGTGGGGTTTGAGTTTACAGCAAACTACACCTGAAGGCCAAACTCGCGATCATGCAGAGTAGAAATGGCCTGGTAAACAGTCACATTATACTCCGGCTTTGAAGTATCAAGTTTAACACTTTCAGAGAGTATTCCTGCGTTAGAGATTGCATTTCTAACCGGAACAACTAATGCAAAAACTTCGGCACACTATAGTTGGTGGAGTTAGGAATTTTTGAATCTCCCGAACCTCGTGAGTTATTTTAGTTGACTCTGAGCAATGGCCATCCAGACAATCCATATCAAGGAGTCTTATACGCCATGATTTCAAATGTTGCTATGGCTTTCATACCCTATTCACTGATTATCACTTACAGATATTTGATATTTCGAAATGTAATATCCACTTATATCCAAAAATATCGCGCTTTTCCAAATTACGCAATGAATCATTTGCGAGCGAATTCATCTCTCTGCTTCGTTGTCCTTGTCCACGTCCGGATGGAAACGAGTCGCAGGCTCTATTATCTTTTTTATATACGTGCTTAAATGTGAAAAAAACTCTGTTTGACCATGAAATGAATTTTTCATATAAGAGATGTATGTATCAAGTGCATGTGAGATTGCTACAGTTTAAAAAATAGTTTGTTCGTAGAATCACGATCTCCTAACCCTCCCCGGTAGCTAAATTAAGAGGAGACTATTTTCAAAAATATGGAACAGACAACTATTAATTTCCAATACTCACCTTTTGAAGGAGAAATAATATCGCACCGCATCAAAAAAATGATAACAACAACGAGAAAATGAATATTCGTCATTATATCGACTTGTTCTTTATTCTTAATAATCTGAAATGATCAAAATTAGGCCAGCCGAATGTTGGCGTTACGAAGTGTTAGTCCCATTGCACGACTGCAGAAGTCCCATAGTCAGGGATCATTTTTCTTGACATATGAATTGCATTTTAGCTGTGCAAAGAAAGCTGTGTTGATGTGAAGAAAAATATCGACAGTGTAAATTATCTTCAACAATAAATATGCCAGATATTTGTGAAATATAATATAACTGCAATATAACTGGACATAAATGGCTGATACCATAGAGACAAGTTCACTTGTTTGTATTGCCTGAATTTGCTATAAGACGTTCACACTTTTGATAAGCCACATGCATAATATACAGTTTTAGATGACGTCATATGCCGGGGGGCGGAACGACGGGAGCCAATAAACGGAGGTTGGTTTTCTTAAAGAGCACGTAATTTACGTAGCCCAAAGAGTGTTTGAAAAAAAAGCTGCTGAACGTCTGCTTCTTCTAATCTTGTTTTCCCTTTGTTAGATTATTTCATTTCTGGGTTTTTATACCGAGCTGAGCTGTTAACCTTGGTGAGAAATGTGTACAACACACTATTTTTCATAGTGTGGTAAGTATACGTCCATAAAATTTAACAATTAAGACAATTAGCTTTCAAAGTGCGACCTTGCACGGTTAAGTACTGGATGCATATATTCCGGACACCATGCACGCACGCTGTTGTCTCTGCCTGCAGGGCACAGTTGTTTTTGTATGTTTCATTTCTTCTCTTCTCAAATGTTTCGAGATACGGCTGGACTTTGGCAACGCATCGAATACACAACTGCGCTTATATAAACAGCCTAATACTAACGTGTTTGCACCAGCGACCAAGCTCCTATATAGGTTACTGACGACCATAAAACAATATATCCAGCTAATTTGTCTCGTTTTCACAAAGATCGATGGTGAAAGATCATGATATTTTAATTACATAAATAACTATTAATTGCACATAAAACTAATTATAATTGAATTTTGTATATATCACGTTCAAAATTTAAACGGTTTTATTTGTTTGGTTCCTCATAGGTTAAATCAATATCATCATCAACTCCTTGATATAGAGGATTCCCCACGTTTACTTCAATCTCTGATGAGTAAAGAATATTTTCACTTGTTTCGTGCAACTCCGATGGTTCAATGTAGCTTTCATACGCCGGCTCATTCACTCCAGACTCGTAGACTGGTCTTGTGGTTGTTTTTGATTTGCCAATTCCAGTTGTCGGTGAATGATCCAAGTAACTAAAAATCAAATTATGTATATTTTTACATAGCTGATTAATAATGTTATAATAGAAATAATTGATAACATGTATATAGATATCAAGGTTCTTCAGTTCTGTACTTTGGTTGACTAAAGAGATGTAACACTGATCTATGTGGCTAAACGTTTTCAAACTGCACGGTCAAAATTTATAGAAAGAGATTTGCATTGCAGTCTATGGGGACGAGGACACTACTCTCTACGTGTAGGATATAATCAGGAAACTATCGTAGCAAACCAATGTACCTGAATCTTCTACGACAAAATACTGCTACCAGCACACCAGCTATACTCAGTATTGAGAGCAATGGTAAAATAACTGATAAATATATAAGTAAGCTATTCTCATTGCTCTTCTTTTGTAAATCCTTTCTTTCAACATCCAAAGAATTATTCATGGTCACTGTTGTTGGAGGTGATACGGTTGTTAGAGGTGATAAAGTTGTTTCAGGCGATAAAGTTGGTGCAGGTGGTAAGGTTGTTGCAGGTGATAAGGTTTTTGCAGGTGATAAGGTTGTTTTAGGTGGTAAGGTTGGTGCAGGTGGTAAGGTTTGTGCAGGTGGTAAGGTTTGTGCAGGTGGTAAGGTTGTTGCAGGTGATAAGGTTTGTGCAGGTCGTAAGGTTTGTGGAGGTGGTAAGGTTGTTGCAGGTGATAAGGTTGTTTTAGGTGATAAGGTTGGTGCAAGTGATAAGGTTTGTGCAGGTGATAAGGTTTGTGCAGGTGGTAAGGTTGTTGCAGGTGATAAAGTCGTTGCAAGTGATAACGGTGTTTCAGGTGATAACGTTGGTGCCGGTGGTAAGGTTGTTGCAGGTGGTAAGGTTGTTGCAGGTGGTAAGGTTGTTGCAGGTGGTAAGGTTGTCGGAGATGACACCGTCTTTGCTGTAAGGCAAAACATGGACTATATTTAGAAAAAGGTATCATAATGAGGAGACGCTATGGTGATCGTTAACAAGACTATTATAACAACCTAGTACAACAACCTAGAAATATTGCAACTTTTAAAGGCGAAATGATTCATTAAAAAAATTCACACTTAATTAATTGTTAAAATGTCAAATCACTTTAATATATCTTGAATATCAACCTTGATACCTTGATTTTAATTGCAACATGTTTAACACGTATAACATTTTTCCGTCTACCACTAAGATCAACTTTAAAAATACTAATTTATAACTAGTGCCCATAACTAATGATCATACGCAAGGCATGCAGTTTTTTAAATCTATCTGCAAGGGTACAGACAAGGTAAAATTGATGTAGCTACCTGGTAGGAACGATTCATATTTTGCAAAGAATCCAATCGTTTTCGCCAAATCCTTTCCATTCTTTCGTACCGTGTTGTTGCCAGATTTGAGGGAAATGCCCAAACGATTAGATGTTCCTATCACTTTCACTCCCGAAGTGGCATTCTCCCCACAAAATCTGGCTAAGGTTGTTGACTCATCTATAGCTCCGATCCATCGAAAATATCAAGATAATTTTCTTCACAGTCAGGAAGATAAAGAATGGGGAATGTTACAACAATTTGCAATGTTGTTTTAACTGAAACTGACCAGGAACAGAATTGAAAATCTGGGTAGGAGTTGCCTGGAAATCCGGGAGAACAAAACGAGCCATGGTCAGCATCATTTTTGATTTGGTGCTGACAACCTGTAGGAAAATAAACTAATGATAGATAAATACGCATTAACAAGATTTATGTATAGTCAATTAAGGTGGCTCACTAGAAATAAATTATGGAAAAGTATATTTTTCCCTCTGAAACGTTTATTTAGGAAATACCAGACCCCTGCGGGTTCAGTCCCGTATCAGACCTCGGTCTGATATTTCTAGTGTATAACGACGCCACGCTTGGTGTGAGTAAACGGTTATTATTGTCGTCACATATTGAGAATTGAAATGAAATAAGAAAATTGAGTATACCTTCATAGTAGCAGTAAAATATTTTTGGCAAACTTTTGGTTTCGTCACTGTACACATGATGGCCTTCAAATTTATCTCCATTTTCAAAATCTTCAGTGTCATATACGATGTATTCCAAAGAACTAACAGCCCCAATTACACGTTGACAGTTCCGTGATCCATAAGGCAATAAGTAAAATGGATTTTTATTTGGCAGTTCGATAGAAATATGCCATTCCCCTTCATTTTGGCAACAGTAGTATAGTTTTGTATTTGATAGTTTGGTGTTTAAATCAGGCAAAACACCTTTTTCTTCATTTAAATTACCAGCATCTTCATCATCCCAGACTATTGATCCTTCCACCATGAAATGAGGACAAATATGATGTTTTCGGTAAATACAGTAAGCACCTAAAACAGCAATGAATAATTTAATTGAATCAATTTACAATCGTAAAATTTCGTTAGCATCGTGGTAAATCCGCAAAAAGAAGTAAACTTCAGTATTCAATTAATGAAAAACTAACTTATACAAACTCTTAATTATTCTGCATGTAAAGGTACGTTTTACGTCAAGTTTAGTGCACAAACCCAAAGCTCAATGATATAACAAGAGGGAGACGGAATCGATATCACTGACATTTTTTTTCTTTTGGTGTGAATATTACTTATACCTTTAGGCCATAACAGATTCTTGTGTACGAATCTTGTGTTTTCAGATTTGGTGCAAAACGTTCTGTCAACGTACTCATGTCGGTTGTTCAGACTGGCATCCATTATCCATATGAAAAGATGAAGAAAATTTACTACGTCGTTTGTTTCGTTCATCGTCCTCAAGGTCTTGTCTTAACCATCCTTCTCTCCAAGAATCTACAGGACATCCTGAGATTGGTTTTGGAAGACTGAAACTTCCTGATGGCCAAACATCTAGATTTCGATTATTTGCAATAATTCAATATATAGTTAGACGACTGTGTTGACATGCATGCGGTATATAGTTTATGGCAACTCGCGTAGTAGAATATTTACCATTGGCATTGCTCATGCTGAGTTGTACAAATGGGCATAGATTTTTTAATTCTTTACTGCTGTAAACTCGTCAATTTTTATATGGCGTTTGGGAACCAAGTGCCTAGTGTGACAATTTTAACGAGAGCTATGTATTATTGCTTTATAAATAACGAGAGTTAGCATGTAATATCACTAATATGTATACACAAACACAAGAAAATATACGAGGCGAAGTTTTAGGTTTAGTACATTAATCCTATTTTCCATGCAGTTCATAATACCTTTTCTAGCATGAAGTATCGCACATCTCGTCACAAAAAATGTGACAGCAACAGCATAAACTTTGATCATCAAAATCATCTTTTTCTTTCGCTTTAAACTGATTAGAAGTCGAAGCTAAATCAGTATATAAAACTAACGGAAGGACATTTTGGTTTGGACATTTTTGTCAACTTTGACATGTTGAGTGCTTAATAATGTCAACATAATTGAAGTGCATATGACATTATTACCATTTTTTCACCAAAAATCGGCAAGAATGGAGCGATTCGAATTATATGTATCATTCCATGATCGCGTTAATACTTCCATGCAGTGATATTTTCGATCAAACATGGCAAAAATATCATAATGAACTTACAACTCTAACTCGTTTCCCGGCTGCGTATTGAAAATACTTTCGGAATGTTTGATCAAAATTATCCCCGGACGTATTTAAACAATCAAGGAATGAAAAATCAGCACTTCAAAATCGTTTGAAACTGAGCGTTACTTAAAGTTACTGAGAGTTACTTTAAAAGGTAATCGGAACTAAGTCAATACTTGTGTAGGTCTAGTTCAGTCGTTTACGAACTCTTCGCTCTGGAAAGATCATGCAGTTAAGCTTTTAATGGCAGTCATGCAGGTTTCGCTGATAGAGCATAGGCACAAATGTGTTTTAAGGAGATGTCTGGAGGGTAGTTCAGTAGTTTGTATTAATCTACTGTCAGTCTGTCAACCGAGACCGAATAAATGCATAAAATGGAAAAAGCTATACAATTTTCAGTTTTATGGCGAAAAAGTTTTCTCATGACTTCACAGGCGCTACGCACGTCAGTGTTTCAATTCAAAGGATTTTTTAAAAAACTGCCGGTTTAATCAGAAGCAGCTGCATGACCACAATGGGTTCTGTTGAGGTGGTACATGAATGACAGCACTCTACATATAAATTAAACATAACATTATAACATTTTTGTACCAATATACAAGATGCAGTGGATAAAAATCTAGCGATGTATAAAAAATATAATTAGCTCACAAAACGCATTCGACTAAATTTCTCGACTTTTATGTATGTATGGATACATGTTTTCTTTAGAGAGAGAAACATATTCTTGCCTCTCTACTTGGTTGGCTCTGCATAGATTGGATCGACATTGTCGTCATTGGCCTCAACACCAACCCCTTCATAAATAGGGTTCCACTCGAATAATTCCGTGTTGCCAGCAATGCCTGGTTCATAGAGAATATTGTCCGTGGAATTGCCCCCGGAATCATCCCCGTACGCTAAATTATCGTGAGAATCATAGGATGGATTTGTGGTGGTTTTCAAACTAGCAGCTGGTGGTGTATAGCCGTCATACCTACGGGAATATTCAGTGAATTAATTGAATGAAATGAAAGTGTGAACTGTGTGGTGCTGGTTGAAACTGAATCAGACATGCACTGATGCATTGTATTGAATGAATATTCAAGGCCAGTCGTATATATAAAAACATACTTTCATGCAGAAACACACTATATAATTTAGTAGCTATGCATGCAGTTACCTTTGCATGTCAGACTTGTTCTGCTTTTTCTCCTCTAGTTGAGCATGACCATCAGTGTTGTAATTTCCTTTGTCTCGTCTATAATATGTTCAATTACAACATGATTTCATTGTTACCCATCGACAGTAACACCGCCCATTGTCTTGCCCATTATATATATTATGTGTCAAAATCCCATATACAAATACTGTATCAGATATATATTTACGCAATGGACTAACCTTCTTCTACAATAAAGTATTCCTGCTATCACTCCCAACAGTAATAGTATTGCTAGAATTGCTAAAACTATTGCGTATACTTTTGATTTTTCGTTGCTAGTGTTTTGTATTCGCTTTTCTTTATTACTATTCTGAGTATTCTCAGTTGTTGGATTGGTAAACGATGGTGGATTGGTAAACGATGGTGGATTGGCTGTCTGTGATTCGCTAAATATCAGTGGTCGATTGGTGGATATTAATGGCCCACTGATGGTCATTGAGGGTTGATTGGACGAAATTGCTGGATTGGTGACAGTTGGTAGCTTAGTAAGTGTTGATAGTTTGGTAAAAATTGATGGCATTGATGTTGGAGGTATCGCAGTCTTGGCTAAAGGATAGAAAAATATGAACTGTATAGATATGAAAAATATGTATGCATTTTGAGTTTTAAAAGCAGATGCTTTTACTAATTAT
Source organism: Dendronephthya gigantea (assembly GCF_004324835.1). Taxonomy (NCBI): domain Eukaryota; kingdom Metazoa; phylum Cnidaria; class Anthozoa; order Malacalcyonacea; family Nephtheidae; genus Dendronephthya; species Dendronephthya gigantea. Next base: position 795,986 of record NW_021163048.1, read on the forward strand.
AATACCCTTTGCTGTATTGGGAGGGGTAAAAGGGGTGGACGCTTGGGCACGGAGACCCCGACTTCCAGCTCTGGGGGGAGGTGTCCATGTCATGCGATGACGTCATAGATTTTTTAACGATTTTACTTCTTCACCCTCGTAAGAGAGCCCCCCCCCCATGCGCGCCAATCCTACCATAAAAGTACAATATAGATAATTGCATGCATGCTGAGTTTCCTTCTAAAGAGATTTGCCAAAACAGACGAACCTGCAGGTAGAAATGCTGTGTAATCTGCATAAAATCGAATATGTTTTGGGAAATCTTTTTCGTTCTTCGCAGAGTTGTCTCCAGACTTAAGAACAATGTTTAAGTGATTTGCATTTGAAATCAACTTAGCTCCTGAAGTGGCATTCTCGCCACAAAATCTTGCTAAAAATTCTGATCCGTTATAAATATCCAAAGAATTGTGATTACAATCAGGAACGTGAAGGGTTTGAAACCTCAGTGAAATTCCTAGAGATACATTGACTGTAATTGACCAAGAACAGATCTGAAAATCTGGATAAATATCCGCGAAAGGAGATTGTGGAAATCCAAAAGAGCCATTATCATTTCGTAATTTGTATTGACAACCTGTAAAATAGTAAATAATCTTTGCAGGAAAACGTGTTGGAAGTCTATAACGTGCGGTAAATTTGCCTTCTATTTGCTCTGTTCTTTCAATAGAATTCATTTGACAGAGTCAGTTACCATTGACTTAGCGTTCAAAAAGGTAAACAGTTTCAATAAAAAATTCAAAGAAAAAATTATACCCACCTTTATAATAGCAATAATATATTCTCGGTAAGCTTTTCTTTTTATCAGAGAACACATGATGCCCTTTAAAATGATCTGCGTTTAAAAAATCTTCAGTGTCATATACGATGTATTCCAAAGAACTAACAGCTCCAATTACACGTTGACAGTTTCGTGAACCATAAGGTAAAAGATAGAAAGGCTTTCTAGTTGGCAATTGAATAGAGTTATACCATTTCCCTTTATTTTGACAGCAGTAGTATAATTGGGTATTTCCATAAAAAACATTCAAATCAGGGAGATAGCCTTTTCGATGATTGGCATTCAAATTGTCCTCGTCATCCCATAATATTGATCCGCCCACCATGCCGTTCGGGCAAAAGCCGTTTATTCTGTATATGCAATAAGAACCTAAAATAAAGGTAAGTAATGTGTCAATCAGTATTTTCTTTTTACTCCCCTAGGATTAAAAGAGAATAGTATGTATTTCGATTTCAGTCGTCATTGACAGCAACAAACGAAAAATACGTAATGACTTGCAATGGAGAGGATATAAGACCCGGTTTCAGACATCGAATTTTTCATGTGCCGAATCAAATGCAAATTAACTTAAACAATGACTTTAGGTCATCAACCATTAGGTTTGGCACATGAAAAGTCAGTCGACGTCCGAAACGGGCCTAATATTATAATCTAATTCATACCTTTCGGCCACGGGATGAGTTTATGCGTGTCGAAACTATTGTGAAACTTGGTGCAAAATCCTCTATCAATATGTCCGGGACCATGTTCTACTAGATATGCATCCATGTGAAAATTCGGAGAAAATTCACTTTTGATTGATTTTGCATCATCCTCAACGTCCTGACGTAACCATCCTTCTTTCCAAAATTTTGGGCAACCTGATTTTGGTTTAGGAAGGCTGTAACTTCCCGATGGCCAATGATCTAAATTGAAGTGTTAAATGCGAACTGAAATTTACATACTCCTGAATTTATATAACTCTCACATGCAACTGGTAACTTTACAATTTGTAGTTAGTTTTCCCACTAGAGCACCCGCAAAAAACATTTGCTAATTAATCTACGAGGTAAAATGTAAGGACGAATGCAAATACACTGTAATGTTTCGGCTGCCACATTCGTATATCATACTTCCGGTTTTAAATTGTGCGATATATCTCATTTTGTTTGCCATCATGGTCTTTTATAAATCTTAACTATACTAAAAAGTTTTGACAGGTTCAATGCAAATGCATTTGTTTTCTAAAGGACTTTTACACTTGTGATTTTTGCGACCTTTTGACTCTATCACATATATGCATATCTTTATAGAAAGGCATATCGATCCTCATATTTCTTTTGAAATTCAATCTTAAGGGCATACATTTGACTCATTTGACTGTTTTAAGTCATTTGCTTTAAAACTAATGGCTGCAATGTAAGTCTTCGCGCTGTCGTAATGTCGTATCTGTTCCACACGATTGAATCATAACAATTAAATCTCAGTACTGAGCTGATACAGACTTTAAGGAAGCACTACTTGAATTACTTGACAAAATTCAATTTCTACTGTCGATTCATTTTAGAGTCATATTTTGCTTTATTGACCAAAGATTTTACTTATTTTTTTTTATAAACTGCGCAAGCACATTCAGCAGATATATCATTTTGCGTCAGTGAATGTTATCGACCGGATCATCAGTATTGGCGTATAATGCTCACCTTCTGAAGCTAGAAGATTATCACATCTGAGAATCAATGTAATGCCAATAGCAACAACAGGAAAGGGGCAATAATTGATTTTCGGCATAGCTCTTTCATTAAAACTTGACTTCAGTGATGTTAAATCTGGTTTGCCAGGTGTTAAAACTTGTTGGTTAGCTGACTTGACTCCATATAATACCGTCGGTAATGTAGTTGCAATTGTTCTAAACAGTTCACTTTCGGTTCGCACAGGAAGTTTAACAGAACACATTTGATAAATTTACATATAAATAAGCCGAGGTATTCATCATAACAATTGTTGTCATTATAATAATAATAGATGTAGACAGTATTTATAAGTGGAGACTGGAGATTGCAATATTACTTGACCAATGGCATAGATTAATTTTTTAAATACGAGAGTTACAATGAGTTATAGTTCGCCGACGTACAGTTTTACAGATTATTTTACCTCAATCTTATTAGCTGACTGTATGTTATATCGTATCGATAACAATTAACAATGAAGCAAAATGACTGGCCGTCATTTGGAGAGCTATTTGCTAGAACAAAAAAGTATATACATACATGCAAGTTTTCTCCTTCAATTCTCTTCCTTCTATAAATTTAAAACAAATCCAGTGACGCCAACTGTTACTTTGCAGCATTTTGCAAACGACCCATCGCATAATCGCATTCTTTGATGATTATAAGAATATAGTGTAAAACTGATAATTTACGGTTGCAAATCATCAAGGAAATAGAAATACATATAAATTTACCTTGTCCGAGATTTCTGGAGATGTCATTAATGAACGTAGGCCCAAAATCATGTACCTACAAATTTCTACTTAATTAAATATTTTACAGTTCTACTTTATTGGTTCCGAATACGTTAAATCAACATCACTATCACCATCAATCCCTTGATATATAGGATTAGCCTCGAATATTTCATTTCCAGCGGACTCGTAGACTGCACAACCTGTTTCATTGCCAGATTCATAGAGAATATTTTCTGTTGCGTTGCGTATCTCGATTGTCCCAGGTTCCAGTTCATACAATGAATTCACGTTGGACTCATAAATTGGGTTTATGTTTGATTTGGAGGTAACGCGGCGTCCAGCTGATGATGTAGAACTCGTATAACTAAGAACACAATATTTTGCAAAAAAAACCTCATGTGTTGTACAAAAACGAAAAGTAAGCTATCTACTAGGAAAAATTTTCACTGATCTTTATTGCATGCAATTATATATTTTCCAATTCAATATTTCCGTTATATTACCTTTTTGAGGTAGGTGCAGTCTGCATATTTTCTATTCGCCCAGCAGATCGGTTAGCAATAACATCCAATTTCAGTTTACACCTATAAAAATATGAAGCCGGCTTCAATAAAACTCGTGCATCAAAGCGCTCGTAAAATACACCAGATTTTTTTTAAATATAATTTTTAAAGAAATGAAATCTAATGGATTCCAGATGGATGTTAGCTAATTCACACTTAGCAAAGGCAATACGGAAAATATAACTTAAATGTCACATTTGAGTGCGTAAATCAAAAAACTTGGAGAACCCCGTGCAACCCCTATTGTACATGCAATATACTACTTATTTGGATTGCATCTATTGTACATGCAATATACTACTTATTTGGATTGCATTTATATATAATGCCCGCCATGCATGTATACCTTACCTTCTCCGATAAAACACCGCCGCTAAGACTCCCAGTATTACGAGGATTGCAATACTCGGCAGAATCACCGATACATATATAACCGTGTTTCCACTGCTGCTGTTTTGTAATTCCTTTCTACCGCCATCGACGGTATTATTAATTGTCGCTGAAGAAGAAAACGAGTAACTTGACCTTGAAGAGACTATGACTGCACATGCATAAAAGTGAAATAAACAAACGAAAAAGCATTGTCAAGGCGAATTTTTCTGTCAGGGCTTAAGTTTATTTACGATTACATGACAACAACACTGGATGACATGAATGCCATCAATTTTTACCGGACAACTCAAACCGGGCTGGAATTGAGCCCGGGCTGAAACTCTTGTCATGTAATCGCGTGCGTGATTTTGTTAGGATTTTACAATAACCGGTTAGCCGGGCTGAAACTCATTTACTCAGCCCAGGCGGAAAACACTCCATGCATGTAATCAGCTCCTGAATGAGGAGAGGATGAGACTGAATGAGATGACGACGAACCTGTTGGTGCAAAGGCTTTATACTCCGCATAGAATCCTAGAGCTTTTGACGAGTCTGTTTCGCTACTAACGGTGTTGTTCCCAGATTTAAAGGTAATGAACAATTGATTTGTCTTCGAAGTCAATCTGGTTCCTGAAGTGGCATTTTCGCCACAATATCTTAATAAACGTGCTGATCCATTGGCCTGATCCATTCCATCATAAATATCCAAATAATTATTATTACAATCAGGAACGTGGAGGGTTGGAAATCTCAGTGAAATTCGAAGAGACCCGTTGACTGTAATTGACCAGAAACAGAGCTGAAAATCTGGATATGCACGGTTGAAATAATTTGAAGATGCAAACGATCCTTGATTACTGTGTAACTTGTGTTGACAACCTATAAAACGGTAGTAGGTAAATACTTGACGCTCGATGTTGTTTCATAGAAAATTGATAAAATTCGTCTAGGGGAAGAATGACAAAATTAGCACAAATATATCTACAAAGCTTTCTAAATTTTCGACTCTCACTATCTGATGAAATGATCTTTTTTAATTGTCTAAAAGTCCTGCATGCGTTGATAGCATAGCCGGTAGATAAGCATAGTGATGTAGTATTATAGTATAGAGATTATATAGTATCAAAGGTCTATGCCAGGATAGAAAATGAAACAGGATGGTATGCATTTATAAGTAAAACATGATTACTAACAAACAGGGTCTCAGAGACTAGTGTTCTCATTGGTGAGGTCTATGCCAGGATAGATAATGAAACATGATGGTAGGCATAAGCCAAACATATAGTTACTGACAAACAGGGTCCAGTTGTATAAAAGGCTAGTTAACTTTTAAATGTAGTTAAGGACATAGTTGGCCAATTTTCTGAGTACTTCTGAGTAAACTAGGACTTAATTATGCAAAATGCAGTTAAAGAATTTTATACAACCGCCAGAGCCCCTATACATTACCAAATATACCTGAGAGCCCCACAGACCTCAATCCGTTACATCACTGAACACTACACTATATTAACATACTTGCTATAATTCACTCAAATAGCATGGTCGCACCTTCATAATAGCAGTAGAATATTTTCGGCAGACTCGTGTTTCCTTCAGTAAACACACGATGCCCCCAAAAAAATAATGATTGATCTTTAGTGTCAAAAACGATGTATTCCAAAGAGCTAACAGCCCCTAGTACACGTTGGCAGTTTCGTGATCCATAAGGCAAAAGATAGAATGGCTTTTCAGTTGGCAATTGAATAGAGTTATACCATTTCCCTCTATTTTGACAACAGTAGAATAATGATGTATAATAAAAGACCGGATAATAATCGGGTGTAAAGCCTTTCGTGTCATTTTCAATATTTTGATCTTCGTCAAACGAGGCCATCGTTCCATTCGCCATGCCATCTGGACACGAGTCTTGTTTTCTGTATACACAGTAGAAACCTAAAAATTTAAAATATAGCTGAAGTTTAATGAACTATATCACAAGATCTAGACTTTACATTTAACTTTATTCATGCAGTTCACTGTTTTTTTCGCGCATTTTTTGCCTGGCCGATCGGTTGGATATTTTCCAACTTGATATTAAGTAAACTATTTGGAAATTTTGATTTATAGATTTCAAACCCAGGCTAATACATGCACTGTATACCAGTCGGCCGCTCTACCTTTTGACCTGTAAATTGCATATGTTTGCATAAAACGAGCAGGTTGCACCGTTGAACGGCCCTTCTAGGACGGCCCTTCTTGTTTAAAGGTGGGGAAGCAGAATTAGAAGTTTATGGTAGGAGGTTCGTAATATGAATACAAAATTTTACTTATTGAACCCTCTCTTTTTGTGGGGTTTCCGATAAAATTTTACAGTATTATACCTTTTGGCCATGGAATGTTTTCTTGCGAATCAGGATTTGCAGAGATTTTAGTGCAAAATTCTCTCTCAAGAAATACATTCCGGACTAGAGTAGCATTCATATGAAAATTTGAAGAAAATGAACTCTGCATTGCTTCGGAATGTTCGTCAAGATGTTGACGTAACCATCCTTCTTTCCACGAATTTGGACATCCTGATATTGGTTTTGGAAGGCTGTAACTTCCTGATGGCCACATGTCTGAGTAGAATTTTATAATATATTTAAATATCTTAATATCGGTGAACATATATAACCAGGAAGCAGCGTGGCAGCGTCTTTAAACAACTTAGCATCAAATGTGTTATAACAACTGCCTAAAATAGACAAAACACTTCTCGACGACACGTTTCGCCGACCAGAGGTAAACATAGGTAAGCATTTCACTGTGGTCAAGACAATAGAATCTGGGTCTGTGCAGTCATAAAGAGAACTTAGAATATTGATCGGAACTGATACAGAGAGTAAATACACATGCATGCATATATACATATACATCGCCTATATATAAGCCCCGTTTACACTACACTGAATTTATCGGCACGGCACGGCCAAAATTGGTACCCGTACCCAATTTCAGTATAAGTGTTCAGGCTACCAAAACAAAGGCCGAGAACAGATGAAATGGGCACAGGTACCCATTTTAGCCGTGCCGTGTCAATAAATCGAGTGTAGTGTAAACGGGGCTATAGACTGTTGTCCCAAAGACTTGTTTGCGATAATAATAGCTATATAAAATCTATTTATTTAAATATTGAACAACCAGGATGTGGTATGACAAGGCACAGTACCTATACTGGAATAGACAAAACTATAGACAAACGCCGTGACTTTTTTGTCTATTTTATAGGCAGTTGTTTCCCTACATTTGATAAAGTGATTTCAGCACTAGTACTTTCTAGGTCACATCGTTTTCTAAACTCTTCCCAGGCATCTATATAGCCTACCTACGCCTTTACGCATATCGAGAACGGGTCAAGTGTCTAAACATCGCAACCGATCTGCTTACCTTCGGAAGCACGAACCCAAATATCGCACCTCAATATCAATGACAATGTGGTAATAAATGCAATAAGAAATTTCAATATTGTCATCATTAATTCATACTATATTGCAAGTGAATTAGATGAAGACGGAGAAATTATCTTTGACTTTGATCTGAGTATAATATGTGTTATGAGGCTAATATATGTTGGGACATGTCTATCTTTGTAACAAGATATGACTGCTGCATGATATCGTGAGCAATAATTAATTGCTCTGTTTGAACTTTGAGCAGGAAGCTTAGCGACTCGACTTAATTTAGGATGCTATTATTGTATATCGCAATTGAATTTGACAAAGACAGTGTTTTTGTGTTGTGATCAGTAAAGGACAAATATATATTATTTTGTTTAACTTCGTAATAGGATAAGACCGCGTGATATCTAGTGTGTCTAATAACATTAAGCGTTTGCAGGATGATTATACAACATTAGAATAGTTCCATGCTTATCCCTGGGCAAATACTGATATAAAATGTCATGACAAACTAGCAACATAACACGTAGCGACTCATTTTTATCCCGAAACAGTACAACTTCGTACCCAGTGTCTTTCTTTTTGGGTAAACACCACTGACCAATACTATAAATTACAGGTCAGCAAAAAACACTGGTAATTTTAGTATGCCTCAGTTTCGTATGCGCTGATATAGAGCTATAGGTATTATAGTCAGTATAGGTACTACACTATGAAAGCATTAAATGTAAACACCAAAATAGTGAAAATACTACATATTTGTCAACGTTTGGAAAAATTACTTTCACGTGACCTGAAAGTTTAAACGAGTTTCAAATTCAATTCGATCAGCCTCAGTGGCGTAGCCAGCCTGAGGATTTTGTTCCGCTATGTAAATTTCGAGTTATTATAATTATTCCTGCCTTTAGAAATCTATTGTTTTCACAGTCAGTGAACAAAAATAGTGGCATAGCGGGACAAATCGACAGGCTGGCTACGCTACTGATCAGCCTACAGAGCAATGCAGCAGTTACAACGAAAATCTTTTCAAAATTAAAGTTTTTATACTTAAACTGAGCTTTAACGACCAGTAAGATCATTAAAATTAAAAGTGTAGACTATAGCAGAATATATATACTTTTACCAACTCTACTACAAGGTCTCCCAATTCAAACCAGACCTTTTATTGCGAAATGCGAGCGTGCGTTTAGTCATACCTTTGAGAATATATTCTCCCTACAACATTCTCCCTGTGTGTGTTAACTGTGTTTACCCCTTTTTTTCCGAGTCGCGCCATCTTTGTTACGCCTATACGCTTGTATTACGTCTTTTTGTCTCGCCGCGCGAAGCCCGTCAGACAGATTATTTCTGTTAATGACATGCATGTAAGTTACAAGACTTGCATGACGTTTTTACCGGTTGATTTTTTTTCCATACCATAATAATATTCAATTATTTTATGCAATTATAACGGGATATTGTTAAGTTTTGCATTATAAGTTCATTATTTTTGCCTCCTATTTTTGTTATTAAGTCAGTATACAATCTAAATATCTACTGTATAATTTTTACTTGTTTGGTTCCGAATACGTTAAATCAACATCACCATCACCATCAATCCCTTGATATATAGGATTCGCCTCGAATATTTCATTTCCAGCGGACTCGTAGACTGCGCAGTCCTTTTCATTGCCAGATTCATAGAGAATATTGTCTGTTGCGTTGCGCGTCTCGTTTGCCTCATTATCATCTCCATACAATGAATCAGCGCCAGGCTCATAAATTGGGTTTAATTTTGATTTCGAGGTAACACGGTGTCCATCTAACGTACGACACCTAAATGACATTACATGACACGGTGAAAGAAAAGAATCTCATTCAACGCAATTTTGTTTCAAAACTGAGGGAGTAGTAGATTGAGGGAGGCCTACCTATTTATTTCTTTAGTTATTCAGATTAGATGGTTAGACGTTTGTTGTAACGAATTAGAAAAAGAGTTATCTACTGGCCTAAAAAATGATTTCTGTATTGACCATTTCTCGGGACTTATAGAAAAGTTACCCAGTTATTTAGTTAAAGATATTTTCGTCATAATACTATAGTTAATAGTTATTACCTTTTCGAGGTTGGTCCAGATTGCATATTTTCTTTTCCCACCGGACTATCATCTAATTTCAGATTTCGTCTGTAAACAAATACAGCTTTAATAAAACCAACGCATTTATCAAGCATTTCAGAACTATAACAGATCTAATAATAATTTAATTCAAGAAACAAATAAAAAACAACACGCAAAATACAACAGTGAAGTTAAGAATTGGCGAAATATTTTAATTGTGCATTTATATCTCCTTCTTAACGAAATTGCCCTAGTTACGAGGTTTATCCCCTTCGTATAGCTACATGCCGTAAAACAAAAACTATATATACATGCAGTATTCACAGCAAAGCTATACATTAATACATATACACACGATGTACCAACCTTCGATAAAATACCACCGCTAAGACCCCCAGTATTGCCAATGTTGCAATGATTGGAAGTATTACAGATAAATATATAACCGTTTTTCCACTGCTGCTGTTTTTTGAATATTTTCCTCTTCCATCAAAACTTTTACTTATACTCACTGAAAGTGATGTCTTTGCTGAAACTTATAAATGTGTAAAACTATTAATCTTTTAAGCTTTTCCTGTATACGATTGATATAAGCAGCCGCATCATGGTAGTGAAAGTGGATTTATACGGCTAGAAGAGACATTTTACGTGTGTATGATTGTTGCGGCTTAAAAAAATATATAAAGAATATTTTTCCGACGAGCAACCAAATAATCCCAGAACACTGTTTTTAGTCACATAGACGTCCATTGAAGTCTAACTGCATTCATGATATTCAAAGAATTATCCAGTTAACATTTATTCGGCGGGAGAAAAAAATAATTCATTGGCTCATGCACTAGTAGAATTAAAAGTAATGGATCAGTTATAACAAACCTGTTGGTAGCAAAGATTCATACACTGCATAAAATCCGAGGGCTTTTTGTGAGTTTTTTTCGCCACTGACGGTGTTGTTTCCAGATTTGAAAACGATGTACAATTGACTTGTTATTGAAATCAATGTGGTTCCTGAAGTGGCATTCTCGCCACAAAACCTGGATAAAAGTGCTGATCCATTGGCAGTTTGTCCATCATAAATATCCAGATAATTATTATTACAATCAGGAACGTGGATGGTTTGGAATTTCAGTGAAATTGGCAGAGACCCGTTGACTGTAATTGACCAAGAACAGAATTGAAAATCTGGATATGCACCGTTGAAAAAATTTGAAGATGCAAACGTCCCATGATCACTTTGTAACTTGTGCTGACAACCTATACAACAGTGGTCAATACAATCTTGCATCAGGGCGTACTAGGTAAAACTTGAAGACCTTTCGAAACCCCATTTGATAACATCACTCCAGAGCATGCATTTCAGAGGTAATCTAGACATCACATGCAGGTATGGTTGTCATATACAACAATATTCTCCATTAGCAAAATGGGTTGTGTAAGGTTGTAGAGAGGCAATTTGTGTCACATAAGTTGAAATGATAAGCCGACAGTTTCAAAACGTTTTCTTTAGGACAACTTTTCATAGAATCGTTTATAAATAAAGAGATGGAAGCAGTAGGAAGTGACTTCGTAAACATCGCTAGCGTCACTTAAACAAATTTGTTGTGTCTGAAAGCCAAAAAGAGCACAAATTCATTGCATAGTTAAACATAGTTTGACCGTGAGTAGTTTAAAGCATCGTACCTTCATAATAGCAGTAGAATATTATCGGGGTACTTTTGTTCTCATTAGTGAACACGTGATGCCCCCTAAAATAATCTACATTGCCAGTATCTTCAGTGTCAAAAACGATGTATTCCAAAGAACTAACAGCTCCTACTACACGTTGACAGTTTCGTGATCCATACGGTAAAAGATAGAATGGCTTTCTAGTTGGCAATTGAATAGAATTATACCATTTCCCTTCAATTTGGCAACAGTAATATAACACTGTATTTTCAGAGCTATGGCCACTTATACTAAAATAGGGGATAACGCCCTCCACTCTATCGTTTCCAACATCGTCGTCCTCGTCATCCCACTGTATTGATCCTTTTACCATGTTATCCGGACATACATAGCGTTTTCTGTAGATACAGTAGGAACCTGAAATAAAATCATATATTCAAATATAAATCATATAATTTACATAGAGTTGCATACATGATATCTTCATCATTCGATCGAGAAATTGATATGGATTTCTTTTCAATCTATTACCAGAAGTGTCACCCGAGTTGGAACCTCAGATGTTTTTGTTCTCGCTGGTGTGACATCACGTATGTTGTCCTTCATCCATCTTCCAGCAAGTCACGAAGCCTTTTTCTGGCTCGCATATTTTTGCATGTGCAGAAATTAAACAACTCATGCACGTTGCATAGCTTAGTGGCCGTTCCACATCGCTCCATTAATTATTTACGTATATATCGACCATATTATACCTTTTTGCCATAGAATATTTTCTTGGGTATCGGGACTTGCGGATATTTTAGTGCAAAATTCTCTATCAAGAATTTTTTTTCGGACTAGAGTAGCATTCATATGAAAATTAGGAGAAAATGAACTCTGCATTAATTCTGTATCGTCTTCCAGATGCTGACGCAACCTTCCTTCTTTCCAAGAATTTGGACATCCTGATATTGGTTTTGGAAGGCTGTAACTTCCCGATGGCCACATGTCTGCAACAAAAATATTTGTAAACATACAGTATCTAAACAACCTGCATGAATATTTTATTATTTATAAGTATGGTATAATTTTATATGCATATGTATGTTTTTTAAATATATATATATATATATATATATATATATATATATATATATATATATATAATTATATATATATATATATATATATATATATATATATATGTAGCCACCCGACTGCACGCATGAGCTATGTTTTCACTCTATTCATCAGCAATTATTCAGCATATTTCTGTGGTCAATGCATTATGATATGAATACATGTCACATGTATTATAACACATGTCAGACCAGCCAAGACAGAATAATAAAAAACCTGAAAACTTGGCCCGGATTACGGGGCCCCTTAATTATGCTCCCTCAAACCATCATTATAATCAAAGAATCAAAATTATCTGGGAGCAGTCAGAGAGACATTGCACCTCATTAAATTAGAAATGAAATTGCGGCACTACAAGATTTAAATTGTCTTTCAGCATTTTCGGACGTGTAAGTACGTATACTGACAATTAGTCAAAGTATACAAACATCTCCCCAAATTCTAATGCAATAACCAAGCTATGTCTATGCTTACCTTCGGAAGCAGAAAGCCAGACATTGCACATCATTATCACTGCCGTGATAAAAACAATAAAAAAATTCACTATCGTCATTATTAATTCATATGATGACGCCGTAATCTGCTTTATGAAGGATTGAAGGTAATATACTTTAGAATGTGTTTAGCTTTGCAACCCGATATGACTGCGGGATATTCAGTAATTAAACTTTCAGTAATTCATGTTTGAACAAGAAGGTAAACTTTGCAGGATGATTTAATTATATACGGATATTAATAGTTGCATGCCTATAGCTACGAGCAAATGCTGAAAAACGATATTATAATGACATGACCAACTAGCAACATAACATGTAGCGACCTATCAGTTTTTTATCTTGCTGAAACAGTACAACTTCGTGATCAGTGTCTTTTGTCGTGGGAAAACACCATTAATTTTAGTATGTCCCAGTTTTGTATACACACTTACTGCTATGGACTTTTTCTTGTAATTATAGTAAAAAAGACAGCATTTACTGCATGAAACAACGATGTCTTTATGTCGTATGATCTACACCTGGGGCATCCATATACCCATGATTCAGTTCAGGCGAGGTGACGTATGCGACATTATCTGATGATCGAGATAAACTCGAGTCATCCCACAATTTTGCCGTTACGTAGTATGGATTCCGCGTCTCTTTACAAGACGACACCCTCTCTGGTGGTTCTACTGTTCCTGTCATTTCCAACGATATCGTTGATGGAACGTGGAATCTGAAATAAGTATTCTATTTCCTTATGACGTCATAACTTGTAATCAGAAAGGAAATAATATACCTAGTGTACCTGCTCTTAGGCATCTTACTCCTGGTCTCAATTTTAGACCTATAAGTAAAAAAATGAGCCGAAAACTGAGTAGGAACAAAATAATCACTGCATACCGGAAAGACTGGATATTCAATTATAAAACGCATTATAATTATACCTGCGGTAACCAATGGCAACTGCAACGCCAATTAAAATCAATAGTAGAAAAGAAAATGTTAGAGCAATTGCCTGGACATTGTGCGGTGTTCGACGTGGAGTTTGAAATACTTCTAAAAATGGAATCCATGCAGTGAAACAATATACTTCTCGATTACAGTATCAATATGCATTTCCATGAAGGTTTGTGCACCAATAGCGTTATTTTTTGTTAAATTTACTTTTGTAAGGCATCCCTGAAGCATTATTGTGTGCTGGACATACTTATGGATCAACCTCAAGTAAGGAATAAGAAGGAGTCGAAAAGGTCAGTTTAACCCAGCTAAAGCAAAGGAAACCTCGCAACGAGGCTCGGCCGGCTAATGCATGTTGGTATATCATTCAACACTGTTTCAAGTTGTGAAAACCCTGCACTGTATAGACAACGGTTGGAAAAGAAATTTGAATGAACGCACGAATTCTATTTTAGTAGAGAAAAGGGTGGAATATGAAAAAGGAACAAATGATAATATTAAACTTACTTTGCGGACCATACTGGGCTTTGAAACCAAAACTGTAGTTACCAGTGTGTGCAGATAAATTTCCTGACTGTAAAACTATGTAAATATTTTTTCCACTTGAAACCACCTCGACATCTTTAGGTGTCGTTAACCCACAGTGTGTCTCAATCACTGGCGTCGCATCGCTCGCTCCATCGTAGATGGTTAAGAGGTTTTCTTTACAATCAGTAATATATAATGATGTCAGGTTTAGAGAAACAACAAATGATTCTTCTACAGTCAATAACCAGGAACATGATTGGTAGCTTGGAAAAACTGATGAATTGAAATTACCACGGGTTTCATTAAGACGCTTATATCGGCAACCTTAAAAGGAAAAAAAATGTTTCCGAGATGATTTGCACGGCACAGATTATAGCACAGCAGAGCAAGTATTTAAGAAAAAAAATGTTAACGAGAAGATTTGCACGGCACAGATTATAGCACGGCAGAGCAAGTATTTAAGGCCCAAGGAATTGATGTTAATCAATCAATCGAATTGTTGTTCACCAAGGACTTATTTGAGGGGGCGAGGAGGGAAATTTGCAAAGGGCAGCCAGGCTCAGGGTGGTTGAGGTGTTGACATAATACATTGCATAAAAAGGGAAGAAAACCGTGCACATCGGAAGTGGACCCCCCAAACTTTGCGCTGGACAAATTGGGGGTCCTGCCCGTCCTGGTGTCAATTAATATTGCAAGATAATGGCGAGATAGGGCGAGTTAGAGCGATTAAGGTCACACAATAAGTGTAAACGTGATGATTTGGCTTGGTCTACCTACTTTCATAATAGCAATAATAAACCTTTGGCATTCCTCTAAGTTCGTCAGTAAGGATATGATGACCGACGAACTCGTCTTGATTGTTATTGTTCTCGGTATCATATGTTATATATTCCAATGTTGCATGCGCCCATTTAACGCGCTGACATTCTTTAAAATTCTGTAAACGTGATTTATATGGCAACAGATAAAAAGGTGACGTATTTGGTAGCTCTATGACGTCATGCCAGCTACTTTGATTTTGGCAGCAGTAAAAGATTTTTGTATTATCATCATATTTGCCTTCGGGTAAACTACCAAGGTTCTGATTCAAGTTTCCTTCGGATTCACTTTTGTCATCCCATTTTATGTATCCATTCACCATTCCCGATGGACACGTGCCACCGTATTGGTAGATACAGTATGAACCTACAAAAAATACAACAAGAAACAGTTCGTAGAAAAATTGTGATTGATTTGTGTGAATAACAAACTGTTTAATTTTTTTCCCCACTTTTATGCAGCATCCATATTCGCCTATTCGGCAAAGTTTACATGCATTGGTGGAACTTCTGACTGTAAAATTGTCTCTATAAAAAGGGCAGATACTTGCTGATATGACGCTAGTCCCCCCCCCCCCCGCAGATCAAATCTCACGGAAATGAAACTCGCAATGACGATTACCTTTCGGCCACTTCTTTGTCGTTAAAATTTTACCATCTTGTCTTTTTATGCAGAATGCTCTCGACAGCAGAGACGGCGAAAGTGCCGCCAACATGTGAAAGGATTTTGAAAATTCACTTTTCTTTTCCATGTTCTGTAGCCTCCAACCTTGATCCCAAACAAACTGATCAGTTGCAGGGCAACCAGATTTTGGTCTTGGGAGACCAAACGTTCCTTCAGGCCAAATAACTATAAAAATACACATGAATTAAATGGATCTTTGTCAATACACCGATACTGTATTGGCAACACACTTTTTTTTATGGACGACGTAACAGTGCACCATATTCTTCAACAAAAAAGTGCAACTTTGTCTATTTTAATGGCCAATGTTGCATTTGTTCAAAAAATAATCGAATTTATAATTAGTCTTAGGAATGTTTGACACTAGAAATGTTTGAAAAACAACTGGAGCATCATGGATGCCTTTCATCGTATGCTCTAAACAGGTGAAAATGTCAGCTTACCTTCATTTGTTTTGTGGCTTACTGTTGTTCTGATACGAGTGGTAGATATCAAAATTGTCACAAAATTAAATGTCTGGAAATGGGACATATTTGAAGTATATAAACCGCGGTTATAGACACATGCAGAGTGCAGAGGATATATGCCAAGCCAGAGTTTGGTGTATATTTCGAGAACCGAAATTAATATGATAGCTCAGAGACATTTCCTCAGTTCAACAGCAAAGCCAAAGGATGTGCAAATACGAATGTTTCCGTCAGAAATCGATGTTATCAATCATCTTAAGTTTGTTTAATAAACTAAAATAAGCAACGCTGAATGTTTTTTATTCGCGAAAGCTGCTAACATATCAATAATGTCATAATAAGAAGGAAATTTAGTTTTTGCTTAAATGGTGTTGACCTTTTGTTGTCGGTATGCGTCGATGTGAAATGAAAATACAGGTTTCATTATGACTTTGGAATTTAATTTCCTTTTTTCCGGTATACAAATGAAGATGGAATAAAATAAAAAATGGATCGACCATCGTCCTGGGCCTAAGATGGCGAACATCAATTAAGGCAGCAAAATATTTTCTCCAAAACATTTTATATTTAATATCATAAAAAATATTTGTCAAGGCACTAAAATTACTTGCCTAAATTCTAATTAAATATCGCCTAAATAAATAAATCACAGAGTAAGTAAAATTCTATACTACAAACTCTATCATCTCTATCACTTTTTAACGCATATAAAAAATGATTATAAGAATAGATCAGTGTACAGCATTTTAAAAAGTGGGTTGAGTAAGTTTTACAGTATTCAATTATTACAATATTCAAAATTACTATCAATAGAATATATATGCACCTCCAAGATAACCATGAAACTTGTAAATTGGATCATATAGTTCTGTTTTACAGTATAATGCATTATATAAAAACTCACCCTAACCCTGATCCTACCCTAACCCTGACCCCACTCTAACCCTGATCCCACCCTAACCCTGACCCCACCCTAATCCTACAATGCAACGTTCACGATAAATAGCGACAACGTCGACTAAGATATAAATGTCATTTTGCTGTGTACTGCACTACAGACGAGTGAAAACGCGAAGGTTCATTTTGATTTCTCGGTTGATCAAACAATGACTCAGCAATGTGTGCAGCACCTCACGGACATGGTTGTTACTGTCAACAATGTTGTCTTAACTCGTTGATAACCATGCATACAGGTGCAGCATGATATAGTTTTTAGTTCAGTTTAAAACAACCGGGAAAACATATATCATATGCGTCTTCACCTGTGTACTGCGTTTTACGTGGTAAAATACTACATTACTTCAAATGACATGCTCAATTATGTTTGACTCCAATACCTGACAAAAACTGTACCTTCTTGAACTGAGAGGCTCCGTGGAATGATACTAAACTCGAGGCTCGTCGTAAACTATCCCCTTTTTCTGCTCGTTCGGCTCGGCATATTCATGTGAAACTAATGTCACGCCACCCACATCATACAACGGATTATTACTTTGAGCTGCACCGGCTCCATTTTTGACCAGCGGTTCGTTCGTAGCATCCACTGAACAATACAGAGCAACAGGTTCTTGCCCTTCTGCTGCTTCGTAAATGGGATTTTTACTCTCCTTACAGACTTTGCGGGAACTTCCAATCCAAATTCTCTCTTGTGGTGAAGGATTAGCATAACTACAGAAAATGGTGGTGCAATTATTTGTTTGTTTATAGGTTTATTTATAGTTTAAGTTTAGATTTTCTCGAGGAATGGAAGAGGATATCTTGCAGTATTATAAGTGGGAAATAAAGCAGCAGACAAAAGCAAACAATGTATGTTTTTTAGTTTCGATCAAAAAGCGGAATAGATGGGTAGCAAAACTCGGAATTAGAATAATGTGCATGGGCACTTACTGCACTGAATCCTCATCATTTGTTGAAACATTCGTCCTATGCAAAGAATGTAAGTATTATTAAAAATGATGTAATACCATGAGTGTAATGATGAATATCACGAATACTATGTCGCGTGCATAATTTCCAGACCTCATTTCGAGGTAACTCTTTGTTATTCGGTTTTCGTAAGTGGGACAAAGACAAAGGTGAAAAACAGCTGCAATTCGATTACAGTTCACTTGGTTTTATTTGATTTGTTTTGTGCATTTTGTTGTTGTTACGCATTTTAATTATAATGAACCGGATAATAGAAAGTACATAAAACAAGTTACAAAAGTATTAAAAGGGTACTGCATGCTTACCTCAAGCTGTACGCTCGATTCATATGCAATTCACCTGATGTCTCAGCATTTTTCTTTCTCCTAAAATCCACTCGTGCTTAATATTTTTTGACGCTTAAATTTCCTTCATTAAAATTTTACTGTAATATTATGAGCACTTCTACAACACACTAATCACGGGTATCAAAGTTATGGGAATTTCCGAAATTGCCCAGGTAATCAAGCGGTTTAACTACCTGAAATATGACCAGGAGCAGCGTCTTCAAACAACAGAGTTATACTAACTCTCCTGACGAAGGCCCTGAGGTCGAAACGTCGAGAAGTGTTTTGTCTATTTTAGGCAGTTGTTATACCACATTTGATGCTATGTTACCTGAAAATGACTAAAAGCCAGTTCCTAACGTTCAAAACAGAGACTATACCGGCAGTTAAACGATTTGAAGTAATGAAATTGAATGTATATCTCACCTTCTGAGAAAGACGAAGAGGCCAACCAACAATAATATAAAAATCACGCTGACAACAATAGCAACGATGATATAAGTAGTCTGGTTGTCTTCATTTTGCTTTGCCAAATCTCTGTCAGGTGTTTGTGTGGTCACATTGGAAATATGAGACGTACGTGTTAGTTCAAATTTCGTGATCTTTTCTACACAAACAAAGGACATGTTTCACGATAAATTAATAAGGTGAACATCATGATAAAAACCATGATATATTTTAAAATTAGCTGTTAGATGTGACGTCATAATTTTTATACCAAACACACTTTGTAATTACTCAGAAACAAGGGGGTTCGGAACCAATAATGAAACCAATAATGGAACCAATCCTTTCAAAATTCAAATGAAAGTTATTTCAAATGAAAAATATATATTCAAATGAAATTTATACCAAACACACTTTGTAATTACTCAGAAACGGAACCAATAATGAAACCAATAATGGAACCAATCCTTTCAAAATTCAAATGAAAGTTATTTCAAATGAAAAATATATATTCAAATGAAATTTATACCGAACACACTTTGTAATTACTCAGAAACAAGGGGGTTCGGAACCAATAATGAAATCAAGAATGGAACCAATCCTTTCAAAATTCAAATGAAAGTCACTTTTACCATTAGAAAGTTTTTTTGCCAAAATCATTTAAAAATATCAAGTTACTTATCTCTACCTGTTGGTTTAAGTTGTCGAGCGTAGTGAAAAATAAACTGAGTGCTATGAGTGGAGGATTCTCCGAAGGTTAATACAATGTAGATCACATTTGAGGATGATACAAGAGTGCCATTCTTGATGGTATCATTGGAGTTTGGATAGCGAATAAGCTCCGGTGTATTCTCATTACTACCATCATAAACTTTGATGAAATCATCATCTTTAATACTTATCGAAGTAGATTTTAAGTTTACTAAATACGCCTCGTCAACAGTAACCAACCAGGAACAATTGGAATAGCGGGGATAGTGTTCGGGGGCATTAATCTCCGGTGATCTTATATAATCAGCCATTCCAATAATTTCATCACGACACCCTTAATGATACAAAAAATCCAATACATACATGACACTAATGATACTTAGAAAACGAACACAATTTAAAGATTTTTAGGTTTAATTTGCCAGGGGACGTTTATTCGAAAGGCGTTTAGCTTAATCGGCGGGTAATGCAGAGCTTAAAAATACATATGATATAAAAATACAAACTCATACATCTTGTGATTTGTGACCTACATGCATTAAATATGTACTTCAATTAAAAATTGAATTATTAGTATCGAAATATCACAGATCAGTAAAAGTAGATAACAATATTTATTACCTGTCATGTGTTCAGCATTGTATTGGGCGTCAAATTTGAAACCATTGTTATTCCACGGATTTCCAGAATTGGACACGATGAATAAATTATTTGCTGACGACTTTATCTTCAGTTCTATTGTTGCGTTTGAACCACAGTATGTTCCAATTAACGGAGCTGTGTCGTTCTTACCATCGTACACTCTCAGAAATGTACCATCACAACTTGGTATGGTTATTTCTTTAAAGTTTAATGATATAATGTATGTATCAAGAATCGTTATTAACCAGGAGCAATATTGTGAGCGTTTGTCAAACTTGGTTACTGGTGCTGAATGTGATTGAAATGAATCGCTAGGAATCTTGGGGTCAGTCAAATAACGACGACAATCTGAAAAACAAAGAAATTGGCTAAAACAAAAACACGGAGGCTGAGAAGGTTATGTCCACCTTCATTCCACCCACGTCCCACAAGTCATGTAGACTTGCACGTATATCCAAACACATGTGATGTGTGAATCCAGTTTAATGTATGCCAGTCAGAAACATTAAAATCAGTCGGCTGTTTGTATCATGAAGGCAACACATGCATGCGTAGGGAAAGAGATAAGCCAATGGTGCTGGAACCATAAGGTTATTAGTTTAATGTGGACTCTGAAAATTTAGTGTATTATACAAATGTCAAATAATTCAATGTACCTTCATAATAACAATAGTATATTTTTTGTCTATATTTCCGGAACGCATGTTTTCCTCCTGCATTGTCCGCATTGTTCTGATGATTTGTATCAAATACGATATACTCCAAGTAACTAAATGCCCACTTGACCATCTGACACACGGGGTTGGCAGTAGAGCTGGATGTAAGTAAGTAAAATGGTTGACTAACTGGCAGCTCAATTGAATTATACCATTGACCCTTCGTTTGACAACAATAATAAATTTTTGTATTTCCGTCATAGGAACCAAACGGCAGTGATCCACCATGACTATTTCCATTTCTGTAATCTTCATCATCCCAGTAAATCCAACCGTCGTCCATACCCTCCGGACACGATGAGCCTTTTTTGTAAATACAATAACTACCTGTCAAAAAAGTAACATATTTTACATTAACTCCGTGAAGTGAAAGCAATTAATAATTAAATGTCGGTTGCCCGCGATAGCTTTCTTTATTACACAGTACCAATATTTGTGATTATATTTCTTATAGGTTTCGCAGTAATGCATGGTTATGATAAAGATTATGTATAAGGTAATTCTATATATACATTGGATTATGGGTTCCTATCTGCTCAATCACATGTGGCGGTCTATGTTTCTAGAATAGTAATATAACTCCAGTTTACTGAAAATATAAACCTTTTGGCCAGTTTCTTTTTGGTGTTCCAGTCTTTGCTTTCATGCAGAATGTTCTCTTTATATCCTTTTTATCTCCAATAAATTTAACGAGCATATGTGATCCTGCAGATACTCTGGACCGTGTGCGGGATGGCGAGTCTTCCATATCTTGTAATCTCCAGCCAGTTTTCCATACGCTCTTTGCCGTACTCGGGCATCCTGTTTTTGGCGAAGGGAGACCATAACTGCCACTAGGCCACTCTGTAAACATGAATATGGGTGTACTGCTCAGATAAAAAATCAAGGGTTTTAGCCTTTTAATTTAATTATTTCGTATTGGTAGCCTGTGCACAGACGCAACGCTCCCACGTTGGGTGAGCACATCGATAACAGATACATTGATTAGCGGGAGCTTACAGATTAGCGGAAAGCTCGTCAGACGACGCATGAGCACATGTATTCCACGGATATTTCTCTCTATGCATCGTCTGTAAAGGAATTGCATAGTTTAAACGAAATCCAGATAACGCTAAAGATGCCACAATTTCGCCTTGCAGAAAACCGCCTTCAGGTTTTATGCATATCTAAATGTTCGACTTTGGTACCAATTTAAGGTTTGACGTTGTGTAGACTAGTTGATACGTATAAAAAATACGCGGAAAGAGCGACCTTCGGTGTCATTCAGATGACAACCTTGACCTTGAAATAAACAACGCACCTAGAGCCCTAGGTAAAGACATTTCGTTTTTATTTAACGTCAATTTCACGGGAAAAATATACTAAGCTATATATCTCATAAATTTCGTATTTCCACAAGTAGGTCAAATAAATCAGCATAAACTAACAGGTCTTATTGTTTGGCTTATATGACTTGTTGTTTGTCAGATTTGCATAGTTCTTGGTTTCATATATTTGCAAACCATGCAAATGCAATATTTTCTATCATTATTACTTTTGCGTCTGGTACGTAAATCAATTTCTGCTAAATCAATTTATCCTTTTAGGTGAAGAAGAATATAAAATGTAAAAAAAATTGAGAGGAGGATTAAATTGTGAAAGCAGCTGCTTTCCAAACTTTGATTATCATCAGCTTTTTGCATTCCAAAATTGAATTGACTGCCCCTTAGCAATCATACATAAACAGTCCTGGCAAGAAGAGTCAGTGAGCCAGTATACTTAGCAGTTACCATGGATACTAAATTAACAAAGATTGGTAATCTTGGTCTTAAAAGGAGGGCCTTGATTAGACTCTAAACACAACACAGTCACTGCTACTTATCTAATGGTGTATTATATAAGACTCATAATACACCCTTGTACTCCATAAAAGTTTAAATTGAAATAAACAATTAACCCATTCAAAATATTTTCAAACTATACACCTTTCTGGGTAATAGAATTGCCGTAGAAATAGTTTGAGGTAATTATTGAGTTAGCATAGTTATATTATAATAGTATGGGTGAATAAAAGCTTTAAATGGTTGTTGGATTGACAAAATGAGCTTTAGAAGTATAATTTAAATTCAACAGCTTCATTTAAAGCACATGCTTCTGATTAGTACCATTTGCTTTTTGGCAATGTTCAAGCACTGGCAATACCGCACATGAAAAGTTGCATGAGCATAAAACATCTAGGTCTTTGTTGAATGAATTATGTCATCCAGGTTCAGTCTTTACCTCAGGCTAAATAGTGCTCAAAAATCATTTAAGATAGGGCATTGATTTTCTTGTTCTTCTAGTCTAACATTTGTTTTATAATCAATTCATTGATACAATTCACAACATTAAATGGCTGTAATAATTCACAGTATGTGTTTATATTTGAGATAAAGGTATACATTTTTATGTATTTTAATACAACCAGCGGGTTTAATAAATTAATACTCAGTATTTGTACGTGTTAGTATTAACCAATACTATTCGTGCTGAGGTAAAGTCAAAACATACCTGTATATTGAGATGAACTCTGACAATCACTTCTCGTTACAAACAGCCCTGCTAAAAGCAACAATATCATGATTATTTATCCAACTAAGATAGTGGAAAACAAGGTCACGCGGAAATTAAAGCGACAATAAACGTCATAGAAAATTTTACTTACCATATCAGAGGTCCTATGATTACGATTCAAAATAGGAAGTGATAATGTGAAATGTTTACGTAAATACTTCCGGTGTCACAGGAAAAATACCCCGCCCGGTCAAATTTTCCTGGGTTTGGGTACTTGTCGATTTTGTCCTTTTCGTTTGAAATTTTTTTCTCCCCCTTCTTGAAAGCTGAACTTAAACCTGACTGATCAACCGTATTGATTTTTTTCCGTATTGATTTTTTCTGCCGTTCTGCAAAGATTGAGCGAGAAACTCTCCAAGCTGTAGCAAGTAGGTCGGAGTATTTGACTGGGAAATTTTCTGACTTGAAAATTATGGCTATGCTTATCCAGGACCCGTTAGGTCTCAATTAGACCCATTTATTAAAGATGGAAAAAGAAGGGCCGTAGCTGGAAGCCCTGAATGATTTATTTTGTACGCTATTGTTCTTGCACTATATATATAACCCCCCCCCCAATTAAGCGGTCTAGCTACGGCCTTGCCAAAGTCGGCTACTTTTAGGAAGCGGATTGAATCCTGTTATAATAAAAGTGAATCTATTGTGAGGACGAAAATCGGAAAAAAAACGGAATCTGACGAATTAAATGCATCGCGTCTGTCTTATTACTGCTCCAATCAGTCCAGACTGAGCTTGATCATAGCTGGATGGAGACTCTTTAGCCTTTAGGGCTGTCATAGCTTTTTGGGGCTACAGTATCTAAACCTCTGACGCAGATCACTCAGGTCTCACTCAATTTCCTGAGATACTGAATATTTATTCTCGTGAGTCGTGAGTCTATATCAGTTCTAGCATGAAAACGGGTTAAGTAAATTTAAGACGCTGGTAGCGTAGAATTGACAATTGTTACCAATCAGCAACTCTGAATATCAATATTGCTAGTCTATATGGGCATGTGGTTGTACATAAATGTGGACGTATATGCAAAGTATGCGATTTCTGGTGTTGTGTCATGTGACGATCATTTGTTGACATTTGAGTATTTGATAATTTTGATTCGGCTCAATTGTTTCCCTGAAGTAAATCTACAGTACTTACAAACCCAGACGGCCAGACTACATTTATGGCATTTTTACGAGATAGATCAATCTTTTGTATTCCAAACACCACTCTAGATCACAATGAAAGACTGACAATTAGTGGAATTTGTATACCAACATCAATTGTAGGTTTTACTGGAGCAGCTTTGCAATTGAAATATTTATGGCAATATCGTGATAGACAACGAAGAAGACCTTCAGCAGATCCACGTATAATTTTCTATTTAGCGTTATCCGATTTATTAACATGTCTAGGTAAGAAATTTTCAACAATTTTCACCCTCCTTCATAGGAATTCGGCCTCGTTCCCATTTAGACGTTAGTGTCGTGAACATATCAGGGTGGTTGATGTGATAGAGCATTTCTATGTGTAAAAGTCACTAGAAGAGTCAACGATCACCGATTTGAATCAGTGATTTGATCATTTGAATACAGAAAAAGAGACAAATTTACAACCCGGACTATTTTTCATCGGTGAAATGATTTGTTCACGACAATCACGACTAAATGGAACCAGACGTACATTACTTCGGAGTTAAACTGTATATTGCTCACATATAATATGCCATGGATTATTACAACTACAAGAAACAGCAAACTGTACAAGTTTACCTAAATCTAAATTTTGGAAATCTACTTAGTATTTATATGTATGTATATCTAACATGAAGGATGCATTATCAGTTCAGATTACAGTTCGTATCGATAAAAATTCAATTTGTTTCCTTTTCCTTGTTTATTTGCATTCGACCAGTAACCTTCTTTGACCTTTGAAACTTTTTGCATTGACTTTGACAATTTTAATATTCTTATATAGGTCCGTTTGCCCTATACCGTTTTTATTTCAAATCCAGTGCTGTACCGCCTGTATGAGGCCCCGCTCTATACAAAACCTATACTACTTTACCAGAAATAGTACAACGAAACTGGAATAATATTAATCAGAAAGGCGCGGGTTTTCACTAGGCCGAATCAGTTTTCGGTTGAACGAAATTTTTCGATTGATTTTCTTTTCAATTGTGACGGGGTAAGGGAATCAGCTATGGTCGAATCCTCGCACTGACTGGAAAGAAAACCAGGCGAAAAATTTCAGTCGTTCAATCGGAGGAAAACCACCATAATACTGTCACCGTTCTGTGTTGACAATCATTCTTATTTAATAGTTTGTTGTAACAGACTAATTTTCCCACCCTCAGTCTAATTCTTTTCTCACGAACATGCGACCAAGCGCACATATCTAAATGCATGCATGAGTACCAGAGTTACCAGGGCGCCTGATGAGTACCGAGTTCTGAATATTATCATCATACGATGACGTCACGCATATATAATAGCACAGTTTTGAAAACAGCAAAAATAATTATGAACTTATGCCTTATGGTCTTGTGCTTGCACAGAAACGGCAGAAAATGACACGCGAACACCGCACTAAATGAAAAAAGAATCGTCAAGGCTGTTAACCACCGTGTATATTCAAAACTGTTCGTAAGGCCTACGTTGTTTTTATATAGGGTTGTTATCGTTAGGGGTATTGTTGATCGTACTGGAAGAACCAGTTAAAAATAGCAAGGGTTATCGACCAAAGTCCGAACATGTAATCGTTTATGAATCGATAGGTACTTCTGTAGAGGCAAGTGGAATATTTTCGTTTTCCCCTTAAATTTTCAATCAGGGTTTAAGCTTTAACCTGCCCCTTGCCTCTTTAGGTAGTTGCACTTTTTGGATTTCTTGCCAGCGTTGTATGGACATTTTCATTTGCCCTGGATATGAGCTTTCAGTTGTATGGAATTAATTGGTATGTAACAGGGGCGGATCCAGCATTTTTGCTGACTGATGCGATGTTAGAACCCGTACTGAACACCTCTATGGGGTTTATATTTCGGTATATTCGACTATGCAAAAGTCAAATATACCATATCTCAGTATATCGAAACTTATACTATATATATTCCGGTATATTGGACCATGGTCGAATGTACCGGAATATGGTATATTCGACCATGGTCGAGTATACCGGGAAAATTTGTATTCGACCATATTCTAGTATACCGGAATATGGTATATACTAAGGTCGAATTCTGGTATATTCGACCATGCCAAGGTTAAGATTAAGTATTTATAGAGGAAATCTTATGGAGAGTTAAACCCTAATGGAGTCAAGGATTAGAGCCGCTTCCTGCAGCAAAATCAAAGAAAAGAAAATTCACTTTTTATCAAAGTGTGACTGTCAGGCAGCATTATTTTCGCGCACTTTAAACATTTTATTTCTTTTAGTCCTATGGTGGTTTATCATATTTTGTCATGGTGTATACCAATAGATATTATTGTTGTTGTCCAGTCTATAAGTTATGGAATCTGGAAAACAGAGTAAGTTTTTGATCACCTGGCGTGATATAACATATTACAAAAGTAGCCGGCCATGCATGTTGGTTGGTGAGCTGTACAAACCCTGTGAACTTGATGATGTCTCATTTGCCATGAAACACAAACTAATTTAACTTGCCAACAAAAATGGCGGAAGCCGGAACTCGAAAGGTCCCAAATTTACAAGCTATGTCAGTTGCCAGTGCTCAATAAACAGCCACTTTGACAAATTGGTGTATATATTAGCGAACTTGACCTGCATGAGTACGAGCTCTGAGAAACCCGATGCGAAAAACCTTGTCGTCTGAGACATTTCACACCTACACTGAAATTGTCACGGTAATATAACAACCATTTGAAAAATATGATTTATGGAGCTGTGCTTAGTTGATCTTCAGTGTCACGAAACCTGCTGATTCAATTGACGACACTATCTGGTTTTTTTTTACTTTTATGAAGCACGTTGGCTTATAGACATTTAGAACTGAGATGTTGACCGTAACTTTGACTGAAGTCAAAGTTTGGAATTCTTTTGTGCTGCTTAAATGTGGCGTGATGAATTTTTGAAATTGGTTTGTTTTACATTGTTTTAATGATTGCAGATGTGAAGGAATCCTGGGAAGACGATCAAGATTAATTGTGTCTTATTTACCAGTCATGGTGGTAATAGTTGTAAATCCTATCTTATTCATAATTACATATCAAAAAGGTGACAAACTATGATATTTTTGATGCATTAATATACAATATATATATATATATATATATATATATATATATATATATATATATATATATATATATATATATATATATATATATATATATATATATATACACCCATTTGCAAAAACGTTGGCCGGAGATAGATATATAGATAGATACTCGAAGTCTAATTAGAATTGTATATGATTACATTTGCATGGGATTTCTATAATATTACACAACATATGCAATTCTAATTAGATTTCGGGTATCTATCTATATATCTATCTGCGGCCAACGTTTTTGCAAACGGGTGTATATATATATATATATATATATATATATATATATATATATATATATATATATATATATATATATATTTAATCAATATATATACTGTAAACGTTATATATATATATGAATGTTTTTCAGTTAAGAAATTACTGCGATGTACCGGTAGTTTTACAGTTGAAGATAGGCAAGTTCTACATGCTTGCAAATGGAAGTTGTTTTGGATGGTGGCGACGTTTACAATATGGTATTTTATATGATCGTGTGAATTTTATCTTTATGGATGTGCTCTTGTGTCGTAGGCGTAGTGCATGCGTGAGCTGTAAGCATATTATCCTTGCATGGCTGCATCAGCCTGCATGCATATCGAAAGTGGCATACTTCAAAGGATACTGTCTGTATGTTAACACCTTTTACCTTTTCTTTTTAGTTGGTTTCCAAATGTCATTTCAGCGACATATGATCTGTTCACTGTAGGGTTTTCTAACGAAGATAAAATGACGAAAATTGATGTATTGTGGTATTTAGAGGTTAGATAACGCAGCAGTAAAGTCGTCTGATCTAGTTTTTGACGAATTGTAAGATCGAAATGGGCCTTTTCGGCTCCGTTCATGCAGTTCTCTTTGTATCGCAAGTAGTATCGCAAGTTGATACTTCATAGTCCACATGTTAATGAATATAGTGCTGTCTACGAAGAGATAACTATAGACCTGCAAAACACTACTAGTGTTTAGCTATAGTTTAAACAGCAATAGCCGAATTCAACGGTTTCCTGTCCAAACATTCCCATCTCCCGCCCTTTTCTAAATCTTAATTGCTTTCGTTACAGGCGTTGTTGAACCCTCTACAAGGTATAATGAACTATTTTGTGTATCGGCACTCGTTCAGGGTATCACCAAATGACTCAACATTAAGCCCAAGACGTCTTCCGCGTGTGGCACACGTGAATAGTGCACTTGAAAGTTGTCTTTCAACTTCGTCAGTGCAACAAGAAAATTCACTACTACATTCAGGAACAACGATAAATCAAACAAAACCGCATACGAAATCAAAACATAATTATGTTGCTAGATTACTGGGAGAGTATAATGTTAAAAAAGAACAATTCTGATGGTCAGTGATGTCCAATCGGGGATAATTCAAAGAATTCATCACGAAACCACACACTCTCACAAGTAATTTCTGGAGTAGCAATCGCAAGGGAAGTCGCAAAACAAATCAAACGTGATTACGTGACTGGTTTATTCATGATAGCCGGGTAGTGCCAATAAATATATAATATATATAGATTTGATTATATATACCTTCTGTTATGAAAAAAGGACAAGGATACAAATTATTGAACTTTAATATAATTAGAAATATCAAAGTTTTCTCACGACAATGCTTGGCAATTGAGAAAATGGCAGGCTTTTATGCGTGACTGAAATGAAATTACGTGCTATAGTATTCCAGTAAATATTTAGTTGCAAACATAATTTTCCTGCTCGAGTTGAAATATTTTAATAAAAAATTTATAAATTTATGAATTATTCTTGATAAATTTATAAACTTGATTGCGTTTTTTACTTAGATTTCCAGCCGGCAGTTTTTGACAAAAATAACAAAAAAAGTTCGGACCTTGTTTTGAATCATTATGCTTAAAAGGTAGACATAATATATTCGCACGCCCTCAAACAACCGCCTCCAGGTAAATGACAGGATTTAACAGGTTTAAACTCCATTCCTAGTGTTGGCAGGGAATAGTTGTTTATCATTGCGATCCTCATCCTATACAGGCCTTGCATAGCTTTCAACTAGATTTATTTTTGTTATGTTACGAATTACGAAACCGCGTAAGACCATGCCCAGAGGTTTGGATTTCGTGGCGAAAGTTCTGTCGAGCCCGCGCGTTAATGCTGCAAAAATCAAGTTCAAAGATGAAAGATGCATGGGTCTTGGCCCGTTTAATGTTAAGACGGCACATGACTGCAAATTGATTGGTTTTTCTTACTAAGTGATATATGATACCATACAAATGTCACATGCATGGTAATGGTAGACTTTGGCATTTGGCAAGTTACAATCAGTGTTAGAGGGCAGGGCTCAAACTTCAAAGTGAAACTGTGAAAGACAGTCGTAAAGGATCCCATCAAGATAAAACCAACGAAGTCTAACGAGTTCAGGATAAAAAACTGTGAAGTAAGCGTTTATTTCGTTTATATATGAAGTGCATGATTATAAACTAGCAATATTTGATGAGAACTACATAGACATGGTACATAGGCACAGGTGAAATATCACTGTTGACGTATACAAACAGCCTTTACGAACAGCAGATCTAGCTTTCGAGGAATTAACGATGGGAGAAGAATACTAATTTTTACTGGTCTTCGCAGGATAAACGTTTTAAATAAAAAACAGTTCCTTGTCGAAATTACCTTCAGGGAGTTTTTTAGTATATTAGCAGGTAACAAGACACTTGCTTGTCTATACTGCCACCTATGCATATTTTGTAAAACGTTAGTTTCGAAATGTCTTCAAACATTTTAAGTTCTATTCCGTTCCGGCTTATATATATTCACTTCTTTCATATAGAGAAAATGATTTTGCACAATATCTTTTAGTTTTCAACAACAGATGTGTCCTTTGTTGCAACATAAGCTTAATTCATAAGGGAAACGAGTCTTTAAAGTCATGAGTTTTCCCTAATCAATAGCAGGCCCACACAGCGCGCTGACGTTGAGCGGAGTTAATTAAACAGTTTAAACTCATTGCGAGGTTGACCGTATATAGTAATGCAATCTTGTTCCCGAGCTGAGAAAACGAGATTGATGGTAATAATCATTTCATCCTACAATCCAAATTTCAGACGGAAATCCAAGGGAACTGGAACGAACTATTTCGTGTTTTAATATTTCATTTAGAACCAAATAACAAGATGATTCTATCTTGTTTGTTATCCTGCTTCACTCTTAATGTTTCAAGCGCAGATAAGTTATCTAAGTATATATATTCAGTTCACTCGCATCTTTTGTGCGCATTTGTAAATTCATCGTCCTAAACAACTTGCATTCACCATGGTCATGGAAATAACAGTTACCTTGACCTTACATACGCGACCAACGTTAAAGTGACTTAATTGGCACTTCAGCTTCCCCTGCGCGTTTAGAATTTTGTTTAAAATATTGTCTTCATAAGTTAAATAATAGTATTCCAAAACCTCGACGCGTAGTTGATCCAGTTTGATTAACACACAGTTTAAATTGATATTAATTTATTTTGAACTTTTGAATATCATTTTTTACTGAAAAGGGTTGGATGTTTAAATTTTTTAGATATGAAAATTTCTCAAATTTGCCTACTGGCGTTTTGCTTCTTGTGTGGAGTGAAAACTACTTTTTCCTCGGCCGTCTGTGAAAAATCCTCCTCCTCTGACCTGTGCAAGCAATTATGCGGGATGGGGGAATGCAGATGCAACACGACCAGTGAATCGTATAAAAGCTGTGATCAAACATGCAATACAGTGTATTGTTTCGACGCCCTTAATATCATCTGTGTCGCTGAAGAAAGCTGCACTCAGGTTTGCCAGCCCGGTTTATGTAATATGACTTGCCACGCCGAGCATTGCGACCAGAGAGCGGATAATGGTGTGAAGGTGATGTCTTGTTCCACTGGTAATGGGTGTAACCAGACTTGTGAGGATGGTAAATGTGAGATGATGCATTGCGAGGCTGAAAATTGTGCTCAAATATGTAGTAAAGGCGGTTGTTCGATGAAATGTACCGAGTCTGTCAAAGTGTGCTCCCAGAGTTGTGTAGCTAACGAGAAATGTGTGCTCGAGTGTCGTGCTGAGGTTTGCCATCAACAATGTAGCGGTCCTGGACCTTGCATTATTGTGAATGGCAAATCCTCCCGCGTTTGTGCGAGTTTTCTACTACTGGCATTTGCTTTCCTGTCTCTTATTTTGCAGTGAACATACAGCGTTTGACTTCTTGGTTGCACCAGAACTATATTATATTATTAGAGAAATTATTGTACATTCATTGTTGTAGTTTTTCTAAAAATTAGCAATTCCCGTTGCCTGTGGTCACTGCATGGTGTTTAAAATGATATGTCTGGGAGAAAGAAAATAAAGATGGGATAAAAGTACCCAAGAATAGCTGTGCCGTGAATTGGCCGTGGAAAACTTTAGATCTTTTTTCTAGGTTGTTAGTTGTTACCTGAGTAACCTTCCAACTAGTTCGGTCCAATTTACATTCATGATGGTGTCTGAGATCTCGGTCATCACTTCCATTCTTCCGGAAAGTGATTTGGCATTCTCAGTATTGCAGTATTATAACTGCAGTGATTTATCTTGGTGCTTTGTTTGAGATTCCGACAAACTTTAAGTCTAGAATCGTGTAAATTTAGCACCGGAACCAACGCTAAATTTAGGTAGAAATCCCCCCCTGGGCGTTGTATAGTGAAAGATGGGTTGCACAGGAAGGGATGCGCTTTGCTACGTACCAGTTCACGTGACTCACAGCCACAGGACATGTATTGAGTGTAAAAGTAAAACATGTTATATAATGCTGATTGTCACCAAAATGACATTTTCATATTATAGGAATTACGATTGCAGGTATACAAATTGATAGCATGCACAGCACCGTATATTAACTGTTTAAAAAATCAGAACTCTGTAGGTTCCGTTTTAGTTTGGTTTTCGACTGTTCGGAGAACGCTTTTTAAACGAATCATTCATCAGATGAATATTTGGTCCATATTCATTGTTATTCATTTGAATTATTCAATTATTATTTCAATTTACACTACATGCATCCACTCGCTTTCGTCAGTTAATTCGGCAGTTATAATATGCCATTTTCTATAAACCAATTTCTACATGATCATGTCATCATCATAAACAACTCGCGTGTATCGTATCAAAAATGATTAACGTTCATGACGCTCATTGCAAGCTCATATACTGGTATAACTATCTTGAATTTAAAGAATTACAATGACGTGAATTAAAGCAGAGAGAGAACGAAAAAGTGTTATCGCTAAAGCCAATACATTTCGTGTCGCTGAATTAAACAATTAATCAGAGTTTTGAAGAAGAAACCCGCGGTAGAAGCTCTTCAAGCTTAAGACCTAGTATTGGATTTCCAGAGACTTTTAATTGCCCACGGAAATATGCCTAGAAAATGAAGTATTAACACGATAAAAGAAAATGTAAATATTGCACCCGTTGTACGAATCGATGATGTCTGCATTTAAAAAGCTCGCTCACACTCATTGAGTGTGACAAAGAAATTCTGTTATTACTGATCAATAAGATGGTTCCATCTTAACCAATGGAAAGATTTAAGGAAAAAAACAATGAAAACCAAGTGCTTATTGGAGTAGAATTACTGCCATGGAAACGTTATGAGGTGGTTGAGACCCCCACTCAATGAGTTTGAATGAGCTTTTAGTATACAGGTGTATGTATACAAAAGTATTAACATTATCAAACTATACGAGACCATCTATTTCATTACACATTCAGTTTGTCTTTCTTGCAAATATCAAAGGAATTTTTTGCAAAAACTTTGGATATAGCACATATGATATTGCTGGAAGATGAGAGCATGGCTGTTCTGCATGAAACTGAATTCTGTTTTAGAATGTTTTCATATCTACAGTATCCATCTTACATGGACTCAATATTTGGGATTCTTGTCAAAATATACTCACAGTTTGAGGATTCAACGAACCAGTGCCAAATTTATAAAAGTCTTCATCTTTCATTGTGATGGTACAATCAGCTTTGTCTGAACGCACGAAAAACAGAATTTTCACTGGATTATAATTATGAGCGAATTTACATTTTCAACAAGGATCTTCATGCATTCATGCAACTAGTCTTATTAGAGTTGTACGTAAAGATCGATAATTTAAAAATATATAGTCCGCACTAATAGTGAAAAATGTGATCAATTGTTATAACTGTAGCGTACTTACATGACGCATATACTTAAGAAATTACATGCAGTTAAAGCGTACCTGTTATATCGCCATACTTTAGGGAACCATTTCCATTCTTAAGATCCGCTGTCCACTTCCCTGTCTTTCCATTGGGACCATCAGTTATTTCGAATGAAAAGACAGCTTTAATTTTCTTAACAATTTCAGCCCCTTCCTATGTAAACACATGCACATACCTTCTATCAATCACCTGTTTACTTTAATGGCTTGCATCTTTCGAATAAAAGGGCATGTTTTTTCGGAACAAAACAGACAGCCCGAAATAAAGGGGTCATCTTGAAGCCTTTTTCATTCATTTTAGTCTCATTATTTTAGTTTGCTTGTCAAGATCGTATAATAATTCAATAATAATCCAACCATGCCTCTTATTCATCATCATAAACTATAACAAGACTATTTCGAGTATATTTACGGTCGATTATATTCTATAACTGATAAATGTATAACAACCAATAATCGTGCATTCTATAAGTTTTTTCAAGTGATACTCGACGTTGCTAACCTTCTGAAGTCTTTCTGACATAAATTTGAACACAACGGCAGACTTGAAATCACTTTCTTTAATGCCTGTTTCAGCATTGCCGTGATACCTACAGGATGGACAACATCTTAGACGGTAAAATAGCAACTATTAATCAGTTCCATCACTTTGAATCTCACAAAATTTACTTGAAAACAATTTTTGAGAGGACAGGTGACACTACGTCAGGTCGCATTAACAGGACTATTAAGTATACTAACCTAGGAAAGGCCATTCTATAGAACGCTACCACAACAGCTCCACCCAAGCCAAGGTTATGTTGTAGAGCAATGACGGCACCTGGAACCTGACGCTTTCCACATTCACCTCGTAACTGAGAGCATAATTCAGTACATTGCGCGAGACCTGAGAATTGATCATCCTTAATTCATTAGTTATTATTCTGTTTCAAAATATTGGTGGTCTGCCTTGAATAACCATTTAAAGCGACCAATGACAATTTTGCAAGTGTTATATTCGAAATAGTATTCTTTATAGCTTAGCATCGTACATTTCTTTTGGGACACGCTGTATGTATACTGTACCTGTAGCGCCCAGAGGATGTCCTTTTGAAATCAAGCCGCCACTTGGGTTTACAACGTGTTTTCCTCCATATGTATTATTGCCACTGTCGACAAACTCGCCGCCTTTTCCTAGAAACATTAAGGAAAGAAAAATTCGTTACCTAATGCACAATTCCAGCTAAAAGATTATGATTCTTGTATTATGTTACTCCTTAAAAAATCTTCGCATATACAAAGGGAAAAAACTTTCTCTTCTATTGGTGCATGTACAGAAACAGGGCAACGATTCTGAGTAGCGACGCCTTGTGATCATTTGGTTTACAATAATAATTATAACAATACTGACAAAGAAATCACATACCTTCTGGGCACAGTCCTAGTGCTTCATACGTTATCAGTTCGTTGGTAGAAAAACAGTCGTGAAGTTCAACAACTTGGGCTTCTGTTGGTTGTATGCCTGAATATTAAATAATGATGAATATGGGAAAAAGTACTCTACGCAGTGGAGCTTATTCTATATAAGAAGCAGATGCATGCATGAAAGTATTCATATTCCATCAGGTCACATGAGACGCATTAAACTATAAACAAAATAAGGAAACAACTATTATATTCTTTTTGTGCATGATAAAAGATGCAACTGAAAGAGGGGATATACGGTACTGGTAACAAATTCGCTGTTCTTGGATTCTAGTCACCACTTCTTTGTTGTTGATAATAAAATTTATGTAGAAGAGGTAAAAATTGGACCACATTACCTGTTTTATCGTATAATTTTTTAGCAGCTGTTTTTGTCATATCATATCCAACCTAGAGTAGAGATGAGATGAAATACAAAATATTATGAACTGGTGAAACAAACATGGTAGAAATATGTGTCGCCGTATTTCAACTTGTATTTCTTACGAGTCAAGTAATCTTCTGCTTCCAGGAGCATCAGCCGTTTGGAAAATGACATAACGCTTGCTACTTGCTACGCTTGCATAGCTATACTTCTACTCGTTCAAGAAGTTCACATATAGAAAACTTAAAGTTTGTGACCTGTATATTGAGCTCTGTATTATATCGGCCCAAAAACGTTAATTTAAGTTATTTATCTAATCTTTACCATTTTAATGCAGCTTTTTTCATCAAACGTGCTTGATAGATCTGTCGCCATTTCCATGCCAAGTATTTCTACACATCGTGAACGGATGGAAGGATTTTGTTTGACGAACTCTTCATTGCATATCACTGCTGCGGCGGCTCCATCACTTGTCGGGCTAATTAAATCAACGATACGTACATACTTGATCGCAACTATTCATTTAAGGCCAATATATGTTACACGGTGCACTTTTCTTGCAACTTGCAATGCAATTCTACTTTTAAGAGATGTAATAATGTAAAGAGTTCTCAAAATGAAAGTGTAAGAAGGGCCATAAAGTGTAATAAAGACAAAAGTTCGGTAGTTGCAAAATTTACATCTCTCAAAAGAAGAATTGCATTGCAAGTTGCAAGAAAAATTGCACCGTGTAACAGGGCCTTTAACGGGTAACATCGATCACTATTTTAATGTTCATTAGTATTAAAGCTTATTCTGTGCAGTACTTACCAACACTGTAGTTTTGTTAACGGCTCGTACACCATACGAGAATTCATGATTTCTTTTAACGTGTACTCTTTTTGAAACTGTGATAACCTAATAAAAAATTAGAATTAGCTAGGATTTTTCATTCATGTCATATTTGAAGCAACGTGATATTACAACCAAATGAAGATCGAAAACATGTACAAGGGAGCTAGGGGATGTCAAAACCTTGTTCCCTCGTTCTCTCAGGCCCACTGAGTGCCCAGGCCTGTATCGTTCGAATACTTACGGATTGTTTACGGAATGTTTATGATTCTTATATGCAATCTTTGCAAAGTGTTCTGGTCTTGTTCCTGTAAATAACGAACGATTCTTGAGAATTGTCGTACTCAAAATAGTATATTAGAATAGAAAAGCATCGTTACTGAGCAACACCGTGCTATCGTAAAAAAAGTAAGCAACAGCGTTCGACATGTTTCATTCGATAAATTACAAAGTAAAACATATTCTGAAGATTAATTTATATCTTGCCAAGATATTTCGGTTTTTCACAACAATCGATATATTACAATAAACTTATTCTTGTTTTCTTTTAATATATCTTTCTTTCTCAGTGTATTTTGGGTTTCAAGATGTCAATCTTTTGTTTCTCATTCTCACTGCGGATAAACAACAAAACTTGCCATATTTTTCCATATGTTCTCTTCCAGCATTGCCGAACATTTGAGGTGTAACAGGTGCTGCTGCTATACCATGAGCCTCTGCCATCACACCAATGTGCTTCTCGACTGGAATTGCTCGGTCAGAGTACTATGAGAAATATAGGAACTTTTTTATTTCTATATCATTTGTAGTAGGACAGCAGGATTTCTACAAGGACAGGGACCAGTAATTATTATATTCATTGTAGTGGAGTGAACAGTTGATGAATTGAAACAGTCATAATGCTTATTAACATACTTGGGTGATACATGTACAGTGACCAACAACAGTCAGTTTATATATGGTATACCGTGATAAGATATTGGTAGAATAAAAGTACAATTTGTTTCATAGACATAATCATCAGATAGGGTATAGTAATTTAATCAAACATACTTTCCCCTGAAGAGAACCCTTCTCCATTTTTTCAAATCCCAGCGCTAATACACAATTAGCAACACCTAAATATATTAGGATTTGACATATTAAAGGCATTATGAAAATGGCATGGCAAATATGAGATTTAGTTAGAGATATACTCATCATTATGTTGATTGATGCAAATTAATGAAATTGGTTATGGTAAGGAATCCTTTAAACTATAATATGCTACTATCCATGTAAATATTTCAAGTTCTACTAATAATATCACACCTTTACTTTACCTCCTTCAACAAGTTGTTTTGCAAGAAACAATGCAGAAGAACCAGTGGCACAGGCATTGTTCACCTGAAAAATTCAAAGCAATAAAAATAATGCTCAAGAAAGGACTTCAGCACACCCATCAATTAATTAACTTAAAATTAAAAAAGAACTCTTCTAGCCAGACAACAATTTCCTCTCAAACTGTTATATACAGTATAAATAACACAACACCACACAATTAACCGCAGTACTTCCCCTGACAAAAAACCTAATCTTTGCTGCAAGTATATGCATCAGTTAATAAATACTTACATTATACACTGGCACTCCAGTCATTCCCAATTCATACACAGCTCTTTGTCCACAAGTAGAGTCACCTATAGATGTAGGTATTTAGAGAGATTTGTTAAACCCATATTGATTTGCAAAATATAATATATGGCCTTTATCATACCATAGACGTAACCACACACAACTTGTTCAACATCTGTGTATGGAATTGCAGCATCCTTCAGGGCTTTCGTAGCTGGAAAATAATTAATTTCAAATGCAATTATACAACCAATTGATATGTTGCATATGTTGTATATGATGTTGGACAATATATTGCACCTGCTTCTTTGGCAAAATCAGGATAATCCTTATCACCTGAAGCAGGTTTCTCAAACTAGAGCAAAAAGAAAAATTTGTAGTGGATTAATTACCACATGGAAAATTAAACACAGTGATTATTTATTGGAAGTGAAGTTTAACAAACTCTACTCCCACCCTCTCTACACATCCCCTCCCCCCATATGCTCCTGCAATCCTAATGCAAGACCCTTGAGTTTTAATGTAACAACATGCAGTTAATAACCGAGTCAAAGGCACAAAGGTAGTAAACAGTAAGCTACAGAACAAAAACAAGACATATAAAGCCAATTACAGGAAAAGGTTAGCTGCAAAGTACACACAAAGTCCAAGGATATAATTTTGCATGCCTCAGTCCTGTCGTGTTCTGGAATTATATTCACGTATTTGTATTTATACTCACTTTTGTCATTCCAACCCCAGCGACGAATACTCTTTGTTTTCCCATGGTACAATATGAATGGCGAGAAAACCAACTATTTAAATTCCTAATCTTTGCTATAAATCGTACTGGCTGATTCAACTGCGTACATATTGAGCAATATACAATTCTTTGTCATTCGATCGTTCCTACGATTTAAAGCCCTTGTTATCCCACACACGCCCACTCGTTACCTCCATGTACCTTTATGTACCAACATAAATCCCCTCACGGTTACCGTCGAAAAACAGCTAACCACGTTAGGATTTGTGCCCCAAGGGAAGCCCCAAAGAAAGCTAGAGAGGTCTCTGGAGGAGGCTAGGATTTGTGTGACTGCAGTGCTCCCAAATTCATCCCAGCACGCGCACTCCCCAAAATGTTTTTATGCACTTTTAGCATAAAATGCAGTGCAGACCGAGCACTGACTGTCAATCTGCTGTCAATTCACTGACATTTGTTTGACTGGGGAGTGCGAAATGTCAAATTTCGGCCAGTCGGTTGGCCACCATCTAAATCAATGAAATTTAGTTTTCGTACATGATACTTGTAAGTCATAAAAGTATTAGACATTATCCAGGTGCCAATTAGAATTTGGATTAAATTCTAATGGTGCCATTTGAACCAAGTTTGAAACTCTCCAAGGTACTTCCAAAGATGATATAAAATTATGTCTTAGGGGCTGATTACATGAGCCCTGTTACCCGAGATTCAACGAAGCGTGAGATGACTTTGAGGTGTTGAAATAAGTCTTTATGACACCAAACAAGCACATGCTATTGTTGTGGTGATTATATGACTGTCAGGATCATGTTATTTGCTCATTTCAATACCTCAAAATCATCTCACGCTTCGTTGAATCTCGGGTAACCGGGCTCATGTAAACAGCCCCTTAGTCTACTGCGCTTCTCGCACAATGCTTTTGATATTGTTGAAAAGTCGTCTCTGAGTCGTTTTCTTTACTTCATAGAAAATCTGTTCTGTTTGTATGCTGTATTGTTGCTTTTGTTGCGAGTAGTGTTCCAAGGGTATTTCTATTAAGACTTGTTGGCTAGAGTCTGGAGGTACAGTTTCATTCGAAAATCGAAACATAAATAAAATTGATAAAATGTTGCTATTTTTGATCACCGAAATTGGAATTGAAAGATGCTGATTGATCAACTCGTACGTCCGAAAGTAATTTTGCATGCTGGGCCAGCTGGGAAAAACCATACCATAATATACTATTTTTTTTTCAAACCGCGTTACACTGCATGCAAAATGT
Source organism: Dendronephthya gigantea (assembly GCF_004324835.1). Taxonomy (NCBI): domain Eukaryota; kingdom Metazoa; phylum Cnidaria; class Anthozoa; order Malacalcyonacea; family Nephtheidae; genus Dendronephthya; species Dendronephthya gigantea. The sequence goes on from NW_021163048.1 coordinate 836,551, forward strand.
CCGATCCATATTGCAGTAGAGAACTTCTCCTTAATTTTATTCGTTTTAAACCTCATTTTATGGAACAATCATACAAATTGACGTAATAAAATTTAATAAATTTTAAATATCGAATAACCGGAAGTTATTTTCTCAGAGCTTCCGGTTTCGAGGCATAACATCAGTATCTAATGGGAGTTGATTAGCCAATGAGATATTTAGGCGCCAAAGTTTAGTAAATGGTTAAATCCCTTTCGTGACTCGTGAGGTAGCTTTAAAAATGGCGGACTTCCTCAAGAAGGAAAGCGGTATAAAAAGCGCAGCAGAGCAAGATAATTCATCCTCAAAATCGCAAGACAATGATGTTAAAGTAGACCAAGAAAACATGGAAACAATAACTGAAAATTGTCCGAAGAATTATGCTGACTCTGTTAGTGTTTGGTCGCCACCAAATACCCCGCCAAATAAATACGCCTTTCCACGTTTCCCATCATTGAGTCCACAATACCCTCGTCGTATGAGCGACGTTGACGTGAAAGAAGCTAAAGTGACTCCACCAAGAGGCCGACCGAAAGCTGAGATGATAAATCATTTGATTGTCGAAGGAGCTCAGTCTTGTTCGCCGATACGATGCGATATTTGTGGTCGTGTTTTCCCGCGCGAGAAGTCACTACAAGCACACAAGCGTACACACAGTGGTGACCGTCCGTATACCTGTGATTTTCCCAACTGTGATAAGGCTTTCGTTCAAAGTGGCCAGTTAAAGACACATCAAAGATTACACACTGGTGAGAAACCGTTTATCTGTACCGTAGAGAGCTGCGACTCACGATTTACCCACGCAAACCGCCATTGTCCAACTCATCCTAAAGCTGGTCTCGTACGTAAGGATTGTGATGATATTCCTCTGAAGAGAACATTGCTAAGCGAAATCCAAAACCAGGAACCTAACAAGCATACCAAGGAGGTATTAATGTGGTTAAATAAGTACGAACGTGAAAGGCAGAACAAAAGTCCGGGATCTTTAAAGTGTAAGAAGGAGAGACGTGAGCTAGACCGAGATCGAGAAAGAAACCAACTCGGCATTTCTGAACGAAGAAGAGCAAGAGTAGAGGCTAGAAAGAGAATAGCTGAACAAAAGGAACGTTGGTTTGGTGCTTTAGCACTTGTCGAACTTGCAGAACTCACGGCAAATGCAATGCCGGTTCATAAATCATTGAACTTCCATTTCCCTCGTGAGGATATTAACCACGTGGAATTAATATGAGTTAATACAGAGCACTTGCATGGATAGATTTATTCACTGCTTTTATTTTTCAAATGTGTGGCACTTGTACTTATTCACAAAGTGATAAGTTAAAGTCGATATTTATTCACCTTTTTAGATATTTTAGCTCACTAGAAGCATGCTTTAATACATAACATGATCATTTGTAGTCATACACCTTGTATATTATAGATTCAAATTTAATAATTAACATGAATTTAAATACTGGCTTGAATTACACATATTTATGCAAATATGCCACCATTTTCAAATTACCAGTTTTGTCATGCAATCATTATATTTAGTACAATATTTTTATTAAAAAGTGCAATTTTTGAGGGGTAATACAATTCTAGGGGTAACATATTCTACATTTCCGAATTTCCTAAAAGAAATTAGGACCATTTTCAATGCTTCACTGATTTAATCTGTTTCATTTATTATTCTTGTTTACCTTTTTTCCATGTTTATCAAACTAGCAAGCAAATTATTATTTTCACATATTTGTTTTGTCACAATGTGTTCCACACAGTTAATTTCTACAGCAAATACTTCTAGGCACCTTTCCACAGGTTATAGTGAGTTACCCTCATTTGCTGGAAGGGAAGGTGAAAGATAATGTCCCTGAAGATGTTTCATTGCATGCAATCTAGGAAAAAATGATGTGATGCAAAGTGCAAACAGAATGCCACATGGTCTATAATAAAAAGATGTCAGACATACAATTTACTTGAATGCACTTGATACCTTGATAAAGTTGTTACTAGGATGATTCAAATTTATTAATCACCAATTACTGCCCAGCAATTATTCTTTGAATGCCTTACAAATTAGGTTGGGGGGGGGGGGGGTGAAGCTGAATTCCATATGCTCTGAAGTCGGCCTGACAAATCTTACAAATGGTCTTAATTTGCTCAGATTGATAAAATAGAAAAAAAAAGGTGCTTTCAATTTCATAAAAGAACACCGCCATACTTGTTCTTGCCTCGAAAGCGTTCTCCCCCTGATTCACTTTCCGCGCCTTCTCCAGACTTTCTTAAAGTCCAGTCCCTCCTGTCAATTTTTGGAATGGTCAGTGTGGCCCTGTCTGTAAATTTCTTAAACAATTCGAGGGAAAAACCCCAAGAATTTTAGGTCACTTATCGCTATACGCAGAGAAAATTTGATTTTCGGTGAATGCGATTTTCTCTCTATATATATAAATAATAAATTTTATTATATGGCAAGCGCTTGTTTTGGTTAATTCTGCAATTTGATTGGCTGCTGACAGGTCCGGATTTCCCCGTATTGCCCACGGGCAATACGCAATTCTTATTGCCCTGTGAAAACAAGGCAAAACTCACGGCAAAAACTAACTAAATTTAAACTGAAAAACAGATTAAATTCTTAAACGGAAAATAATGAATTTGAAATAAAAATAATAAATTTATATTTTACAAAATAGAGCGGTTTTTTTCACTTTAGGCCGATGTTTTGGTGTCGTGTGCCCGGATGAGATTGATCATTAAAATTACTCATAAAGAATTAATCATTACAATGTCTGCATGAAATATGCCATATAATAAAACACTTACTAACTTCGACTGTTCGGTCTGTACGGTAAAATATCAAACCTCGGTCTTGGTGTATTGACCTCGCTATCGCTCGGTCAATACAGCACGACCCCTCGGTTTGATATTTTACCGTACAGACCTCACTCTCAGTCAGTAAGTTCTTGTTTTGGTTAATTCTGCAATTTGATTGGCTGCTGACAGGTCCGGATTTCCCCGTATTGCCCACGGGCAATACGCAATTCTTATTGCCCTGTGAAAACAAGGCAAAACTCACGGCAAAAACTAACTAAATTTAAACTGAAAAACAGATTAAATTCTTAAACGGAAAATAATGAATTTGAAATAAAAATAATAAATTTATATTTTACAAAATATAGAGCGGTTTTTTTCACTTTAGGCCGATGTTTTGGTGTCGTGTGCCCGGATGAGATTGATCATTAAAATTACTCATAAAGAATTAATCATTACAATGTCTGCATGAAATATGCCATATAATAAAACACTTACTAACTTCGACTGTTCGGTCTGTACGGTAAAATATCAAACCTCGGTCTTGGTGTATTGACCTCGCTATCGCTCGGTCAATACAGCACGACCCCTCGGTTTGATATTTTACCGTACAGACCTCACTCTCAGTCAGTAAGTTCTTGTTTTGGTTAATTCTGCAATTTGATTGGCTGCTGACAGGTCCGGATTTCCCCGTATTGCCCACGGGCAATACGCAATTCTTATTGCCCTGTGAAAACAAGGCAAAACTCACGGCAAAAACTAACTAAATTTAAACTGAAAAACAGATTAAATTCTTAAACGGAAAATAATGAATTTGAAATAAAAATAATAAATTTATATTTTACAAAATAGAGCGGTTTTTTTCACTTTAGGCCGATGTTTTGGTGTCGTGTGCCCGGATGAGATTGATCATTAAAATTACTCATAAAGAATTAATCATTACAATGTCTGCATGAAATATGCCATATAATAAAACACTTACTAACTTCGACTGTTCGGTCTGTACGGTAAAATATCAAACCTCGGTCTTGGTGTATTGACCTCGCTATCGCTCGGTCAATACAGCACGACCCCTCGGTTTGATATTTTACCGTACAGACCTCACTCTCAGTCAGTAAGTTCTTAATATATACACTACGCTACGCAAAGGTGTGGATTAAAGTGCTTTAATTTATATTGTATAATTTCAGACGTGTCATGATTGTCTCTTAGGGTTTTTGAAATTGTTCTGAACTATTTTTGATACGATAGCATTTAAACAAAAACATGGCAGCTTACCATGTAGAAATGCATGAAGAAGGATCGACACACATTCCAACAATTTAAAGCCTTCAAATGAGTTGTTTCAATTGCTGAAGGTATTCAAGGTACCCTATATACAACCATCAACGTTCTACCTGTTGCTTATATAAGACATATTGTCACGTGTTAAAAACTTATGCCCCCAAGCATAGGCCAGCTATCGTCCAGAGTTTGTGCACGCCTTGGGAGAACCCGCTCCCTATTTTTGCACATACATCATTAAAAGTTTGGTATGTGAGAACTGGGGACAAGATAAGGGCTGTAGTTGATATAGTTGTATTCAGGGTACATTAATATTATAAAGTATTACCACTGCTAACACGACAACGTTTTCACCCAAAAGACCTTCTCATAATGACGTTAACGCGGAAAGCCAGGTGTTGGTGTTACACGGAATCAAACTTCGTGTGAAACCAGGGTTCTGCGTTCAATGTCATTATAAAAAAGGTCTTTGTGCAACACTGAACACTGCAAAAAAACACATGTCTGGTTATCATTGTATACTATAGTGTGTCTGTCCGAAAGCACCAACTTAACCGTATGAGATATATACCCAACTATAAGCTATACTTATTTCACTTCTCGGATTCCACCGAACTAATCTTTATACGCTTCTTTATGTACAGTGTGCAACAATAACCAAGCATATGCTCGTATTTATCCAGTTGTAAAAAAGGAGAGAGGACAACTCGCTGTCAGCCGCTTCTCCACAAGGGTGTGGCACGAAAACGGAACAAAAATTGACGCTAATGTTGTCAGTCGAAAGTCGACTAGTTTGTGTACTTCTGCATTTTCAATATTCCAGTACTATTTTGTTATATGATCGAGAAAGGAAATTTGGTTGCGTCTAATGCAATTGAAACAATAGATGAGCCTGACGAGGTTTATCATCTCATTTTCAATTGTTGCAAATGCATTCGACGCGACAGATAAACTAGGCCTAAAAAACTGCTGTTTCGTTTCGTTTTTTGGAAACACCCTGGGTGCGCAGTGCAGGTGAAGTTTGAAATCACAGCATTTACGAATATATAAAAAGAACACTATGGCCAATTCGCAAACGCGTGGATTTAAGAAAATGGACGTAAACGCGGAATAAAAATGGGGTTAGCACTAATAAAAGCTCTCTCCGTCTCTTAACTTCCCTCTATTAATTTGCTTCTTTTTTCGAGCCTATCCACCGTACAACCGGTCGACCTCTTTCTAATTTTCTCGGGAGCAAAAGAAACGCACGAGTTCACAATTGACCACGGTGTTCCCATGTTTTGAAATTACAAGTAAAATTCTCACGAAGGCTTGTTCCACCATAACATAATGTAAACTGATACTAAAAGAATACCTAGTCTAATAATCTATAAAATTCTTACCATGCTGGTGTTGTATTAGTTCATTATACTGTACATATATTTGCAATTATTCATAATAAATTACATTCTTTCAGACAGCTACCTTGGATCTGCCATGTATTTTCCTAAAGAAAGTATTATTAATACCAGAAAGATCGATCGTTAAAAGAGGGGAGTGTAACGAAATTATGCGAGGAAATTCTGACGAAATTTTATATGAAACTCAAAAGAAAGAAACAAGCTTATTCATATTTTCAGTTCTCCTACCACAATTTTTGCTGTGCCTACCAGGTTCAAAATATCTACGTCAAAATACTACCCTCGCTGTATTTCAAAGATTACCTACTCGATCCAACTACATACAGTACATACCTGTTACAATCTTTCTTTTTACCAAGGATAGTTTATAATTATCCGTATTAAGTTGAAAATCAATTTTCGATAGAGTTGAGCCATTACATTGAAATTGCACGGCAATTGTCTGCGCGGTACTGGGTCCGTCTTTAAGATCGAATCGAGCTCTTAGGGAATTAGAACCTGAAAACAAGGCAGCCATAAGTATGAAAATTTATCATTAGTCAGAAAAAAGGCAAGTTTATTGAATGAATTGAGACGAATGCTACAAATTAGACATCATGGCTCTCCTATTACAGGTGATCGGAACATGGTTGTTACAGGTGATCGGAACCGTACGTACCTTGGCCCTCGGAATTATTTGATAATTCTTGAATTTGCCAGAGTGCTTTGTTATGTTCTTTAGACCTACAATAGGGTAAATTAGTTGTAATCTCGATTTCTCAAACAATATCTCCAGTCACAACACAAACTAAGAACAAACAAATATACCATTTGGCCATCGGCTTGGACTGCATAATTTCGACTCCTCCGTTAACAGGTACGACAACAGAGACATTATGGAGAGGTGAAGCAACAGATAAACACGATGGTGAATATTGGTAATCTAATCTGACATCTGTAGTCTTCTCTTCACATTTCCAATAACAACTTAAAGCCAGCGGAAGCAATGGTATATTATGTTGAACCTAAGAAGAGAAATGCGTAATTGACACATGTAATTAGACCATTGCTTGTCGAGAAACGACCAAATGAAACTAGGGTGTAAAGTGGAAATCAAGTTCCTTCAGCGCATCGGTTCTGCTCATAAAATAGAGGACCCTAGAGCTATAAAATTTCAGAAATTTCGCATGTTTACAATTTTTTTGCACATGCATAAGCTCTAAGATACGTTCATTTAGAAACGTAACAGTATTAGATATTAACACAGCCATTGTATTTCAACAAGTATAGAAGTTTAAAATTGAAACAAACCGTTTGTTTACATACGGATCTGACTTTCACTTTAAGAGTATTAATTTCGAGTGGAATTTTAAGGGCTTTCGAGTATGAATTTAAAAATTATCCTTAATCGCGTGAAGCGCCATAAAATCTTAATTGATTCACACTCACTAAATGAAACTAGGCTGAACTATACAAGTAAAAACAAAACCATCCAAACTCGTGATGTTCCATACATGCATGTTTACCTGATATTTAAGAATATCAATATTATAGTAAGGTGCTTGCCCTTGCTCGGCCAGTTTCTTCAAATGCGCCGTCAAAGCAGGCATTTTGAATTTAAAATATTTCGCATCTCTATCTTCTGCTGGTTCGTCACTAGAGAAGAACGAACACAAAGTACTAGGTCAGGTACACATTCGAGTTTTCCTAACATATGACCAGGGTGAGAGGCCGGAATGTATAGTGAAGAAAATTCAAAATATGTGTACCTCGCGATAAGAGATTTGTTTGGCAAAACATTTTCCAACAATCCTGATCCAGTAATGGCAAAAGTTAGTACAGGAGGTTCATCCCTTGATGATAAAGATGTGATCGCACTTGCTGGAAATGAGACTGTCACATCACCTGTTACACTGTGCCTATAAAAAGGATAAAAAATACTTAGTATAAAAACTCTTTTTTTTATAACCTTTGGAATATAGTCCGAATCGTTTCCTATTTCATAGGTATGTGCATCTTGACATACGCTGTTCAAAAACGCACAATGTTTGATACAGACAGGCGTGTCTTTGTTACTTACCTTGACGTATCTTTTCCCTTAAAGTGAGCGTGAACAGTCTCCACTAATGCGACGGCAACTGGAATAATTTCTTCATTCTTTTTAGTCACTTGACTGCCTGCGGACGCATTTACCTATCAAGAAGATCAAATTCAGCAATAAACTTTTTCAGCTGTAATATATATGAAGAAAATAATATCTTTAGCAGCTTCGGTAAGGATAAATCGTATTCGAATTATTCATGATTTTTGTTGCATATTTTTAATAATCGAACTACAATTTATCACATGCACAAGAACAATCCTATTTCGTACCATCGTAGGCTGTAAAATACTTCCCATGCCACGAACGGAAACAACGGGTGAAGTACTTCCACGTGCAGCTCGTTGTGTACTAGGACTGTTTATTCTATCCCATATGGTCTTTGTTGGTCCTCCAGGATCCTCCGCAGCGCCAGATATGCGGGCATAAACATCAGCGGATGTAGTAGGTAACGACTCGGTACTTGGTGTTGGAGAGGCATATGTTCTTGTTGGATCAAAATTTTGTTTTAGTGAAAGAGCACCAGAAGATAGTTCATTACCTGTACCACTAAGACGAGGCTATAATGAATTCAAAACATATCAAATTAAAGCATACAGCCAATTCAGTCTTGGTTGCCAAGGGCAACAGGCAAGGGTCGAATACGAGAACGAAAGGCTTTCTGAGAATTCAGGCTGCAAGGAAGGTCGAGGTGTCCAATTTACAATTTTACAAAGGCGTATTGCATGTACCTTGGGTCTTGGTCGTGAGGCAGGAATATTCAAGCTACCAGCAGATGTGGCCCTCGGTATATCGGATCGTCGAGGAGCGAGGAAAGAAAGAGTTTCTGGTGGCGATTGTATTGATTCATCAGCTTCCTTTTCTATTTCATTGCGAAAAAATAGATCGAGTGGACATCGTAGTTCGTATACATAAATATGAAGTGAAATGTCCTAGATTGGTTGTGACTTGTGAACGCTGCTTACATTCAAAGTGGCCGATGAAACTGAATTTACATATATGTACAATAATCAAAGATTGTCTCAAAACACCCAAATGAAGATTGAAGAGGTATACTGTACTGTATATAATTCGTCTTCAATGCAGCTTGGTGCAAAATATAACTATAGTATATATGCATTTTATAGCTTACAAAAACGTATTCTTAACCAGTCAATGTGGTAAGTCTAGGAATGTACTGTATAGCATATACACCATCCATAGGGGCATTGTCTTACCTGTGTGAGTAGAAGTGTCCGTCAGAGATCCAGTACTTCCGAAAGATGCCATTGCCAAAGTTGATTTCTTAGGAGGCAATGCTGGTGAAGATTCGTTTGAATGATTGATACTGATGCCTGATATTCGCTTTTTAGGAGCCAGCTCCGGTGGGTTATCATCGCTGTCTGCTGAAATTGGTTTCCCTAATTCAATGACTACAAAGTAAAGATAAGAACCCAATTTATATAGGAAATTGGGGGGGGGGAAGGCAATTTACTTATAACAGACCGAGTGTAATTTATCTATGTACCTTGAATACTAAGAGACGAACTATAATGACCTAGATAACTAGCATCCGCTAAGGTGCTTACCTGGAGCGCTATTTGTTGAAGGAGAATTGATTGTAGAAGCATTTGGATGTTGATTTGGTTGTGAACTTGATGTTGGCGTTGTTGTTGGTGATGTCGGTATCACGGACGCGCTGCTGATTGCTGGCTGACTGAAGTCAATTGAAAGAAGATCTTCTTGAGATTTGGATCTAAAATGTATCGATTGAAAAACCTTAGTCTTTTACTAATAGAACTATTATGTTCCTACCAAAAGATTACGAAGAATCGAAACTAATATTGGGATACATGATTCTATATTATGGCGGCTATCACTCACAGTTTAACAGAAGACTGAACACTTGAGCCATTAAGGAATGTTGATTTTGGAAAATCACCATCTGTATAAAAATACAACCTTTGATTTGTAACAGTTAATATACATTAGCATGAACTGTTTCAACTATGTATGGAAAAACGAACTTCCAGCATTAGCCGCATGTTTTATGTGTAAATATCGACACAGCCTGAGCATCAGATTAAGACATTTTTCATCATTATAATCATAACGAATCGTGAATTCACTGCAAACACGACTTAGTGTTGTAAAAGTATTTACATTACATTTCATTACATTTTATCTTTTACCTGCTGACAATGGTTCAGTTTTCTTTTGCTAAAAGAAGATATAGGTATAAATGTGTATAAACATATAAATGTACTGTACATCTGTTCTCTATATTACTAAATAAACAGTTCTCCTGGTAATACTTGCTCATACCGGTGGGATTGGAAGAGTGAGCTGAATTGATCGAAACTCGTCCAAGCTCGCTGTGGTCTTTTCAGCCGGTGGTTTAATCGTGATTTTTATTTTCTTAGGTTCGTCATCTGAAACAGCATAAATCATTTGAGACCGGGGCAAATGCCCTTCCCCATTTTAACTCTCATAAAACTCACCGTCATCGGAGTCAGAACTGGAACTTTCGTTGGATTTGTGACGTAGATGGTGTTAAGGTTAATGACATTTTGCAAAATCGGCACAATATAACCTGTTTAGCATTCTGTTATTCAGCGCCTTATCAACGGGTAAATGGGATTTGCAATATACTGCGTACAGTATATCTCAGAATACTGTACCTTGAACCAAAGAGTATCAAAGGTGCATGTCACCAGCACTCCTGGCATTCATACTGTACTTTGCAAGTGCACATTTTTTATGCAACATTCTCATAAAGGATATTGTCTGTATCCTTCGGGATTATCCTGTATCCCTCTTCGTCCACTTCTACCTTGTCATCGCTCTAGGATAGAAATATTACTCCTATAAAGGCGTACTTATCAAACTAGTTATATAATCTAATCCCAGCCCATTTCGTGTTTTCATAATGGTCAGACAACTGAACTCACATTATCTTATATACACACAGAAAGACTGCCTATTTCTAGCGGTTTGGAACAGTTTCTATCCCCGTATTTCCCGAGAAATTATAACCTGCAGATATATCACTCCAATGATGTAGAATTAGCAGGTATGTTTAAGCAATAATTTTTAGTATAAAGGCCCGTTTACACTTGCGATTTTTGCTGCGATTTTATGCACGATTTTCTTCTTTTGATAGATGTGAACGAGTAATTAGTTACGAATGCTTTGATGTATAAGAACTCTTATTTAAACATCAGTAACTAATTCACTCGTTCACATCTATCAAAAGAAGAAAATCGCACATAAAATCGAAGCGAAATTTTTGGCCTGTTCTTCACCACAAGCGGATCAAAGGTAGCATTTCTTTGTTTTAAAGTCATTAGTTCCAGTCGAGGGATCAAGAAACAATTATATATGTACACTTAACATATTTCGCTACGATATGGGTGCAGTGAAAAGTGGCTTAAGGATCGATATAATTTGTTTTGAAGAACCAATATTGTTATATTGATCGATTATATAGCACGTCGCCATGACAATTTATTGATATCATATACAATACCTACCCCTGGTAAGGCTTCAGGGGGATTAGTATCCGGACTTGCCTCGCTGCGATGGAGAAAAAATTGCAAAAATTACAAAATTGAATCAAAATTCATCTAAACTTCACTATATATATACACAAATCGTCATTATTGCAGGGTTAATTATGCTTGCACAAAATGCACAGAACTGTAAATGTGAAAATTTTCAATTGTACACGCTGTACACGTGTCTCTATAACAATTGGCGTAAATGCGATGTTGACACAAATTCAGAAGTTACATCACTGTGAATTACATTAGAGAGCTCTATATTTATAGAAGGTAGTTCGGCCACGTGGCCCACTAACTTACATGGTTCCATTAGGAGTTTGTAGTTTTTCCTTCTCTTTCTTTCTCTTAGGCTTTTTTTCTTTCTTTTCCTTATCTTTTTCTTTATCCTTTTCTTTCTTTTTTTTACGAAATGGTGCCTTAGAAGTTTTATCTATAATTTGCACGCATAGTTAAATCCTAGTTAACTCAGAAATACACGACTTTGATACAGCTGTTTATTGTGAGAATTCACTTGGCCAAGTGGTGCACAATTCAGTTTATATAGATTATTCTGTGGATAGATTTGATAATTACCTGACACAGATTGTGATCTATTATTAAGATTTGGTGACTCCTCTATACCAAGGTCAACAAGTGATCCCGTGGCAGCAAACTCTTCAAAGAATATTTCAACTAGAAAGTGTTATATACTGTATGAGTATATTAAAGGAGTATAATGAATAGTTCAAACGTAGTAATATTTCTAACTTTCACCAACATTAACAGTTCGGGCCCCAAATTTACCAAGGATTCTTTGTATCATTCGGATCATATTGTATTGAATCGTATAGTTACAGTTACTAGCGTCGTGGCATTGTATACAATAATATTGAACAGTAGGTGTGTCTATAGAATATTGGAACAGAACTTATCACATCCACAGTCACAACACGGCCGTACAATTAGACGCTTGATAAGTGAAGTGCATTATTGTGTGTATATTCCTGTTCTGCTTAGTATCTTGATTTCTTTTGACATAAACATTTCACCACAAGTTATTGAGTCAAGCAACGGTACAACTATTACATAGCTCGGTCCTAATAATAATTATATGTAAATTTCAATTCAAATATTTCATCTATGCTAAAACTCTGTAGTCATAACTTCGATAAATGACTGTAATGAATGAGAAGCTACCTGGCACTATTTTACCAGTTCCTTTGTCTTTTACAAATTGATCCAGCAACTTGTCGCTTGTCAACTCTTTAACCTGAGTTCTAAAATGAGCGATAACCTAGAACAAAATAATATTTACTTATTCAGTAAGATATGCACCAGTTACAAGACATTGTATGTCCATCTATGATGGATGCAGTGTCATTCCCAAGTGATTACCTCATGAACTTCTCCCTGGCCTTTTTCAAGAGTTCCAATATACGAAATCAAATGTTCCGACATACATTTCAAGTGATTCATTTCTATTTCTTCAAATTTCTAAAACAAGTAGATTTTCCGTTTTGTGAGGACATTTGAAATCACGAAATAGTATTAATCACCCACGCTCATTGATGTACCTTTGACGTCTCAATCATTTTAGCATGAAACAATTTCCTAACTTCCTCCCGTTTCTCAACCAAAGATTTGTACTCCTCTCCTGTGAACACGAAAATGCCAATCAGAATGCATGTAACCTTTAAGTTAGTGAAGCTATGAATACTATGCCATTATTTTGCGACTAATTTCGGTTGTTTTGCCAGGTCATTGTTTCGTTACCATTCTTTGTGTTTCTTTTATCGAGTCAATTGTTAGTTTACTACCTCTCGATATAGTTATGACAAGAATACGTCTTGAAAACCTCGCTCTTAAATTCGATAACAGAATTTTTGAAAGGGAAAATATGGTTGGCAAAAGAGCTTGAAAGAAGGGTTCCCAGTAAAAAAATCAACATTATCATATACCTGCGCGGATTTTCTTCTGCTCTGCCTAGGGAGAAGCAGAACATTTTTTTATCAAACGTGGATATTTTGATTCGGACTTTGATGACCAGATTACACAGCCAACATATTGCTCACACACTATTGCGAGTCACAATATTCAACATGATTGTTATGTATTTAATAAAAAGCCGAAAAACTGTAATTTTTAAAACTGAGATTGGTACACACCTTTTCAATGTCTTTAGCATTCGTTGTTTCTTTCTTGACACGTTCAAATTCCTGACATCTTGAGTAGTATGTGTCTTTGGCCTGTTCCACATTTAGAAGAAAAAATATTAATGAACTGAAAACATTTGCAATAGGAAATGCCCAAACAAGGTTGATGTATGTTCTTATGAGAATTGAAACTACAATGTGCAAGGACCTATGCAAGGACATCACCCCCAATGTTTAAAAGAAGACATTATTAATCTATACCCCTGCATACATCCTGTAAGTACATTGCATGTTAGTCTATTTAAGTAGCCAGTTATGTTAAGACAGCTGTGTTCACACACGGTACTCACAAAGTATAGCTCTACAATTCACAGTACTGAAAGAACATAGAGTACAGACCTTAATAACTGCTGCAGTTTTGGTTTGAATTGATTGAACAACTTCTAATGTTGCATTTAAGTCATCTTTCAACTATATAAAACAATATCAAGTTAAATAAATGTCATTACCAGTACATTACACTGGAGTAAACCTGTTGTATGGATGAGATATGTCATAATAGTCTGAATATTTCTATGCATTTGCCAAAATTAACATTATTTGCCAAATTTATGCTACATATGCCAATTTGACCACTAGAAAAGCACTAGGTATAAAGCCATGTGTTTATACAAACGGTCTGTAAGAGAGTTTCTTAGAGAAAATGGAGCAAAATAAACTATGAAATCTGTACTAAATATGGTGCAAGGGAAAATACTGATAGTTGTCCACTTAATGAGATACTGTAGAATATAACCATCAAACAATAATTACCTACGTAATTAAAACTGTTTCGCTTCTCTACTTACAGATTTCTGGTTTTCTTTTTGTAATTCACCATAATCTCGGATCACTTTCATTAAATCATGAAGCTCTTGGACAGCCTTAGAAAATGAATTTGCCAATATTTCTGTAGACTTCTTAACAATATTCCAACATGGCTCAAACGTACTATAAGAAGAAAAAACACAGGAATAAGTATATAGCACAAGTACATGTTTATTGCAATTTACTGTATTTGCACAAGCTAGAATATATATATTGGATTTTGAGTATGGCATTGATGAGGCTCTGTATAACCAGAATGTGAATATGAGATTACATGTCCAAATTTCTTGTATCTCATTTCAACATTGATGAGGATTGTATTGTACTCCTATAGCATATCAAAATTGGTTAGGTTACTACATATATGCTGCTTTAACTCTTCAGATTTAATGAAGTGTTGTATCATTACAGGCCACACTTCAAATATACAAGTATCTAGCTACATTCCATCTCATTTAAAATGGAAGACAAATTATATTACCATCAGTTATAAAGGTGCATTGTCTTGAAATGAATGGGGGAATTTTACTTTCACCCAGCTACAAAATTTGGTGTTCTCGAGATGAAACAAAAGTCTTCCCATTAAATATTGGCTAGTCTACACCAGTCTACACTGTATGATGCAATCATGTTTGAAGATTTAGCATGCTCGTCAAAGGGGAATAGGCCAGAAGAAGTGAATATCTAACTTTAAAATCTTGTAGTTATGCTGGATTGTAATTCTAAATTTCTCTAATGTCAGTCCTATGTATACCAGTGGATTAGGAAAGAAGGTAGGAAACTATCCTGAAGAATAAGGAGGAAAATGACTGGAATCAAGGAACTAATAAAGTTGCAAAATAAGTTGTTAATAAATATACCTTAGACACAAAAAATATATGGCAATGATTATTTCGGACTAGGCTTAACAAAAAGTATTCAAATTTAGTATGAATGTGCTGTGAATCAAATTCAAATCTGCTGTGAATGTTGCAGTAGATGTACATGGCTACTACCGCTTTTTGAAACACTGGTCATATAAAACATAAACCTAAAGTCATAACATTATAACCATTATAACCTAAACTTCATTCTCAGCTCAGCTACATTGATTTATGTTGTTGCATGCTTCAGTTGTTCTGTAATAGTAAATTGTCTATAGATTGATCAATCAAGTTCAAGACTACTATTTACCAAACAAATCATTGCACTTGGTGAAAAACGCTATACTATGTCACTTAAATAATTTTGAATATGATTAGAATTCGAAATCTATTCAAAATATAAGAATATAGTACATATGTGTATAATTATTACCCCAGGGATATGCCCGTGTTTGTTGCTTTGCAAATTTTCCCCAATGATTTTGCATAGCCTTCTTCGATGGCAGCTCTAAATATAAAATTCAAAACAATATGAAAATCTTAATAGAATTTACAATACAAACTTATGCGGAACGCTTCCAGCAGAGAGTAAACAAATATTTTGTGTGGTTTGTAAATTAAGGAAGGTTTTTAATATTTTCATTGCCTGACCTGTCACGGATGAAATCTGCCAACTCTCGACTAGCATTAATGCCATGCTTCATAGTATGATATAGAACATCGTATCCATTATTCTTCTCTCCCTAAAAAGACACGGATGTATAAAAGCAGGAGTGAAAATGATAATTCCACAAACGATAACACAGTACAAGAAACAACATTTACAGCAAGTCAGTGAGGAATCTATTTGAAAGTCTCACATAAATGAAGTATATTCAGAAAATTACCCAAAAGTTATCCTCAAAATAAACCATGACTAGCTCGCCCGCTTTACAAGCACTTTATAGCAACAGTTGTTCAATAACTTGGGACATCTCGCAATCGTCAAACTCGGAAGACATGTTTTGGCTACACAGAATATTTGCTCATGCGCAATATCGACCGACATTGGGGAAGCATATATACATATGACGTCAGGTTCGGAGAAGACTGCATGAGTTTTCCACTAGCGATACAACCTCTGGCGATATTTTTTGCGCGAAGCGACTTATTCTCCTGTCTTTGGGCAATTTGTTCCAGATGGTTGCAGTTGAGAGCTCTGAAACAAAAGTAAAATGTCGCTTCGTGCGAAAAAATATCGCTAGTGGAAAACCGGCTTTAAAGGAACATTCAGTCGGAAAAAGGGGCGGGGTTCTGGCCTACTTGATCACACAAACACGGATCTGTGAGAAAGCAGGGGGCAGATTTCCGTACGTACTCGATCACACAAACATGGATCGGTGAGAAGGCATTTCTGTATTGAAACAATGAATATTAGAGACGGGAAACTCATCTTAAACGGGAAAGTTGATGGTAGAAACCCGTGATGGGTCGGGTAATGCTAATAAGGGTATTTTAATTATTACCATAAAAAATTTGTTTGTTTTCTCTTAGCCTTGTTCCGTTCTTGACCGTGTAAGAGGAGAAACCCGTCTGTGACCGGATTCACATCAGACGAGTTTCCCGTTTTCGATGAGTTTCCCGTCTAACGGCCCGTTTACACTTGCAATTTTTGCTGCAATTTTATGTGCGATTTTGATAGATACTTACTGATGTTCATAGAAGAGCTCGTACACATCCACAGATCTATATAGCCTTCAGAGCATTCGTAACTAACTACTTGTTCACATCTACCAAAAGAAAAAACTCGCACCAAAAATTGCAAATGAAACGGATCTTAAGACGAGTTTCCCGTCTCTAATATGAATTCGGCTATTGTTTTCGAAAAATCCAGAGTTGAGATAACGAGCTTCGTCCTATAAATTATGGTCTTGTCTTGATTCCTTTTTGTTTTTCGATGCCACGACGTTTGGCGTCAAAAATAGCCGTTATATATAGTCATTTTTCCTGTTTTGCCTAATATGCATTTTTATTGACTACACATGGAGTATTTCAGAGAAAAAGTGAATTTATTTAAAGGTGATGCAAGGTGAAACAAACGCTTTGGTTACATTTTAATCTATTATATTTGTTTGGGGCGTATTTCGCAATGGTTTCAAATAAATTTGAGCTAGAATCTGTTTCCAAATTCTAAAATATGCGAAATTAAGAATCCGGATGCGCAAACACCGTTGCTGAGTGATCAAGGCTTTTAGTATTCTCTCTTAGTTAGTCTGTTAAAACCTACTCAGACTACACGATAAGCCGTATGCGATTATCATTGTGACGAGTGCAAAAGAGGGCCAATGCCACGATCTTCATTCAATTTTGTTCAGGTTAGAATTTAAAGTGTCACGTTTACACGTGTGTTCATACGTTCACATACGCCAGGGTACGATCGCATAGTGTGAACGGGCCTTCAAGGTTAAATTTGCGTCTGCCTACGGCTATTCACTACACAATGCATCATCACTTCAAGTAAACCGACACCAATCGGTTATGCAAATAAATTATTTCACGGGTGCATGACGTGGCCTTAAGTTTACACATATGATTTAAGATGACGTGAATTGTGAACACAGCGACATTCGTCTGATCATCGTTATGGCGACGATAGGAAAGTTTTTCCGCGCTTTTGGATCATGTTTGAAAAACGATTTACTTCTAGTTTTCATCATAACAGGCGTTCTATTGGGCTTTTTGGTAGGAGCCTTAGTAAATGACCCGGTTCAAGAAAGCTCAAATCCAAAAGAAATTATCATGTATATTTCATTTCCTGGTGAAATTCTAATGCGTATGTTGAAAATGGTTATATTGCCATTAATTGTATCCAGTCTGATTGTTGCGCTTGCTGTACTTGACGCCAAGGCTGCTGGTCGCTTAGGCCGAAGGGCCTTGATTTATTATTTAACGACTACCATATTGGCCGTCATTTTGGGGATAATCTTGGTGGTCAGCATCAAGCCGGGCGAAGGTAAAGGTGATAAGAAAGGAACAGAATCAAAACATGTTGAACCAGTAGACTCTCTACTTGATCTTATCAGGTCAGTATTTGTCGTGCGTGTGTATTGTATACCTTTCAGCCTGGCTAGTATAAACGTAAAAAGCTAGTATAAATATATGTATTTGTCAACCATCGATACGAAATAGTTTCAAGAGAAAGACTTGAAATTTGAAAAGGCAGAAATGCAACAATTTCGCAACAAGCGAAATGTATAGGCGTATTCTAGGAGGATCAGTGGGTGTCAGCATCGTGGCATCATCAATTACATACGTAAGGTCTTACTATATCCATCACAAGGTGTCCGGTTACAATTTTATGCGACATTTAGAAGATCAATATGTTTTGTTTCACGCATTTTCTTATTTTAATATTTCTTATTTTCATCAACAATAACAATTTCATTAACGTACTTCAGCTGCAATTTACTTAATCCATTCACGCTTCAGGAAAATCTTTATTCTTCATAGCACCCTTACTTTTTTAGGGATTAAAATGGCATACTCGCAGGTATTAATTATCCACAGTTATTCGGACTATTCGGACAAAACAGCTCGGTTAAATCATGTACCCGAAAAATCCAATGAAATCTTCATTTGGACGTTTGAACTAAATTAAACGTTTAGTTACTTATATAGTTAGCATATTATCAAACTTATTGTGAACTGAATCTGCGGTCAGATCGTAGGTGGAATCGATTAGTTGAACTATAAGATCGATCAAATATGGATGGCAGGTGGTCTTGCCCTATGAATGCCTCTGTTTCCTGCACTCCAGGTTAAAGTATATACACAGCCAACTATCAACATATATACATGACGGCCCACACAATAATTTACTTTAGAAAATTAGGTTTCCTGGAAAACTGTTCGGATATAAAAGAAAAAAGCTGAGGAATATTCTCATGCATGGATAAGAGATCAGAGACCTGTA
Source organism: Dendronephthya gigantea (assembly GCF_004324835.1). Taxonomy (NCBI): domain Eukaryota; kingdom Metazoa; phylum Cnidaria; class Anthozoa; order Malacalcyonacea; family Nephtheidae; genus Dendronephthya; species Dendronephthya gigantea. The sequence goes on from NW_021163048.1 coordinate 855,479, forward strand.
GGAACGCGAATTTTCTTGTTATTTTGTCGATAATTTAAAAAGTATGTCGTGTAAGACGTGAGACGAAAACTTCCTGTCGGATATATGTATTGTCTTGCAGCTGATGGGTTCTGCGCTTGTCTTTGACTTTGTAGTTTGTACATACATAAATACGTTACATAAAATAAACAAAGAACGCTCATGATAGGAAATAACAGCTGCCAAAAAACCTCCTGACAACTCCGCTGTTTCATGAGCAGCCTTTTCATAGCATAGGTAGAAGTTATACACGGTAGAATATAAGGAGCTTTTCTAGGAGGACAGTTTCCAATGTAGCAATCGTGGCTCGTCTTTTGTTTCCCAGATGACAGCGAGGGACCAGTCAGTTTGTAAATGCATGTGGCAGTGTCATGCTGTGTAATTTCACATTGCTTCCAGAGACATTTGTTCTGCATGTCTAAAAGTCTAAAAGTGCCTCCCTAAAGCCCACCGCACACGAGAGCTGTCAGCTGAGGTTGCGAGGCAGTTAGCTCAGCCCGAAAACCATCCGAACACGAGAGAAACTGCCTCTCGAGGCGAATTCCTCCCGAAAACTATCCGCACACGAGAGACTTGCTGAGTTAACAACCTCGCGAAGTTTTTAGCTCAGCAAATAGCCCTCGTGTGCGGCGGGCTTTACTTCCTGACTCTATGTTGCTTTACCACTGCATGTCAAATCCAATATGAAATTAATCACATATTATAGATTCATCTCTAAAATTTCATTGTCTGCGATTCAAAAAGATCGAAATCGTTATTAGGTCTTAATGAAAAAGTGCTTAAGTGTAAAAAGCCGCGAAATTAAATTTTGCTAATTTTAAACGTGCCTATAGCGACATGCGTTGCCTTGGATTTTATTTACTGAAGGAAGAAATTTGTTTAATTAATATAACGCAATTTAGTAGCGAGGTTAATGCAAAATACATTAACGAATATACCAAAGTCAAGGTCGTAGCCAATACATACCGCCATGTTGACATAGGCTTTTTAAAATACATGTCCGGCGTTTTATATTTTTAAGCAATCAATGTTAAATGTTGTTCTTACTGACTTCATCGCCGTAAGTCGTAATATACCATAATCATTTTGGCATAAAAAGGAATACATGCATGCTAAAAGTCGGACGGAAATTATTGCAAGAAATTTATGCACCACCGCCAAACTCGAAGCTTTTAAAAACTCCTTGAAAATGAAGCGGTCGTCGGCACACGGCAAATTCATACTAAACATTCGCCTAACTTTCTCACTCGTCTTCTCTCATCAAAACATGCTTGCAACATTTAAGTGTTAAAATATCATTTCTCCAACGCGTTGAATGTTCTCAAATTGAAATGATCAATTGCATTGAAAAAACAACAAGGGGCACTGCCAGTCCATGCATGCCTTTTCTATTTTTTGTTGTGTCGCAATGAATACATTTTCATCTTGCAATTGTGGATACTGAACTATATATACTGAGCTGGCTGTTATATTTATTTTTCCTTTGTAGAAATTGTTTCCCAGACAATCTGGTTTCCTCAGCATTTGTTTCGGTAAGTCGATCCGTATATACGCGACATCGTATTATGTTTAAGGCCGGCCTCCACTTGCACGTATATTATCAGTGCAGCCGATTTGGCGCATGCTCGGTGACTCGAAACTGGTCGCTAAGCCGCGGCTAATTTTTTCAGTACGTATGACAGTAGAACTGGGGCCGGTTGTAATCAAGCCCGTTTAGCTTAAACGGTGGATAAGTTCAAAATAGAAAGCGAGTATGCCGTTTTATTCAACAAGGAAACTAAATGTTTTTGACCTTAATACAAAGATACTGTTTACAACTACATATTCAGTGCATAATTTTCTAGTTGACTCATTCAAGAGAGATGTAAAAGCTAGTGTTATTTAATTTTGACTTATCCACCGTTTAACTTTAAGCTAAACGGACTTAATATACAACCGGTCCCTGTAGTCTTCTTTCAAGGCGGCCGTCAACGCGAAAGCCGTAAGTGCGATTTCAGCGCGAAGTGGAGGCCGGCCTATACGTTCAGTTTAACGTAACGTAATACGTACAACACTGCCATATTGCACTGTTAACCTTAGCTATAGTGCAATGCTATACATAGTATAGAGTAGTACATATATCATACAATGAGGAAATCGGTGAATCATATGGAACGTAAGACTCAAGAGTCAAGACTGATACTGGATAGCACCGTCCCAACCTCCTTCCTTAGAGAGGGGCAGGGGTGCCTTGAGGGGGGCATGGAACCGTCTCAGAACCGTTTATAATTAAACCAAACGTCTTCTATTAGGTGGAAACACAATACAAAGAGGTGGACGAAAAAGTTTATTTCGTGAATAAATCAGTGACCGATCTGATGACGTCACCGGAGAACATGTCCTCATTCTTATCTTCAAACATGATCAATCCTTGGAGCATTAGTTCACAGCAAGGGCAAGTGAAAGTTATAAAGACAGAGACAAAATATGTGTATGATGGGATCAGGTCTTCTCAAAAAATGAATGTTCTTGGCATTGTGTGCTTTTCTGTGGCGTTCGGTGCAATTCTCAGTGGCATGGGTGAGACTGGGCGACCTATGACTGTATTCTTCACAGTTCTTCTGGAGGTTATCATGAGACTTGTAACGCTGATTATCTGGTAAGGCCAAATATTTCACCTCGTTTCTGTAATTTTATCAACCACTAATTTCAAGGTTATGCAACTGGTTGGACCTTCTAACCCCTAAACGAAAAATAATTTAATCTTAACTTGAATCTGAGTGACTTAAAAGTCTGGACTTAAAATCATCAGTGAATCTTTGAGTTATCAGAACTGTATCACAACCATTGTTAATTAAAATATACTATTAAGATGTCACACGACAAGAATAATACCGCTATTCCAAAGTAAAATGGTTGGAAAGAAATTTGAAAATCTTAAAATACTGATACTTTGCATAGTTTTCCCCCGATATATATTTCCTTCTACTTGAAAAAATATTTGTATGCAATATTTGCAAATAACCTAATTTTCCACATGACTATATAATATGCACGGAAAGACCATCTTGTAAGACTAACATACTGTTTCTCTTAATAGGTACTCCCCAATTGGTATTTGCAGTTTAATAGCTGGTAAAGTTGCATCAATGGAAAGTATAAGTGATGTACTTACAAAGCTTGGTCTTTACATGGCCACAGTTATTACAGGCCTTGTTATACACGGTGTTATTGTGCTACCGCTGGCCTACTTTATCTTTACACGCAAAAATCCATTTAAGTTTATACTTGGTCTAAGAGCTGCTCTTTTTACTGCGTTTGGAACCAGTTCGAGGTGGGTAAATTTATGCAGTTTTGCGAGGCTTTGGCATAACTGCGTAGTTCTTCGGCATTATTAACTCATGGTAAAAGAGAAATATTAATAAAATCTCATAGTGCATCCAAAAATGAAGATGGTCCTGATATGGTATATGTAGTTTAGGTTGTACTTTGAGAAATTTCTGCCGACTTTTTCTTTCAAAACTTCACCAGTCTAATAATCAGTTTAGGATATTATGATGTTCCGACTCATATCGCTACAACCAAACTTGTATAATGTAAATTGTCATTTTCCATTTTTATAGTTCAGCCACATTGCCAGTGACATTCAAATGCCTCGAGGAGAACAATAACATTGACCAGCGTGTCTCCAGATTTGTCCTTCCTATTGGCGCCACTGTAAACATGGATGGAACCGCGTTATATGAAGCTGTGGCTGCTATATTCATAGCGCAATTGAACAATATTGAACTATCGTTTGGAGAGATTGTTATCACTTGGTAAGATTATATATTTCTTTACGTTTTGGTTTTTCCCTGCATGATGGTTGTATGAAATACTTCCACAGAGATTTCGGAGAACATGAACATCGACCTGATTTGATAAATTGTTTTAAAGCATTACAGCAACCGCTGCATCGGTTGGAGCCGCTGGTGTTCCTCAAGCAGGCTTGGTTACTATGCTGATTGTACTACAGGCTGTTGGTCTGCCGGTCAATGACGTCAGCCTCATCGTAGCTGTTGATTGGTTCCTGTAAGTAAACCAGTATAACGTTCTTGCAATCCATATGCAGATTGCAGAAGAGCAAGGCAATAAACAGCGTGTTCCAATGTGTAAATTTTACCATAATGGTAGCATTACACTTGGTAACATGATTGTGCACATCCGGCTCATTAATTAATACAAAAGCATAATTATGAGTCTGCACTATATCTTATGCATATTGGGGTGAAAAATAATTAATAAAGTAGGATTGGTAAATTCAAGACTGGAAAAATATATGTTTATACACATTAATACGCACAATCTCCAGAGCATGCAAAACCTGGATCAAAGATCTGTAGCATTAACAGCAAAATGTCTATTGTGCATAAAATCTTGTTACTTTTTGGACTAAAAACAAAAAATTTCTTTATTAAGCTGGCCATATAAAGCTTTGGTAAATATTTTATTATAATCTTCATTAAGGAAGAATTTATGTGGGGAAGAGACATGAATGTAGTAGGCCTAGCTGGTAGTGTATGACTTCACTTGCTCTTTCTTTTCAATAGAGATCGAGTTCGAACGACCGTGAACGTCTTAGGAGACTCATTCGGGGCAGGGATTGTTCAACATCTTTCTCGTGGTGAGTTAATTGCCAGCCACAATTATACGGAAGAAGGCCTATCTAATGGTGATACCACAGCAGTGAAAGACGACCTTCAAAATGGTGAAAAACCTGGTGCAATTTATGCAAACTTCGATGATGACTCGGAAACACGTTTCTAAGTTTTGACACACGAACGATTTTACTGTACAGTGTATTCCATTATTTAAATCTACTATATTTTACTCCATTATTTTACGACTGTGCATGTTTTAACGTATTCACTAAAATATATACTGTGTGTTATCAGCGCATGAATTATTTGACAAAAAAATAATGTGACGCTAAATTAATGGAGCGGGGAGGAAGACTTAATCGCATTCAAAAGTGATTGCGGTATATGCCTTTATTTTGCCGTGTGATTTTGTAGCATTTCACTTGACTTGGTGATAGACTTATATTCGAAACAGAGATTCGACACTAATTTTAAAATTTTGGCGTTTGGCAAAAACCTGACTAGCCTCGCGTGCCTCGCAACAGTCCTCTTGCTCTTTCTCGGCTAGGTCTATCACTTGATTATTGTTATTATTCTTATTATTATATTATTTAATCATCATCATCACCTTCTTGATGAATAATGATTGATTCGTGTGCATAGTCTATAATAATAGATATATTTCATTTTATAACGGCAATTATTCTATGGTAATTACGTTGTATTTAAATAAACTAACGCAATGTAAATTCAAATATGCACTAAAATTATCACTATATATTGTATTGGTGTGGCATGAACTAAAAATATATGTATTAAATTCGCATAATTCGATTTCGTCAAGCGTGAGCTTTTAATTCCATCATTCTTTAAATCATCATCAATCGGCTATTTCAAAAGTGCAAAATTTTCGGTTACATAATTGTGATATTTGTGGTAACGATAAATCCTATATGCATTTCTCACAATTATTCTTGTTTGCACAGCGTTGAATCATTAAATATGTTTCTGTTTCTAGCCTACATCATCTAGCTAGTTCAGTTACTTTATTGTCCATTGAAAATTATTATTAACTGATTATTCTCTAAATTTATGACCAAGTTGAATTGGAATAGCGGCGAGACCATTATCTCTATAATCCTAAACCATGCAGATGAGTGTTGAAAACGTGTCTATATTTAGTAGTAGTAAACTTTCACAAAAACCCGCGCTGTAATAAAGGAATACCAAATGATTTTCCGTGCAGGATTGCGTGATCCATGCACGCGGGATGTTGCGAGACTTTCGGAAAGCGTGAAAATACACGAGCCGTAGGCGAGTGTATTTTCACGCTTTCCGAAAGTCGAGCAACATCCCAAGTGCATGGATCACGCAATCCTGCACGGAAAATCATTTGGTAATTGTTTTATAAAATAACTGTAGTGAAACAACGGTTAACTTTATTAAAATTAAATTTCGCGTGCAGGATTGTCTAAAACGCGTGCAGGATTGTCTGATCCTGCACGGCTATTGACCAATCACATTGCGTGTTTCACTATAGTTATTATATAAAGCACGTTCCTGCATGATTGGTCAATTCAATCAAAAGCATGCTTCGAAAAAAGTGTTGATTCTGTGATATGTACGTCCCTCAGTCTTCAATCTCACACACAGTTCTGACAACTCTCTCGGTAACTTTGTATGGATCTGCATTTGCAGCTGGTCGTCGATCTTCCAAATAACCTCGACCATCATCAGCGCACTGCCGTGGTATACGAATACTTGTTGCACGGTCGGCTATGCCATGACGAAATGTCTTGATATCAGCTGTTTCGTGATGTCCCGTCAAACGTCGTACGTTGTCAATGCCGTCTTTCGGATCGTATGCCTTGATATGCAAATCATGAGCATTGGCCAGTTTCTCAATAGCTTCGTATATATGATTTAGACCACCTTCCTTTCTCATTGCCAATGTACTGCGAAAAATTCAGAGCAATATAGTTAATACACGCGAGTACTAAAAGTTTAGTCATAATATAGCTCCTAATGCAACTTTTGACAATTTTCTGTGGAAATGTTTAAAGAGATTTCGGAATCTTTCTGTAAAACTCAATAAATCATGCATAAAGCTCAATGTTCATATAATTTTATATAATGCAAAACCTAATTATGCAAAACCTACATGATGTCTAGTCGTATAGTCCCTATATAATATACACTGTAACGGTTCACTGACTTGCGTTTGAACTCTGGATAATATTCTGGTTTCTTCATATATCACCTGAAATTTGTGTGTGCACCAGAACCATTCCAGTCTCCTGCGATAGGTTTTGGGTCGAAAGTAATGCAAATGCCAAAGTCCTCTGCAACGCGATGCAGAATAAATCTTGACATCCACACATGATCACCGATTTCAATTCCTTCACAGGGCCCAACTTGGTATTCCCACTACAAACAATATTGGACCATGGATGATGATAATGTATATAGTGATTTACTGAGTTTAGCAGGTAAAAGGTACGTATATACTAAACAAAATGATGGTTTTCAAGCTTATATAAAAATGGATGTTTACATGCAGCACGGCTCCATTTTCCAGTTGTTAAAGAAAAAAGAAGTAAAAATTCAAAATAAGAAAGTATTACATATAACGCAGACCTGTGATGGCATAACTTCAGCATTTGATCCGGCAATCCTAATTCCAGCATACAAACAGGCTCTATAATGTGCTTCAACCAAGTCTCTTCCTAAGACCTTACCAGTGCCAACACCACAGTAGTAAGGACCTTGTGGAGCTGGGAAACCACCATTCGGCCACCCATATGGGTGGCCACTTTCGTCCACTAAAGTATATTCTTGCTCAATTCCAAACCATGGATGTTCATCCTAGGAAGTAAAGAAATTTAGCAGATGTCAGTTAACTCATTTAATGGACGGAAAAGAAAACTGAGATTATGATGTCGAAGCTCGTATATTTATAGGCGCTATGTTCATTGTCGATAGTCACTAAGAATTATAAATTGTTATTTAATCTTGAAGTAAATTTTCTTTGTCACCGGAAGATACGCAAGGGGGTATTAATCGTATAGGCTTCAATTTAAGCCAGATTAACTCTTGTTCCAAGAATCAGGAATCTTATATGTTGACATTTTGGACTGCATGAAAGGAAGTACTATATGAGCTACTAAGGAAGTGATGAGAGAAAACAACAACACGGAACTGCATGTTGTTTGATATTTGACTTTTTTGTTTCGTATTTCGTCACTCCTTTCTTGTTTATTATTTTGTTGGTTGATGGACTGCAAGTGCATCTCGAACGTGATTCTGGTTGTAATGCAATCAGGTAAATTTCGCTGTTATAACTTGACTGAATGTGGTCATGTTAGTTATATATAGCAAAAGGCAAAGCTAGTGAAAGCGCCAGCTGGGTGGGCTATGCAGCAACATTGGTAGTGTGTCCCGATAGCGTGGTTTCAAGTAGTAAATGCATAACATCTCATTCAAACCTATTTAAGGTAGGGAATAAATCCGCAATATAACTGAGTTAGCACTTAGTTGCTTAAAACTTCGTCCATTTTTAGGAACGCAGTGTTTCTATTCTAAGACTACAGGGATTATTCTAGACTACGCATGCAGTCAATTTCAAAATGCCGAGATTTTGGCCGAACAACCTCATGATCAGTGGCGTGATTTGAGGTTGACTGCATGCGCTCAGTAACAATGAAAGAGGTTTGCCTTTGTACAGCAAAAGCCGCACGCAAGTAAAATAGAAAGAAGAATCTCAGGAGTATCCTAGGACAGAAGATACAATTTTTGTATTTTTTTATTTAAAACTTTGTAGAGGAGAGGGTGTCAATTCTAAATACCACTTTGCTACATCCTTCACTTTCACTCATATCCCCAAGTATCACGCATATTCCTTCAAATCAGACCAGGACTCTTTTCTTAACTATTCGTATTCTAATTTTTTAAATACGGACCAAAGCAGGAATTATCCTAACTAAGCACGAACACCCAAATGAGCTGTCCTGATAAAATTCATATACACAGTGTAATTAGCCACTAATAAACCACCTCAATGTGACGCGCTATCAAAATGATTGCGTAAGTAATGCATGTCGCAATACATACTCTTGTAAATAGAATTTGCTAGAGGAACATGATGGTTAAGCGATTATGATACGTAATTGACGGAATGTAATCTGAGAAAGAAATTGATATAAAAAAATCAGACTGGGGCTGGTAGCCGTGCTGTGATTGTGTCTTGTAGGATCTTAGGCGTACGCTACATCAATATCCACTAGCCTACCTTGGCTTTCTCCATAACAACTTTACAGCTTTTTCTCAAGTTGGTTGCAGTATGTTTATGGTCATGGTGGTAGGTCTCGCATAAAAGTAGTTTGTTAGGACCACGACGAAATGGGTCTCGAAATAGGGCAACTGGATGGAGATATACATCGCTGTTTGATTCATTTGCCTGGCCAGTACTACGAAAATCAATGTAAAATACAGTAGCTATATGCACAAGTTTCATGCACGGTATTATAAGAACCCAATCTGAACTCAAAAGTTAAAATTTGCTGTTCAAATCTGGGATTTAACGGTGTTGATGGCATTCGAGACATGCTCAGTGATAATACTCGCTAATTTATACTCACTAATTTATGTAAATCTTATGCGTTAATTTACTCCGTACCTTGAACCGTCAAAGTTCCAAATCGGACATTCACTTGGCTCCCTGGGCTCGAAGTCCATAGTTTTGGTTTTACATCGGAGATTTTCTCCACTCCCATCAATCCACACATACATTACTTGAACATATTTTCCCTGGTCTAAATCTAGATAGTTGCGCAAGTTTTTCGTTGCTGGTTTGTCCGACATTTTGGTTGGCTTGAAGGCGAGTACAGGAAAAGCGTGTCAGTAACTATATTAGTAGATATAGAGCAATATACATGCATTATGGACAATATACAAAATAATGGCTCGAAATAATACGAGGAATATAGAATTCCCTATGAAAACTCTATAAATATCTAGTCTAAGTCGCCTATCGAAATTTATGTTTGATTAACCTTGAACCTTACCATTGCATTTATCTCTATGACTATATGGGTATTGCAAGTCATAATCTGTTTGTTGAACAATCCATGCATGTATACTCACTTTTCAGAAATTCTCTCGTTGCCTGGAAATCCTTTCCACTTCTAGATCTGGATGGCTCAGGTGACGGTGACCCGACTCACCCGAGGCCGGTAGTTCAGTGCCTTTTATAACGAGCGAACACTTGAAATCAGATGTCCTACATGATACCATATTTGTCACATGCATCTGTGCAGGAATTCAACCATCACCTGATCACCTCTGATCACGTGCTAGAAAATTGATCCTTGCATGTTTGCACGCCCAGACATGTTTTTTAACGGTTCGACTGCCCAGAGAGACGTAACTGTCAAGGATATCAGCATTGCATCAAATCGTAGATATATACTAACAGCGTTAAATTTATGAAGTATACAGTAGGATTTTTCATCATTATTTAGCCATTTGGGACAACTATTTTTTCCAGTCCAGTCATATTTCGTAATATGCCACCTGATCACGTGCTAGAAAATTGATCCTTGCATGTTTGCACGACCAGACATGTTTTTCAACGGATTGACTACCCAAAGAGACGTAATGACAACTGTAAAGGATATCAGCATGACTGCATCATTGCATCACATCGTAGATATATATTTACAGCGTTGAATTTATGAAGTGTGCAGTAGGATTTTGCATCATTTTCGGCGATTTGGGACAACTGTTTTTAGGCGACTAGTGATATCTAGCTTGTCGTGAGGTAACCGTAAACCTCGTGATAGCCGTATCTTAGCACAACAGGAAAGACCAATATGTGAACAGAATTTAGCGATCGTGTTTCTTTTCTATTTTTGAAAGACGTGAGATAAGGCCACTTTTATGATTACGAATAAAGTAAATAAAAAATGTGATGCAAGTCATGTGACTCACAACAATGTTGCACCGTGGTTGCATGCATGGAATAAGGTTCAGCCTTGTTGCCACCTTCCCCTCAAAGAGAAATGGAAAGGCGTAAGCAATTTTACGAACTACTAGAGTGCCTTCTTCTTGCCTCTGTAATTTAAGCTTTAATTAAGCTAGAGTTTGAAAGGGTCTTAATTTCGAGTGGAATTATACACTCTTCAAATTCCAGCCAGGAGCAGTTGCTAAAAAAAAAAAATCAGTCCTCCGGCAGGAATCGAGCCTACGCTTTTGGGATGCCGGTGCAATGCTCTTACACTTTGAAGTGTGTATAATTCCACTCGAAATTAAGACCCTTTCAACCTCTAGAATTTACATACATCGAGTGAAGGGCCAAAAATCACAATCTAAGTAAGCTAGTCTATCGCCTTCGTTAATCCTATTAACTATGGTTAATCAAACCAGTCGTGTGTAATGAAAAGTTCCCCTACGGCCTACAAACGTAGGCCTTCATAATTGCTAGGCTACCTTGTTTGAATCACATGCATGACTCTCAGTTGGATGGAAAAGCTTCAAAAGCCCCAAATGTAAGCTTCATTCACCTTAATTATCATCTCATTATCTATGGCGGTCTTGGTTTACTCGACGTCCATGTGCGAGGTTTTAATACAAGGCTTAATGCAGCTAATACATTCTTCCTGCGATTTCTGGCAGAGTCTCAACCCGATTCGATCATTAGGGGGGGGGGGGGGGAGAGGCAGAAGCCGTTTATTCGCTCCTATGCCCGAATGATTTTGAAAGCAGTTTTCATGGTATGTAAACACCCCCGGTTTCTGACAGATGACAACGTGTTATTATTACCAACCCACTCGATCTCATCTATCAAAAGAAGATTATCGGACGTAAAATGGGGGCAAAAATTGTATGTAAACGGGCCTAAATAGCTGAAAGACAGAACGAGCGTCGAACGACATAAGTATACAGCATACATTTGTCTTCGCAAGCCTCGGAGAAAAATTAATGCTTATCGTCTTCCCTCAACAAGGCTAAATACAAAGACTACATGAGGTTGGGACTACATGGCCCAATCGCTAGTATATACGCTTGTATATGTAGATTCATTCACAATATGAAATTTATTTTATGTTACTATTTTAGCACCATGCATGCAGTATTTAATTTAGCAATAAACCAACGACAGCTTTCATTGAGCTGATGCATGTACATCTGCGCGTAAATTAAACTAGTTAAACCAGATTAAACTGGTTTTCTTCGTGCAAAACAGATACGGACGAAGCGCTGATAAAACATGAACTGAATAGAAAAACGAAAATATAGGCTCTGCCCGCATGGTAAGAGTCTTATTATCAAAAAATATTTTCATATGCAATTCATCAGTTTTATCTATATCATGACGTTATAACTATTGGTAACATTGAAGGAGGGTCAAGAATGTTTTGATGGCAAATATTTGTTCCGTCAACATCATAACGAGAACATCTGCATCTTCCGGAAGTTTCTTAACAATTCGCGACATTAACTGATATTAGTGATAAAGGCTTCAAACGAAGATATTAACTATGCATGAGCACCTCACGGGCCAATAACTATATTTTATCGAATGAAAAGCGGACTATAGCATCTATGATAAGGCATTGCAAACAAATTAAAACTCGACGTAATGAGTTATAACTTAAAAGGTTAGCCTGAAGTCCAACAAATTGAGTATTTCAACTGACTATAGAACACATTTACATCAACAGCTGCCTAGAAGATGGCTCTCAAAGACAAACGTTGTCTACAATGGTTGCGGCAAAATCTTCTCCTGTTTCTTATAATGGTCGGAGTTTGTGCAGGTTTCATTGTCGGGATTCTGGTCAACGATAGCGTTCAGAAATCGACAGATCCAACTCCAAAAGAAGTGGCCATGTACATATCGTTTCCAGGAGAAATTTTTATTCGTATGTTGAAAATGATAATACTGCCTCTCATTGTGTCGAGTATTGTTGTCGCGGTCGCAGTTTTGGATAACAAGTCAACGGGAAAGCTCGGGAAACGAGCTATTATTTACTATATGTCAACTACAGTTCTCGCTGTTATTCTTGGTATTATCCTGGTGTCCTCCATCAAACCTGGGGCAACGAAATTTGCTGGAGAACCTAAAGAACAGCAGCACGTTGAAGCCGTGCATTCTATATTTGACTTGATCAGGTACCTGCTGTTATCGTCTGTGATTTATAAATTTGTAAAGCCTAAAGGTCAAATGATTCACGTGTCTATGTTTGCTGATGAAAATATTCGAAATAATTCACTTGTTTAGCTTTTGCATGGTTAATAACTGACATCGACGAGAGCCATTGCGCGGGTTTTGCAGGGGCGCGGAATTTTATCTCGGTCATGTTGGCAGGCAAGAAAGACAAAACACTATCTATATACACATGTCGAATGCAAATTGCAATTGTACTAAAGAGTGTAACCGAGATGTAAACAACTTATCCCCATATACATAGTGTCGATTTACAATAATATAGTATTCGGTAGATTCCCTCCTCCGCATAACCTGAATGAATCGTTTCCAGTCATTAGCGGCATTATGAATGGGGTCTTTTTATCTCAAAATTTACATTACAAAACCGCCAGATGCATCCATATGTTGAAGTCACACCTACAAATAGGACGTAGTGTCGACATACACACACATGCATACGCATTTTATATATACATGCATCATGCATGCACAACTGCACGAGCAAGGTGCGCAGACCCGGCGAGCGCCGAGTGCTCCATGGTATACAGAAGGGTCTTTCTAACTTTAGACCGAACGAGGTTAACAGGTTCCAAAAATAGTTTATATTATCATGTGCGCGAATGCGGGCATTTTAGTTGAACAAAATGTTTGACAGGAACTGAGCCAGAGAACGAACTTTTGTTCGCTCACTTTCCACTTGCAAAAACTCGGCAGACCATTTATATCGCTTGTTTCAACATGGCTGTGATATTAGCATGCACTCGCATGCATTCGCATTTTTCCTTACGAGCATTTATACCACATTTAGAAATAATTTATTGCAAAAGAATATTGACCGGTCAATACGCAGCCGATCGGCAGCCAATCAGCGTGCACCATTGATCTTTCCCATGTAAAGCCGGTTTTCCACTAGTAATATTTTTCGTGCAAAGCGACATTTTACTTTTGTTCCAGTGCTTTCAACTGCAACCATCTGGAACAAATTGCTCAAATACTAAGGAATAAAGTCGCTTCGCGCAAAAAATATCGCTCGTGGAAAACCGGCTTAATATCGTTATTTACTACACCATTTAAAGGCGGCGTTGCACTATGTGACCTTCCGGGCAACGCAATTCTACTCCTGAGAGATCTAAAATTATCAAATACGAACATTTCGCGGTCTACCAACCTTTTTTTAGCATTTTGAGCACTATTTACAAATTAACATCCCTCAAAATTATAATTGCATTGCATGTTACAAGGAAACTTTTATTGCACCTTGTAACAGCGCCTTCATTTAACTAATTGAAGTTTGTTTTTTTGTAGAAATTGTTTTCCCGATAATATTGTCGGCGCTACCTTTCAATCTGTAAGTGCTTTTGCAATATATAAGTATAATATTATAATAATTTTATCATTTCAGTTTTAATGACTTTTTTAATTTGCTGTTTTCTTTTATAGACCTCCACGAAATATAAAAAGATTCCTACGGGATATAAATTTACTAATAAATCTGCACATGACTACAAAAACTCTGCGAAAAACCTGAGTAAATTGTTAAGAAATGGCTTTCTAAATCCATGGACTATTTCACACAAGAAAGATGTATTCCAGATGATCGAAGAGTCGGGATCAAAGTATGAATACGATGGCCTCATGTTAGATGATCGGTTGAATATCATCGGAATTCTGGTATTCTCAATTGCATTTGGTGTAATTTTAAGCAAAATGGGTGAAAAAGGAAGACCAATGACTGAATGGTTTAGCATATTGTTGGAAGTAACGATGAAGCTGGTGGAAATTATCATGTGGTAATTACAATACCAGCGTCTTCAAACAACTTAGCATCAAATGTGGTATAACAACTGCCTACAATAGACAAAACACTTCTTGACGTTTCGACCCGAGGGCCCTCCGGTCGAAACGTCGAGAAGTGTTTTGTCTATTTTAGGCAGTTGTTATACCACATTTGATGCTAAGTCGTAACGCTGATAGCCTTGGATTCATTTGTTAATTTAGTTGCATGGTATACTATATTCACGGGTTTATTTCTTATCAAGGTTCAATTCTACACAAACTCCCGGTTATTTTCACGCCAGACCAAGTAATAAAGCGCGCGGGTATATTATTATATACAACAAATCGTCATCGAGGTTATTTTCAGGGGGGGGGACTGGGCACCTTACTTTCCATTTAGACCAAAGTTTGTTTTAGGTTTCTACATTCAGTTGATTTTTTTTAATTCAATTGACTGCCGATACAAAGTAGCTACATGCATGCTCGACTCACAAAACATGGTTCTTCTCGACTCTTTGACGGCTAACATAGTACAAATTATCAACTTTTTTATAGGCTTTCGCCAATTGGTATATGTAGTTTAATTGCAGGCAAGTTGGCTGCAATGAAGAATATCCAGGAAAATTTAGAAAGCTTGGGATTGTACATGCTGACTGTCATAATTGGACTTTTAATTCATGCTTTTATCACTCTCCCGGTTATTTACTTTGTCATCGTCAGGAAGAACCCTCTTCGGTTCTTTCTTGGAATGGGAAGTGCTTTACTAACTGCATTTGGAACATCCTCAAGGTTTGTACTAACAGCTTATATCTCTCATGCACGCGTTCCCAGTTATAGCTGTTGAATTAGCCGTTTATTATACGCCATGCTGCATGCATGTAATAGACTTCAAAAATCGTTCTCTCATATCGTGACTAATCATGACATGATCAACAATATCAGGGTCAACAATACTTCACTTAACACGGTATTTTCCCACAGCGCTGCAACGATGCCGGAAACCCTAAGATGTCTTGAACACAAAAACAACATCGATTCACGAGTTGCACAGTTCGTGATTCCTATTGGAGCGACCGTCAATATGGATGGAACGGCTCTTTACGAAGCTGTAGCGCCAATATTTATAGCTCAGCGCCATTATGGTGGCTCGATTGATTTTGGAAAGACACTTCTTGTGTGGTTAGTACTCGATTGCTCATGTATATGTGTTGTTTCATATGTTCCGATGTGTCTACCAGGTATATGGGGGTAGCTATAGACTGGATTAAAATTGATCTGACCTTCAAAACGGCACATTTTGTACAGGAGAGTTTTCTTTTTTGGAAAAGCATTATATAATACTGCATGTATATCATTTTATATAGCTGTAAGTAGTACCCATAAGGTATTGGTTAACATGCTGTAGCCCGTATTGTTGTTGATATCTACTTTTTCTCATTAAGTATAACAGCAACAATTGCGTCTATTGGAGCTGCTGGTATACCATCCGCTGGCCTTGTTACTATGATTCTGGTGTTGCAAGCAGTTGGTCTTCCGGCAGATGACATTGCTCTGATTGTTGCAGTGGATTGGTTTCTGTAAGTTTTTAATTCGCCTGAACAGATTGCTTGCAAACGAGAAAGTCTATCATTCTGAATATCAATTGGTATGGATATTGTCAGCTTTATAAGTATTTGCAAAACGTTTCTTTAGGGACCGCATTCGGACTGCTGTTAATGTTTGGGGTGATTCTTTGGGAGCGGCTATTGTTGAACATCTTTCACGCAAAGATCTTCTTAGTTCGGACTATGGGATTGAATCTCCTCCATCTGCCGTGGATCAAGCAAAGCACGAAGAGGAAGAGGCTATTCCACTCGAGAATGCTACAGATGAGTTCACATATTTGTAACCGCATGTTCATACGACATCGATAAATATGAAAGCGTTATACTGTTACAGACAGTGGATGTTCAATAAAATTTTACTTTATTTACAAGGCTTATAATAAAACATGTTAAGATAATACTTTTGTTCAGTAAGTACATACTGTGTGAACTGTTGGATACAACCTTACAGGTTTTGTCTGGTTTTCAGTGGTCGTTGGTGTGAACATGAATTTTTCGAACTGTATACGATGTACCGCCCTGGCATTTATATTAATCTTGTTTCAAGAATGATGATTTTTTTTTGTAATAATTTACTATACATATATACGAGCGTGTAAAGTAAACAGAATATTATAATTAAACGTATATTCAACAAGAATATCAATAAAGAAATTACATGAATGGGAACAAAAAGGTTGTATCTATATGAGGTGTGATCAGTTTTTGTATGAAATTACATTTTTTAAAAATGAAAAATTTTTTGCGTATAATTAAAACGGAACAATTAATTTCAGCGCAGTGGAGAGGACACCTGCAGAAGCTGGCGCTGTGCTAAAAATGAATTTCTCTCAAAACATCTCATAAAATATTAACTTCTGCTTCTAACTGAATCCCAAATTTTAATTCTACATCTCGCATAATTTTATATGCCAACTCTTGAATAGCTTTTCCACTTGCACCACCATAATTTACCAATACTAAGGCGTGGCGTTTGTAAACGCCATATTTCTCTTCAAAGGTAGTTCCTTTCCATCCTGCCTTCTCTATCAACCATCCTGCAGGAACTAAGACATTGGTGTCGTCAACGGAGCGGGATATCATTTCAGGATATTTCTCTTTAGCCTTTTCAAACTTCGCAATGGAAATAATTGGATTTTTAAAAAATGAACCCGCATTTCCAATTTCCGCAGGATTGGGCAATCGAGATTGCCTAATCTGAATTACTGCCTTTGAGATGTCTTTAATTGTAGGGACTTTCACATTATTTTGAGACAACTGATCTTCAATGGAGCCATAAGAAGTATTTAGCTTATGATTCTTTTTAGATAATCTATAGAATACGCTTGTAATCACATAACGTCCTTTCCCAGAGCCTTTAAAGTAACTATCTCTATAACTAAAATCACATTGATCTGCAACAAACTCTTCTACTTTCTTTGTTGTTATGTTTAAAGCTTCTAGCTTTTCAAACACATCTTTTTGTTCTACTCCATAAGCACCTACATTCTGGATAGGAGCTGCTCCTACTGTTCCAGGTATTAATGACATATTTTCTACTCCTCCAAAATCATTATCAATGCAATAAAGTACAAATTCATTCCATACTTCTCCTCCACCAATTTTCAAAACTATTTCATCTTCACTCTCATCGACTGTTTCTATTCCTTTAATGTTATTTTTGAAAACATACCCTTCGTAATCATGAGTAAAAAGAATGTTACTTCCTTCACCTAGAATTACAAAATTATCGTCCACGGTGACTTGATCCAACAATTGAATTAATTCTTGTGATGATTTAAAAACTGAAAAGAATTTAGCATTCACATCCACCCCAAAGGTATTCAATTCTTTCAGCGAGTACATTTTTAGAATCTCCATTATGCAAACAATTCTTTTGTTCCTGATATTTAAATGCTAATTACTCTTCTAATCTCAGGTAAAATGTTTTTTTGTCCACCTAAAATAAATTATTATCAGTGCCTGTTTCAATCTATCACTGGGACTATTCCTCTCTGATGAGAGGGTAGATATTTGCTATATTGCAGGATGCAGGTGCATAGTTTAATTGGTAAAATGATTTGAATCAGGATGTGTCCAAATTGGCAAAATGTTTAAGTATCAATACCATTAATCCCTAATTGTACAACCTCACATTATTATATTAGTTTATATATAGTAATTGTATCTATACTGATCAATATGTATGACCAACTGTATCTTTACTGATCAATATGTATGACCAACTGTATCTATACTGATCGATCAATATGTATGACCAATTTTATCTTTACTGATTGATCAACATGTATGACCAATTGTATCTATACTGATCAACATGTATGACCAATTGTATTTATACTGATCAATATGTATGACCAATTTTATCTATACTGATCGATCAACATGTATGACCAATTGTATTTATACTGATTAATATGTATGACCAATTATATTTATACTGATCAATATGTATGACCAATTGTATCTATACTGATCTACTGGTTCGTAATTTTCTATGAAAACATCATAATTCCTCAAGTTAGACCTAGATGTATGCTGCCATGGGATTTCCATGGAATATTTATTCTATATATAAATATAATAAATGCTTTGGTGCAATGGAATACTGTACTCCTGTCAACCAATCAGCATCCAGTAATTTTATTTTTCTAATAATAAAATCTTCTATCAGAACATGAGACTATATTCTAATAATGAGGATAAATATCTCAATTTCTGAAAAAGAATCTTGAATAATTCAAGTACATACATACTATTGGAGTTGATATTTCATGCTAAAAGGTTATACTTAGTTTTGAGCTTTTATATCAATTATGCACGCAAATAAACATGTTATTTATAAGGAAATGTCAAGAAATTACAACAAAGACAACAAGTCCTCTTAAACACAATTAAACCAAACTTCTAACATTGTAACAATAATTTCCTCAGCAATTTTACATGTACAACAATACATGATGCAGTGGTATGCATCTGTGCCACTGGACACAACAGTAGGTACAGGTACATTAAGTAGGGTTTAGGAGTTAGAAACTTGGACCAAACGTACCATTAATAGTGCACCGGCTGTACCCCTACCAAAAAATCCATGACAATATAAGAGCTCAAGACATATGATCCGCAATTGGTATGTGTTTGTAATAGAGTTTTTCCATACTGAGGTTTTTCATACCTTATTTTATAGAATAAAAACATTTTAACATTTTTGCTTTCATTTTCAATTTCAAGTACAATTTCGGCGTTGCTAGTTTAACAATCGCAGTTCGCGTTAATTTTACACAATGGACCTAAAATTAAACAGATCGAGGTTCGTAGTACGTACCTGTTCAAGTTTTCACGCATGGAAATTCGATGTAGACAGTCATTTTAACACTTCACCGAAGCACAGAGGGCATACTGGACAAAAGCTAAGCCTAAGTTCGCTAACCTCGCCAGAAGAACCTGGGGATTAGGTTACAGGTTACAGGCAGTGGTTACAGGGATACAGAAAAAGCCTCGATCTGCTGCGCCTCTGCTGAGCACAGGAAGAGAGTGATCTCGTATTTGAAGTGAAAACTTCACCAATGGCAATGTTACCAGTTACTATATGTCCATAGACCTGTTGTGGGTAGCACAAACGAACGGGTAATTTTGAAAACAATCCATGCATCAACAGATATTGGATAATTCCTGCAGGACCTGCAAATACTCAATGGCCATGTCTAAATAATACTATAATAATATATTTGTCATGAAAAGTATGTTTCAGTATTGACATTGACACAGCATTGCATTGTAAAATCGCTTTATTTGCGTTTGCCGTTTGGATGACCACTTGCAGCACCGTCAGACTAACGGTGCATGAATGAATTTCTCTCAAAACATCTCATACAATGTTGACTTCTGCTTCTAACTGAATCCCAAATTTTAATTCTACATCTCGCATAATTTTAAATGCCAACTCTTGGATAGCTTTTCCACTAGCACCACCATAATTTACCAATACTAAGGCGTGATATTTGTAAACACCATATTTCTCTTCAAAGGTAGTTCCTTTCCATCCTGCCTTCTCTATTAACCATGCCGCAGGAACTAAGACTTTGGTGTCGTCAACGGGGTGGGATATGATTTCAGGATATTTTTCTTTAGTTGTTTCAAATTGCTCCATAGAAATTATTGGATTTTTGAAAAACGAACCTGAATTTCCGATTTTTGCTGGATTTGGAAATTTGGATTGCCGAATCTGAACTACTGCCTTTGAAATATCTTCAATTGTGGGGACATCCACTTTGTTTTGCAACAACTGGTTTTTGATCGCACTGTTGGAAGTATACTTCATCTTATGATTCCTTTTCGATAGTCTATAGTACACATTTGTAATCACATAACGTCCTTTGCCGTGACGTTTAAAGAAACTATCTCTATAACTAAAATCACATTGATCAGCATCAAACTCTTCTACTTTCTTTGTTGCTATGTTTAAAGCCTCTAGCTTTTCAAACACATCTTTCTGTTCTACTCCAAATGCACCGATGTTTTGGACAGGAGCTGCTCCTACTGTTCCAGGTATTAATGACATATTTTCTACTCCTCCAAAATTATTTTCAATGCAGTAAAACACGAATTTGTGCCATAACTCTCCTGCGCCAATTCTCAAAACAACCTCATCTTCATTCTCGTATATTTTTCCTATTCCTTTGATGTCATTTTTCAAAACATAGCCTTCATAATTTTGCGTAAAAAGAATATTACTTCCTTCACCCAAAATTAACAGTTTATGATCAAACAATACCTCATCCAACAATTTAATCAATTCTTCTGATGTTTTGAAAACAGAAAAGAACTTCGCATTTACATCTACACCAAAGGTGTTCAATTCTTTAAGCGTATATGTTTGATGAATCTCCATTTGGTATAAATTCTTTTTTCTTTTTCAGATTCCAGTACAGTTGTTCTTCAGCGATTGAATTTCAAGAATTGTAGTTTGCGTCGTCTGCCTAAAATTAAATATAATCTTTAAGTACGTAATCTTTAAGAGGATAAATATACCAAATATTTTTATAGTATTTTAATTTTATTTTTTAATCACATCCCCCAATGAATGAAGAAAATTGGAATTCTAGCCCCCCCCCCTTTTTTTTGCTAGCCCACTCCCGGTCATAAATATTGAACATTTCTATAGCAGAATTAATTTGAGTTCAACTGTTCAACATTAGTAGAAAAATGAAGTAACAAGATGTAGTTTGCACGTGGTACCGAAACAACGCAGGCTCATATAGCTATCGAAATTGGGTCTTGGAAGTATCAATACTTTTCCCAGTATCGGCAGTATTGAGTAGTATTGAGTAGTATTGAATAGTATTGACTACTTTATAAGTTAGAATTGGTATCGGCTCATTTCTAGAGCGGTAAATTAAAGTGTCCCATGCCAAGATTAACGCAGCGATATTGATTGTTTCTGTTGTTTGCGTTTGCATAGCCATGGGCAACATTATGTGGTAAACTGTAAACATAATCTCGGACACGTATGAGAACAAATATTTAATTTACAAAACGTCGATAATTAATTCGAAGATGTAGAGTAAAATTTTGTTTAACCAGCAAACATTGTAAATAGGCAAAATCAAATTAAATTATGTAAAATTTATTAGATACTGAATTGAACCGAGTTGTAGATTTGCATGGCGATTCCGAAATAGGAAATATCTTAAAGAAGTATAGCTACTACAATATTAACTGTGATTTAATTTTATACATGCAAGTCTTACCGTGGGGTCGCAATTTACATGTATTCTTTGCTCAGTAATTCCTTTCACATCCAGATCCGAATTTGTAACAGTACAAAGCCCTACTAATAGACCTTTTTCATAATGACGTCAAACGCGGAAAGTCTGATGTTACACGAAGTTTGATTGGCTCGATAGTTTTGTTAAGCCAATTAAATTTCGTGTAACATCAGACTCTCCACGTTTGACGTCATTATAAGAAAGGTCTATTAAAGTAAGTTATTTGTTTCCAAATTCCAAGTAACCTTGTAACCCAACTCTTTCGCTTACTATGAAACGTTATCCTGCGAAATAGTAATTAGTTTTCCTAGCATTCCTACTTCTTGGAAGCCTTCTCCGCAGGTCAGAGCTAGTCGTTCCTAATTTTTAATCGCTAGAAGCTTAATTGAGGTAGCTTGTGTATATATTCCGATATGTTCGTCTTGTATAAATCCTTCAATTAAGCCTGAATGAGTTAATTAAACAAAACAGTGATAATAGTCAGTACAATACGTTATGTTTACAACGGGGATTGGGAATCACCTGTAACCTGTAAGTGGCTAAGAGCTACTTAAGCCTACTTTAGTCTTGGGATGGGATAAATTGCGGATGTGGACAGATGTTGAGGGATAGGCGGAAGAACGGACAAAAGAATAAAATGCGGATTGCGGACAAAAAGAATAATTGCGGATTGCAGACGAAAAGCGTAACCGCCATATCCTAAGAGAAAAAGGGGCACTAAACTTCTCAAACTAGATTTGGGATAGTCCATCAGAAGCTGAGTCGTTGTTGAGCTCTGACAGCGTCCCTGCACCAGAAAAATATAGCAAAACTGCATTCATCGTTCAAGAATGCCCACGAAATAATAAAATTTGCTACAAAAATTCGAAAAATTGCCTTTACTTTTTGATATTTGCATACTCACATGAATTCTCGCAGACGAGAGTGAAAAAAATTTTCACAAAGATTTCACAAACTATATCATAACAAATTTGGCAATATAGAATAACATTGTAAGTTTTGTCTTCATAGATTTGCACTATTTCATGTACACTCGCTGTTGTCACTATTGTACTTGTCAGAGCACCACGCTTGTTTCAAGAATGTCTGCGGACTGCGGGGGTCTGTCCTGTCGTGCGTTAATTACATTAGCCACGCAAGTAGCAACAAGCTTATGAATTTCATCATTAATAAGTTCAATCTTTCGACCGAAGAGTGTACTGAATAACTAAATTGGTTTGCCAAAATCAGACGATCATGGTAAGGTGGGGAACATTTAGGCCACAGCTTGTTTTTGCTAGTATAAATGTTCAATTGTATAATGTAAAGTTGGAAGCGTTTCAATGTTGTAAAGTTCATTCGTTTTGGTAAAAAGCTAATAAGGTGCTCAAAAGTTGGCCCCAAAAAAGATGCTTTAAGCTACTCAACCGACTGAAAAAAGTTGCTTCAAAAGCCAACTGACTTGAATGCATGTGTAACGCATTTCCGTGAACCTTGTCGTCAAATTAGTTGTGATACGCGATACAAACGTATATAGCTGGAAACCAATTCTTTTTAACTCTCTGGGTACCTGGTAATACTATGTAGACAATATAACTCATATAAGATCTATGAATCATGATAAATATCGAACTCGCAATATTATACGTGACCTTATTTATAGGCCTAACGTTTTTTCCAGCCGTGCATGCATAATTACTGACTTTAAACCAGTAAAAAAAATTAAGAGCACAATACTGAACAATCATGACGTAAAAATAATACTGGATGACGCGAGTGGCCCTTAGGGGGCCACCAATTAAATGCTTCGATCGTGATCAGGCAACCCAGCAAATACAAGTGCGCTTGTCACATGCGTAATTATTACTCCGGCGTCAGCGACGGAGTTGAAAATTCGCCCCGGTTTTGTTTTGTTTTTGTTGGTTTTTTTTTTTTTTATTTTTTTTTTTATTATTTTTCGTCGTCGCAAGTCTGTAATGGCGCGAAATATACTAGTATTTGAATAGTGTATGTGATCGTATTTATCTACGTCCCAGTCTTATCTCCCAAGAGTTGTGGTGCACAGCTTTGGCTAATTTTCCAATGCGCGATTCGATTTCGCTCGCATGATATGGCAATTCCTCCAAGAGGAACAAATAAACCGTTCTTTTTATGCTGTTCGATTAAGTTTAGATTGAATTGGGGTAAGAATATATTTAATACATGTAGACTCGGTCCTATTTTAATAATATCGCTGCTATTTCGCCGTTTAACAAGATGATGTGGTCGTGTATGGGCGCGTTGACACGTCGCGTAGTTTGCACAGGATCGAAGATTTAATACAACTATATATAAGCGCGAATTCCAAAGGCAAAGTGTAAGACGAAGCGAATGTATCATGCGGTTTATTTACATTTTTGAACAATTGAACTTCTATACTGCGATGTGCTTCTGAATTTTGCGATCGAACATTTAGGTTCGCAAGGCATCTAAATGCGAATATGTATGCGAAACAATACGCGAACTGTATTGTTTATGTTCAGAAGCTCTATATTGAAGACTGGCACGTGCGCCGGAGTTAACGCCAGAACGGCGTCTTGTTGCTTTTAATCTGGATTTCAGTTCAGTCGCTCAGTAGATCTAGGAAATTTAGAATCCTTTTGAAAGCAAATCAGTAAACATAAAGAGGAAAACCTTACGCTGGGAATACACAACAGTTCAAGAAAGAATATTATTTACGCAGAGCGCCTGATTATATATGGGTATGTCGAAGTCGTTCTTCAAAGTTCTGCGTGATAACGTTTTGTTTCTCTTCTTATTTCTGGGGGCAGTTTTGGGAATTTTTCTTGGAATATTCCTCAACGATGAAGTTCAACAATCATCGGAATCAAGAAAACTTGCAATGTTAATTGGTTTTCCAGGGGAATTATTCCTGCGAATGTTGATGTTTGTAGTTTTACCGTTCATTTCATCGAGCATTATAACTTCTCTAACAAAGATTGACAAAAATGCCGTAAGACAACTTGGAAAGCGTGCAGTAATCTACTACCTGGTCACAACTCTGATCGCAACCAGCCTGTCTGTTGTTTTGGGTGCACTCATTATAAAACCACAAACTCATGAATATAGAATTGACCAGACAGCCAATACGAGACCTATCTACGCTATATTGGATATGATTAGGTGAGTAGCGTATATGAGCTGAAGTAAATTAGTTTTAGACTTAACCCTGCGAAGGCATGCAAATATACTGCTGTTGTCCAGGGTCGAGTTGTTCAAAGCTAGGTTAGCGCTAACCTAGCTTTGAACAACCGGCGCCAGTGTAGATCATGGTAAAGCAATTATGCTATCATATATCAATTATAATCACATTGTTATGGCTAATTGTGATGTCGTGCATGACCATAAATATATGGTTATAAAAGCTCAATTTTCAAGCACAATTGCATACGGCTGAATATGTTATTAACATTTACTTTCCAGTGAGTACGACATACAACAACAGATTAAGACCGGCGTTTGAACAATGTCGAACAAGATAATTCAACTTTCGACAAGGAAATGATGTTGCTATACTTTGCATGCATATTGTTTCCTATATTTAACAAATGTAAAACATTTTAATATTTTTTAGGAACATGGTCCCTGACAACATTATCGAAGCAAGTATTTCATCTGTGAGTGCACACTTAACATTTTGTATATCAAATTACATAACACTCCTTACATGCATGCCGAAGCTTTTTAAAACGCTGACAAAAACGCTTTTGTACTTTGAGACCAAAGTGGATTAGCAAATTGGGAAATTCTGATATGAAGCAGTGGAGAAAATATATATAATAACTGCTACAATATTTTTATTATTTTATGCATAATTTGATGCGTAAACGTCGATCCTGGACGTACCCATTGCTTACTAGGGTTGCAACTGCACATCTATTCATCCGTGCTCTATCCTAAATTTTTATAGTATATCTTAGCCTAACTATAGACAAGGTCGCTGGAGCATTATAAAGGCGAAGTACCCCCCGATAGATTTTTGGGAAAGAACACTTCTAATTCACCGTTGCATACCATAGTCACATAGTACATACAAAGAGAGTTTAGTTACAGAACACTACTGAAGACAAGCTTCAAATTTTTTCTACCTGGCTTAGGGTCTGTTTACCTCAGCCTGTTTATCCGAAATCCAACGAAACCTGAGATGATTTTAATGATATGATCTAATTAGATGATGATATGAAGTGATAGTCTTAATGAAACATAACAAGCACATGTACGTTATTGTCGAGACGAATATATTTTGCGGTTCGTTCAATCTTGGCTAAGCGGCAGAATCATGCCGTAACTTGTAAACAATTCAATTCTTAAATTGTTAGAGGTACCTGGTGGTATGCGGAGTAGATGTTCTCCACCAGACCGCAATCCCGATTCCCGCGCTGTTTTCAGTGTTTTGATCTCGATCACGTTACTGCGTTCATAGGTCTTTGGATTGTCTTTACATTGCTGATTCAAGGAGATGAAGGGGGGGGGTTAGAGGTTGCCGCTGTTTACAAGCAGAAAGAATCAGAATATTATAACAAGGCCAATTACTTTAAACATCTTTAAATATTTTTATTTAGTGATGCATGTTAACCGAACCTCTAGACGAAAAAACGAATTTGTTTACATGTACATTTTTTACAAACGTAAACAAATATCTCGATGATTTGTTTCACGAAAGAAAAAGTTAAACACGGTTCACTCAGTGTCAGTGACGTAGCCCGACATCATGCTTTGCATCTTGGCGCCACTGACGCTTTTATACAACCTAGTTTGAACTTTGAACCTAGTTTTTGAAGATCGAACGAAAAATTGATAAATTGACGATTGAAAGAAAAATAAATCAAGCGAAAAATTTCGTTTTGTCGAAAAATTCTGCTTAGTGGAAACCAGTGTTAATAGTTCGACGCGACTAATCAGAAGCTAGTATTTTCAATAACATACCTTAATTTAGTCACGTATACGTGACTCACGTACCTTAATAATAAATATTATTACTAGGCGTTCTTATCAGAAGGAAAAATTGCTGCCGAGATCTGAATTAAAAATCTTTACAATATAACCAGGGAGCAGCGTGGAAGCGTCTTCAAACAACTTAGCATCAAATGTTGTATAACAACTGCCTAAAATAGACCAAACACTTCTCAAAAGTGCTAAGTTAAAAATCTTTATTTAAATGTTCAGATGAATTTTACGGATAACAGTTTTATTCAGAAACAAGGGCAACAGTGTGACATTAATGAGGGCACAATAACAAGATTCATTAACATAACTTAACTTAACTGGAGTGGAAAAAGAACCAGCAGCATTCAGTTAATCATACTTGATTATATATGATTATAAGGAAAACTTTGATATGTAAACATTTGAACAAATATATAATTTATTACCAAATATAACAAATTCAATATAACAACTATAAAACTGCTATTGGCAAGATGAAACTGACTAAGAAGTTACAGATCTATGATGCCTAAGTATTAATTGATAAGCTTTCCTGATATTCAATAGAGTAACAATATATATGTAGATATATCCCCGCTAACTCAAACTCTCAAGAAAAACTGTTCGAGTTATCGGGGGTTTGAGTTAACCAGGGTTGGTGTCAGATTATGTTTATATTTACATACATGACAGGCTGAGGTGAAAGTTAATCATACTTTCTACATTCTATTAATGTAGTAAATTTGGGCATAATTTAATTTACATTTTCTAAACACTTTGATTCGTTTTGTAATTACTGTAGTTTACTCTGTTATTTTTGTTTCATGTCCATTGATGCATTGAAGGTAACAAGGTATACACCATGCACCTTTATTTAACTAAGGTCTGCATATATCATAGGTCAAACTTGCTCTAATTCAGCCTGGCAAACATTAATTGCAGTACCTGGTAACATTATGTGAATTGCACATGATTTTATTATCTAGACATCTACAAATATTGAGGAAAGATATCATTCATAAAATACTGGTGGATTCATAAAATATGTACGATTACCCTCTCATGCTTTACTGACACTGTTTGTGTCTCAACTCTCAAATATTGGTGTCTGTAATTTGTAAATACTATTTACTCTCTCAGACTCTCAATGGGACTTGCCACATAAAATTGTGTTCAGTTGTCTCTAACATGTACAATGATTGGGCTAATCCTTTGTGTCCCTCCAGTATATGTTGAGCCTCATGGGCTAAGTCATGCTGATGACTTTAGGGTTTTAAAAAACGGGCAGATCAGCTATCTGTAGTTGTTATGACAAAACACAGCCGATATGGCGACTTAATTGAACATAATTGTACTGGTACAGTATAGAACTAAGTGTCAGTTCAGAGCTTTTACATACATTTTCTCCCTTTGATATACTAACATACGTTGGTAAGTTTTCCACAGACAAAAAATCTACACCTGACGGTAAGACTCAGTTAAGCCCCTATTAAGAGCTGTTATGTACATTTTGTCCCCTTGTAAGTTGTAATAAGACATTATTAAATGTAATCTTCGACCACGACAATAAGGGAAAATTTCGGGCCGTAAGAAGCGCCGATAAACTCATAAAAGCACATTGTTTGCCTCTCGAGTAAATACTAAAAAGTTCATCACCTTGATGGAAATCGGCAGAAAGGAAAAAACCATACTTGGCAGTTTGCATTCGCACTCCAGCACATCGATATTGCACCAGATTGCACACGCTTTACAATTTACAAGATATAATCCGTACGTCCCCCTTTAATTTTATAAACATACGCACGCTTAATTATTCCCCCGGAACAAAAATCTTTCCGGACAGACAGAAACGAATCCAAATTTCGACAATACATAAATGCGTGCAAAAGCCTGGGTCGAGTGAACTCTGAAGAAACATCAGCACGTCCAGAATAGTGTGCTGCCTCGCTGACGCTCGGCAGCAATAATTCTTATACAAAATTCTGTTATTCATGCACAGACTCGAACAAAGCTGGAAAAGAGAGTAACAAATTTCACATTTGTAAATAAATCCGCTGTTCACCTCAAATCATCTCCTGGAAACTTGTCATCGCTCTTGAAGAAAGAAGAGATCAATCCCTGGAGTATATCTGCTGATTCTATACAAATCATCAAAGAGGGAAATGTAATCTATGAATATGTTGGTCAGGAGAAATATAACTCCGCAAATCTCTTGGGTGTTCTTGTTCTTTCAATAGTGTTTGGAATTGTATTGAATGGTCTGGGTGACAATGGAAAAGCAATAGCGGATTTCTTTAGTTGTTTGTTTCAACTTTTCATGAAGATCGTTGAAATAATAATGTGGTATGTGATATATTCCATCGGAGGCCATATTTGGCCATATTTCTATCGAAATTTACATTTCCCATGTATAATTCTATCAAGTATCAATCAGTATGCCTTTGGTATAGCGTCAATCTCTTCAGCAATTCAAAATTTTCTTCAGGTTTTCGCCTATTGGTATCACAAGTATAATTGCCGGAAAGCTGGCTGCAATGAACGATATAGGTGGAACAATGGAAAATATTGGACTATATGTTACAGCAGTATTGATAACATCCGTAATTTTTGCAGTTGTTGTCACGGGTATATATGTCATTTTACTGCGACGAAATCCTTTTAAACTTATGAGATCTATTGCTAAAGCATTGCTTACTGCTTTCGGCGTAGGCTCGAGGTGAGTAATGTAAGAAGAAAATTCTTTAGAGTTTTAAGAAACTGCATGTTTAGGTGGTATATGGATAATCTGGCGTTGAGCCTCATGAGTTCTAGGGAAATTTTATCTTCATATTTATAACCATGCAGTGATATCGTAAATAGTATATATAGCTTGGAAGGGATAACGTAATTTTTCCTTTTGCGTCGCGAGTTTACGAAAATCACGAGTGGGTGGTACCCGGCTCGAACGAATGGAAATCGTCCTATATAGGATCGTTTCTCGCGCGCGGGTGTCACGAACATGCCATAACATCAAAAATTATAGGCGTTACAAGCTCAAGCGAGATATACTTAGCTCAAGTGAACGCCTGAGCAGGCTGTCTTGCTATTTTGTTTGTTTTGTAGTATATTGTTTATTTATATATTATAAATTATATAAAAAGGATATATTTGGTATTTCAAATCTTTAATCATATAGATTTGGTACAATTACCCAAATGTAACCAGTAATCACGGCCATTTTATCTTCAAACGTAACTCATATGTCTTTCAGTGCTGCATGTTTGCCTGTGACTTTAACTTGCTTGAAAGAAAACAAAGTGGTTGATGATCGTCTAGCTCAGTTTATGCTTCCCATTGGAACAGTATTAAATGCCCCTGGGACGGCGATCACTATCGCTGTTGGTACAATGTTTGTTGTACAAACATTTCATCCTTACTTGCGCACCGTGAGTTCATGCATTCTTATCAGGTAATTTTATAAAAACATCATAGCATGACATGCAAGTCAGTCCGTTTGCGTTCTTAGATTATGTTAACCATTTATTAGCATATATGGTGCTTGCAATGGCCAATGCTGGTGTATTTTGGAAGTAATCTGCCATTATCGGTAGCATGAGCCTTTTAGTTCAACCGGAGAACTAAGAATCATTTGGAAAACCAGAGGGGGAAATGTGTTATATTTACCTTATTTGGTATATACAATTTCATCTGCATTCTATGATGGCTTGTTTGCTTTTATAACGGAATTTCAATTTGCCACCAAAAATGGCGGAAGGCAGAAAAGAAAACTATGACGTCACTCCCAAGAGCTATATTAGCAGCATGTTTTTCAGCTTGTTTGAACATCCACAATTCTATCTTCCCAGAGGAAAGAATCTATTTAATCAGTATTATGAGTGCCCAAACAATCCAAATCAATCAAGAAACCTCTTATCTGGAGGGCCACTATATGAAGTTAAGAGAAATTCTGTCCGTTCAAATTTCTACAATCCATAGAAACAATCTGCATTTCGTTTGCCATTTACTAGTGTATCATCAACAATAGCAACACTTGCGGCGCCACCTATACCTGGGTCTGTGCTGATTGCTGTTCAAGGCATTGTGTTACAAGTCATTGGAATTCCAACGGCTGACGTCTGGTTAATCTTTGCTGTTGAATGGTTGACGTAAGTGTGTTTTAATTAAAGGCTTTCAGCTTCACGTTTCTATATGTCAAACTCAAACGACCATAGGCGGAAGAAATGCTATAATATGTTTTATGTTATACAGAGATCGCATTAGTACCCCTGTCAACATTTGGGCAAACAGTTTGGCTTTGGTTATATTTGAGCATTATTCACGTGACGAACTCCAATCGCTTGATGATTGTACCGAAGCACTTGAGGAAGTATCTGTAGTTTCAGCTAAAGGTGCACCTGATTCAACTCATACGAATGCTGTCGTTATTGATATTGCGGATGAAGTCGTTCAAGAAGATGAAGAGAAAAAAACATAACATTCTAGAGGCTTGGTAGAAGATTGACAAATTTTGAGTACTGTTTATGTCATTTATATTTATAATATATAGTGCTAAATAGTATATTCTATTAACCGTGATACAACCAATTGGAATAAAATAAATACGCTTCTTGTATGAATAATAAATCCACCCATCACGCATTATTATAATGTTAACAACAATACAACAATATTAAGGCTAGTTTCCACTCAGGAAAAATCTCCTTTGGATCGGAAGGAACAGGAAAATTTCCTTTGTCGGTGAATTCTCAGGCGGCCTTTATAATTATACAAAGGAACCTTTCCTGTCCTGTCCTGTCCGATCCAAAGGAGAATTTTCCTGAGTGGAAACTAGCCTTTACAATAATATATTTGCAGGGGCTTTAAAATGGTGTTTTCACATCACGGTTTGTCGAAATTTCACACGATGTCCTATGCTTTACCGTAAGTTCGTATCTTCATGCAGAGAAACATCAAACCTGTGACTTTTTCATCAACGTGACGATAATATATTATAACTAGAAATAATCAAAGATTAACAAGTGCGTTCGGTGATCTGATTTCTCATTGCTAAACACTGCAAGATACCTGATGCTTTGATAAGAATCCTCACTCACTGATATTTCAAAAACTTCAAAATCAAAGTAATCTATACAATTTCTACAATTTCTTAATGAAACAGGCGAATATGAAAGCCCAATTGCCCAGTCCTAACTCATAAACAACAACAAAATACGGAAAGCAAGTGAAATTAGGACGCGACACGAAATCCAGCAGGCGAAGCAAACGCAAAAGCACGAAAGCGAGGCAAATGCCACACAAAAATCGCAAAACGATATAGCAACCAGCCCTGACATCACGATTAGGAAGCGTTCTCCTTCGTCGAAGAAAATAATTATACAGGGTGCATGTACCCAAAAAAGCAACACTTAATATTCATGTTGTTATTATTGAGCACAATAGTCTCTCGTTTCACGTATAAGCACTTCTAGTAGACATATTCGACATCCAATTTTTTTTTGTGGTAATTTTTATCCTGTTCAATGAGGTTTACCGATTTTCTAGCGCGTGGTGAATACTCATATGTCTGCTAGACGGATTTCTTTTGTAAGTACAATAGTTTACAAAAGAAATCCGTTGGGCAGGACTGCATGAATATATAAATATTCACCCCCCAGTTATCCTATAGTTACGCCCCTGCCAATCGCGTCCTGTCTGAGTGGGCCTTTTGTATGTAAGGCTTTTATGATACTAGTGTACTTTTAGTGTACTAGTTCTGTCACGTAGCTGTCCACCAAAATAGAACCGCTTATACAATTTTCCTACAGTGATAATTTAATTGGTTTGTTTCATCGGTTACGTCGATTGCATGCAACAATCCAATATCTAGACAATGAGATGATAATATAATAATCATTTTTTAACTGACGTCAAAGAAACGCCTTTAGAAGTTCAAAAAATTAAAAAAATCAAAACCAACTTATAACTACAGTCGATACTAGATATTTGCGGGTGGAAAGCCGAAGAGACCAATCAATGGCCACAATTTTCGAGAGAGTTATCTATTGTAAATATACTAATTAACATTTAATAATTGTTTGCCGAATTAAGGCAAGGTCGAGGGTTCATTCAGAAATATACATATAGTTTACAGTGAATAACAGTTTGAGTATAATTACACTGAAAGTGATTGTTTAGAGAACCAATCCCGTAGAAAACACTTTTTTCACAAACCTGTAAACAAATATCTATAGTAATGGTACGAAAATTCAGTCTACAACCTAGCATTTTTACCTCGAATGGTTTGAAATACATAATTCAGGCCAAGTTTTGTCGCTACCTCAGTTGCAGTTTGAGCCCCATTTTTTTTCTTTCATGTCACTTATAATTCTTCATCTTTCAGTTTGACAAAAACAAGTCAAAAACATCTCTCGAAAATGCTTCTTAGTTAGTTTCTATATATTAAAATCAATGGTAATCGCGTGTTACATTAGATCGATATCTAGAATCTAATAAGAGCTCTTTTACGTCGTAGCATTCTAGAAATTAGTAAGTAAGCTCATCCCGAAATTAGCGTCGGGTAATTTAACCTTTAGACGTACAATTTTAAATAGGTTCTATATATTGAAATAAATGGTAATCGTGTAGTTGCTTTAATCTATGCTTTAGTCATGGCCAAAAATGCAGACCGACAAAGTTGACAAGCATATATACGTGACTAAGTTGACAAGCATATAATATGACAAAGTTGACAAGCATATAATATGACAGACGCACGGAATGATGTCAAAGTTGACAAGCATATAAGTTGACAAGCAAAGTTGACAAGCAAAGTTGACGACAAAGTTGACAAGCATATAATATGACAGACGCACGGAATGACGTCACATATAATTTTAACAATTATAATTTTCCATTTGCCAATTTTCGTCGTTTGCCCAAAATATATATCAACATATCTTAGTCACAGATCAGCTATGAATATACATAGCAAATAACCGCCATGTCCTAGGAGAAAGAAGGCAGTAAACTTCTCAAACTAGATTTGGGATAGTCCATCAGAAGCTGAGTCGTTGTTGAGCTCTAACAGCGTCCCTGCACCAGAATACAGCAAAACTGCATTCAACGTTCAAGATTGCCAATGAAATAATAAAATTTGCTACAAAAATTCGAAAAATTGCCTTTACTTTTTGATATTTACATGCTCACATGACTTCTCGCAGACGAGAATGAAAATAATTTTCACAAAGATTTCACAAACTATATCATAAGAAATTTAGCAATATAGAATTACCAATTGCAAGTTCTGTATTCATAGATTTGCACTATTTCATTTACACTCGCTGTTGTCGCTATTTCAAGAATGTCTGCGGGGGTCTGTCCTGTCGTGCGTTAATTACATTAGCCACGCAAGTAGCAACAAGCCCATGAATTTCATCATTAATAAGTTCAATCTTTCGACCAAAGAATGTACTGAATAACTAAATTGGTTTGCCAAAATCAGACGATCATGGTAAGGTGGTGAACATTTAGCCTGGGGCTTGTTTTTTCTCGTATAAATGTTCAATTGTAAAGTAAAGTTGGAAGCGTTTCATTGTTGTAAGGTTCATTCGTTTGGTAAAAAGCTAATAAGCTGCTAGAAAGTTGTCCCAACCGACTTAAAAAAGTTGCTTCAAAAGCCAACTGACTTGCATGCATGTGTAACGCATTTCCGTGAACCTTGTCGTCAAATTCGTTGTGATAAGCGATTCGAACGTATATACTGCACGCTGCATGGAAACCAATTCTTTTTAACTCTCTGGGATACCTGGTAATTAATACTGTGTAGACAATATATATAACTCACATAAGATCCGTATGAATCATGATAAATATCGAACTCGCAATATTATACAAAGTTTTTTTACCAGCCGTGCATGCATAATTACTGACTTTAAACCGGTAAAAAAAATTAAGAGCACAACACAGTGAACAATCATGATGTAAAAATAATACTGGATGACGCGAGTGGCCCACAGGGGGCCACCAATGAAATGCTTCGATCGTGATCAGGCAACCCAGCAAATACAAGTGCGCTTGTCACATGCGTAACCATTGCTTTTAATCTGGAATTCAGTTCAGTCGCTCAGTAGATCTAGGAAATTTAGAATCCTTCTAAAAGCAAATTAAACATAAAGAGGAAAACCTTACGCTGGGAATACACAGTTCAAGAAAGAATATTATTTACGCAGAGCGCCTGATTTATATGGGTATGTCGAAGTCGTTCTTCAAAGTTCTACGTGATAACGTTTTGTTTCTCTTCCTATTTCTGGGAGCAGTTTTGGGAATTTTACTTGGAATATTCCTCAACGATAAAGTTCAACAATCATCGGAATCAAAAAAAATTGCAATGTTAATTGGTTTTCCAGGGGAATTATTCCTGCGAATGTTGATGTTTGTAGTTTTACCGTTCATTGCATCGAGCATTATAACTTCTCTAACAAAGATTGACAAAAATGCCGTAAGGCAACTTGGAAAGCGTGCAGTAGTCTACTACCTGGTCACAACTCTGATCGCAACCAGCCTGTCTGTTGTTTTGGGTGCACTCATTATAAAACCACAAAGTCATGAACATGGAATTGACCAGACAACCAGTACGAGACCTATCTACGCTATATTGGATATGATTAGGTGAGTCGCGTATATGAGCTGAAGTAAATTAGTTTTAGACTTAACCCTGCGAAGTATATACATGCAAATATACTGCTGTTGTCCAGGGTCCAGTTGTTTAAAGCTAGGTTATAGCGCTAGCCCTGAGTTAAATTTTAACCCAGTGTTTTAGTGTTTATGTGCCTTAGAACCACTGTTCGTTTTGAAACTTTAGAAAATATCTATCGGTGAAGAAAATATTTATGAAAAAAGATACTCAACTTTGTAAACAAGCGATTTAAAAAATAGTTGTAAAGATTTGCTTTAACCCAGGGTTAAGCTAACCGGCTTTTGAACAACCAACCCCAGCATTTAAGGCGAAATATATATATTCACGTATCACGTATGATATGAACGAGTGGGCGTTTGACAGTCGAAATTTAAGAAACAGTACATTTTCAGAAAATCTTTTGTATAAGTTTTATCAGATTCACATGGTCACCAAAACGTTTTAAGTTATTTTACGTCACTCTCTCTCCACAAGACGTTATCATTCTGTAAATCATGGTAAAGCAATTATATGCTATCATTGAACGCACATTGTTATGGCTAATTGTGATGTCTTGCATGACCATAAATATATTGTTATAAAAGCTCAATTTTCAAGCACAATTGCATACGGCTGAAAATGTTTTTAAGTACTTTCCAGTGCATGAGTACGGCATTCGTTAACATACAACAACAGATTATAAGACCAGCGTTTGAACGATGTCGAACCAGATAATTCAACTTTCGACAAGGAAATGATGTTGCTATACTTTGCATGCATATTGTTTCCTATTTAACAAATGTAAAACATTTTAATATTTTTTTAGGAACAT
Organism: Dendronephthya gigantea; assembly: GCF_004324835.1. Taxonomy (NCBI): domain Eukaryota; kingdom Metazoa; phylum Cnidaria; class Anthozoa; order Malacalcyonacea; family Nephtheidae; genus Dendronephthya; species Dendronephthya gigantea. The sequence continues at coordinate 891,878 of NW_021163048.1, forward strand.
GGTCCCTGACAACATTATCGAATCAAGTATTTCATCTGTGAGTGCACACTTAACATTTTGTATATCAAATAGGGCTACCAATTTAATGTCTAATGTTGTTGACGCAATTTCGGTATAAAATAGGGCAAGCTTGGAATTTCTTCTTGATGCACAGAGTGTAATCAACAACTACATAACACTCCTTTACATGCATGCCAAAGCTTTTTAAAACGTTGACAAAAACGCTTTTGTACTTTGAGAACAAAGTGGATTAGCAAATTGGGAAATTATGATATGAAGAAAATATATATAATGACTGCTACAATATTTTTATTATTTTATGCATTATTTGATGCATAAACGTCGATCCTGGACGTACCCATTGCTCTCTAGGATTGCAACTGCACATCTATTCATCCGTGCTCTATCCTAAATTTTTATAGTATATCTTAGGCCTATACTATAGACAGGGTCGCTGGAGCGTTATAAAGGCGAAGTACCCCCCGATAGATTGTTGGGAAAGAACACTTCTAATTCATTGATGCATACCATAGACATAGTCACATAGTACATACAAAGAGAGTTTAGTTACAGAACAACACTACAAAAGACAAGCCTCGTTTTTTTTCTACCTTGCTTAGGGTCTGTTAACCTGAGCCTGTTTATCCGAAATTCAAAGAAATGATTTTAATGTAATGAGATGATGATATGAAGTAATAGTCTTAATGAAACATAACAAGCACAGATACGTTATTGTCGGGATGAATATATTTTGCGGTTCGTTCAATCTTGGCTAAGCGGCCGAATCATGCTGTAACTTGTAAACAATTCAATTCTTAAATTGTTTGAGGTACCTGGTGGTATGCGGAGTAGATGTTCTCCACAAGACTGCAATCCCGATTCACGCGCTGTTTTTAGTGTTTTGAACTCGATCACGTTACTGCGTTGATAGGTCTTTGGATTGTCTTTAGATTGCTGAAGAAATGTCTCAAATCAAGGAGATGAGGGGGGGGGGGGTGTTAGAGGTTGCCACCGTTTCCATGCATGCAGAATCACTGAATCAGAATATTATAACAAGGTTAATGATGCATGTTAATAATAAATATCATTATAATTCTTATACAAAATTCTGTTATTCACAGACTCGAACAAAGCTGGAAAAGAGAGTAACAAATTTCGCATTTGTAAATAAATCCGCTGTTCACCTCAAATCTTCTCCTGGAAACTTGTCATCGTTCTTGAAGAAAGAAGTTATCAATCCCTGGAGTATATCTGCTGATTCTATACAAGTCATCAAAGAGGGAAATGTAATCTATGAGTATGTTGGTCAGGAGAAGTATAACTCCGCAAATCTCTTGGGTGTTCTTGTTCTTTCAATAGTGTTTGGAATTGTATTCTATTCCCTAACACTCTATTCATTCTCAGTTGGATTCAGGTATGGGTAAAATGTAGGTCAGCGTAGTCTAAGCCAAAAAAAATGGCTTAGACGGGTTCTGAGGACGATCCCGGCGAATTGGGTGGGTGTCGGGAGGGTCGCTCTGAACCTTACACTGCCAGTGTAACTGAGTAAGAAGGGAGTGTTCTAACCATGCTGCCTTATTTATAACAATCCTCCCATTCTATTAGGCACGTGACAGCTTCTCCTAACGCATTTCCGGCCTATTATACCTTTATCAGTCTTTGCATATCATTAAGAGTATTGTGAATAGTATTCTATTCCCTAACACTCTATTCATTCTCAGTTGGATTCAGGTATGGGTAAAATGTAGGTCAGCGACCTTTCACCTGTTATGGTAACCCATCCCAATGTCTGCCATCCTCCCAACAATCCTATTCCACACCCCATCCCTTATTCCAAACCTAATCCCAGACCTTAACTGGTAGCGCTTGGTCACACATTACGTGTCCGGGGCAAGGCGTTTTTGTGGATTAGTGGGTGGAAAAGCGCACACAAAACGTCGTAATTCATTGATATCATTCCACGATTGAACTGGCTCCTCCGAACTGCGAGAGGCAAGTCTAGCTGAAGCGGCTTGAGGGTTAAGCACCTTGGCTAACTGCATGTAATACACCGCAGTATGTCTTCTTGACCATCCGACGTGTTCCATGATTTCGGCCAGGTCGGCCCCTGAAAGCGCAAGCGTGATGGCACATCCTGCACGGAAACCATGGAGGGTCTCCCCTTGATCTGCATGCATCTCCTTCAGATAACCCTTAAGGCGCGCTTCGGCGGCCGAGGAACTCAGTGGTGAGTCCTGAATTCCCTTATTAGGTGCCAATGGGCGAAATAAGTAACCCGCGTCAAGTCAATACCCAGCTGGCGAGCAAGGTCCATGTAACGCTCAATGGCTTGTATTGGGCAGATAACGCGTTGTGGATTACGCCTAATACCAAAAACATTAGCATCGCCGTCGCGTAGGGTTTTGCCCCACACGTGATTAAATAGTAATCCATCGTCATTCGGAAATCGCAAGATCTCCGAAACCTTAATTTGTCCCAAATCCCCTGGCCTATCACCACTAAAAAACGCCATTTTGAAATACGCCTGATCCCTAGCTAGGAGAAAACGCTCAACCGAATCGGTAGAGGTCTGCAATTTGCGATCCAAATGAGTACAGAGTTGTGTTAATTTGTCCACAAAAAATGGCGTAGCTTGCTTAGGGGTGATCCTGGCCTGCAATTGCTCTGCGGTGACTAAGCGGAGATAATCCTTCACAGACTTGTCTGCGGCGGGGTTGCCTAAACCCAACCGTCTGTCCCATTCCCCGTCGCGTCCTACCGAGTGGAAGATGGCACGCAATTTACCAATATAGGAATCTACTGTGTTATACGAGAGGCGGAACGGGCATGAACAACTAAATTTGCCTTTGAGTCCCAAATGCGGGCAACCATTTCGGTGAATTTGCGTTTTACCATTACGATCTTTAAATATAAGGAAACGGCAAATATCACGTGGGGTCACAGTGGTTACTGTGATGTGTCCCGGTAGGGACGACAGGAAAGACTCCAACTCTTTGCGTAGACTATCTTTTTGTTTAGAGTAGCTAGTTGCACGGTCGAAGCTCAATAACTGGTTAAGGCGATCGTCAATTTGAGCAAGATCAATTGGCACCGAAGAACCTGATCGTATCTGGACAATTTTCCTACGATAACCGCATCGTTGGCAGAATCTGAAATCATGGTCGTTCGCATGGCTGCACGTTGGACAGCTAACTGACGGCAGGAATAACTTTGCAACAGCTGGGAGATCCTAGCCGCAAAACAAATGGGACAACAATATATTAACGAATATTTATTTGAAGATACCATCAGTACACAACGTATAAATATAATTTTATCTACAGTACTCATGTAGTAAAGTCCAAAGCAAATGCCCAAAGGTCTCCTGGAAGTCCCGGGTGGGGGCGCCATCCATCCTTAGTAGGGACATTGAGTGCGAGCATGTCTCCCTTGGGCGCCAACATACATGCTTTCCGCGATGTACGCTGTAATGAGGGCCACCAATACTTACGAGGATACACATCTAAAATTACCACAGTACACGCCTGAAGGTATTGTTCAAGGAAACGAAGGAGTGGGCCAACCAAAACCAATGGTGGGAAGGCATAAGGACGCTGGAGGTACGTTGCGTATGAAAAGAGATCTTGTGCAAATAAGTTCACTCCTAACGATGATGGGGAAGGGTGTGGAGTGAAGTGAGGAAGAGGGTTCCCGTCAAGATCTTTCATCGTATTCGAGTCGAGTGCCATCAAATCACAGGTGTGGCCGATACTACCCCCAAATTCCTTCTGGACCATTTCCCAGATCGCCGGGGTAAGCGTCGAGTCAAGTGAAGAGGACCGTCGAGAGGGACTATCGGCAGGGTTGTCCGCTGTAGGGACGTAGGCTAAACTAAGTGAGACATTCAAGTCTATGGTAGTGAAAAACAGCCGTTTTAGTACATCATTCAAAACAGGGCTCCTGCCCCCACGATTCTGCCAAGCGAGAATGACTGCCTGATTATCTACCTGTATATCAACGCGAGCGTTTCGAACGTGGTCATGAAAAGCGTGCAAAGCCCGATCTATGGCAATCGCTTCCTTCGTTGAAATATCCCACGATTGCTCCTGTGGTGTCCAATAATCAGACGCTTCAACGTAGGATGGGGCAGTCATAAGAGCCCCCCATCCTGATTGCGACGCATCCGTTGCCATTTGGACGCGCACATGTCGCTCATCTCTCCATTTAAGAGGACGGTTCCAGACTTCTAGGGAAAGCCAATGTTCAAGTTCAGTCCGCAAGGGACCTTGCAGGGGAAGAGGTCGCAAAGATCCCTGGCCTTTTGAAATTGCTGTGTTCATTTCCCGCGTAAATAATTGTGCCGCAGGGACGGCCAAGGAGTAAGAGGCACACTTACCAGAAAGACGCTGTAATGTCTTCACGGAAACCACCTTATTTTGTAGTGTGCTCCTTATAAGCGCAAGAAACCTATGTAACTTTTCTGGGATCATGAGAAACGTTTCCTGAGACGAGTTCACACAAAAGCCGAGATACGGGACCTCTTTCCGCGGTTCCAAAATTGACTTAGCGAGGCCCAAAAAATAGCCGAGACGGATGAGGTAATAGGCTATAAGGAAGACCGCGGACTTTGCGGCTGCGAAGCATTGGTCATCCAAGTTCGCTAACATTGCATATGCGCCTTGAGTTGGGGTGATATTCAATTGTCCATTATGTCTATCGTCAATATATAGGAGACAGGGGATTCCCAGGGAACGAAAGAAATTGGAGACCATAAGACCGGTAGTTTGGTAGATGTATGGCGACAACTTCCAGCCAAAAGGTAGTGTGTTATATGTGAAGTACCAACCTCCCCATTGTATGCCGAAGTAGGTGCGACTCTCTTCGGTGAGTAATAAATGATCATACCCAGACTTGTCGTCTAAAACAGTCTGGTAAGAATCCTTGAAAACGTATCTTGGTAAATCAGCCAATTTATCGAGGGTGAAAGGTCTGTCCTGTATCCAAAGATTAAGAAATCTCGCATCATGGCATAACCTGGGCTTTGTCGGCTCAACCGTCAAAGGTAATACAAGATATGGGGGATCGACTTCTCCCACGCGCCCCAGCAGCGATATTGCTCCATTCCGTAGGCGTTGCAAAAGTGTTTGTTGAATAAAAGTCACAAAGGACTTACAACAGGTGCTATTTTTAAACTGTCTCTGGGGTGGACGCTCCGAATCATAATGTTGACCCTTAAACTGTCCCTTAAAGGGCCGAAAATAACCGGTAACAGAAACTTTATTACGTATCCAGGATAAAACTTCCTGTTGTTCTTGTGCTGGGAAACGGTTGGCTAAGTCCTCCCATGCGTTTATGTTGCGGTGCAACTCACCCGCTTGGAAATTATTTGGATCTGGGAACACTAAGGATTGGGCATCTCCAATCTCCTTGTTTGATTCGACAGAACGAATGTGTTGGAGGAGATGGTCATTCGCTGCCCTCCCTCCCGCGGCAGACACAGGCTCCCCCCGGATGTTGACCCACTGCGTATGATTCACAGATGAGACCGTTCGAACCTGGCAATCGAACGATTCGGATCTTTCCCAATGCCAATAAGGTGTATTCTACAAAAAAAACAGAGGGTCTCACCAAGGGGATACCCATGACCGCCAGCAGAGAGAAAGCAGCTTTGACCCAGTTTGACTGGGAGGGTTGATTTAGATACCCCGTTTTCAAAGTGCCAACTTCCACAGACGGCAGAGTCGGTCCCTTCCATTTCGATATAAGAGGAAAACCCACAATAAAGAAGCACAACTATATATACCAACATCTATAATGGATTGACATCATAAATATTAGAAGAATTTATTCACACAACATACAATAAATATCCTGAACAGTTCATTCAAACATAGGAAACAACAGCAAGTATACACCAAACGGTGCCTTACTAAACATAGGCGCGTCTATTTTGGCTGTCTTTCCGGCGTGTTCTGAGTGGATATAGACTGAGTTAACTCAGATTTTCTCATCATACATTTCGACCAGACATGTCCATATTTATTGCAATGAAAACAGCGGATGTTCCTGGTTGTGCTTTCCCTAGGAGACACCCTATAAGGAGCAGCGTTGCCCCGAGCATAGGACGTCCGTGATGTGGCCGGTATTTTGAGCATAGATTTCTCGACCTTGGTGAGTGCATCAAAAACCTTCTGCTGGTCCTTATCACCAAGAAGTCGTAAAACAAGGGATTGGAAGTGTTGATGCGGGAAGTCAATCTTGGATCTAGCCATCTGGAAGGCCAGTCTGAAATATTCGGCCCGCTCATGTTTACTATCCCTCGCAGAGTTTTGTAGCGTGTCAAGAATTTCCAAAGCGTCATACTTGTTAAACTCAGAAGCAGGGCGCATGGCATAGTCCAGAGCTTTCTTGGATAATACGGGAACCGACAAGGCAGATAGGTCATTGATCGACTGTTGCAACTTGGCCAAATCCTGTCGTAATCTCTATAAGTGACAAATAATGACCCCTTAACATTGGGTTTATACCCTAAATGGGCAACCTTTAACGATTATGGGTGACCATTTCCATTACACTTAATATTAACTACCTCTCTCTTTTTTTTTTTTTTTTTTTTTTTTTTTTTTTTTTCACATGGCAGTTATCCAAGTAATTATGGGTAACATTATGAATAATAATAGTTGCCCCCACACCGGGGTTGCATGCGACTAATCAGGTGCCCATTGTATGAAGAATGCGCATCATAAATTTTGGCGAACTCTCACCTGTCTTCTGCGGTAAATTCTCATTCATAATATTTGTGGTGAATTCTCACCCATATTCTGTGGTGAATTCTCACCCATATTTTGTGGTGAATTCTCACCCATATTTTGTGGTGAATTCTCACCCATATTTTGTGGTGAATTCTCACCCATATTTTGTGGTGAATTCTCACCCATATTTTGTGGTGAATTCTCACCCATATTTTGTGGTGAATTCTCACCCATATTTTGTGGTGAATTCTCACCCATACTCCGTGGTGAATTCTCACCCCCATTTTATGGTGAATGCTCACCCATATTCTGAGGTGAATTCTCAACCATACTTTGCGGAGAATTGTCACCCATAATTCAAGGTGAATTATCACCCATCCTTCATATTAAATGTTGACAACCCATTGAAAGCTAGGCTATTTTATAACCGATTTCCATATCAAAGAAGGATGGGACTACATGACTATTTAGATCATTAATGAAAACAAGACAATAACATGCAAGTGGAACTACTGTTCACTCCCCCTGGAAGAACAAAGGGCGCGATTGTCCCTTCCCAGCGATTAAAGACAATAGTATACCTCCTAACCACACGGGCATGAATACGTGTGAGACAAACAGCTATGTATTCAGCAGTAGAATCCAAAACGCAGTGAATGTGTGTTAAGTAAAGAATAAATTAGAGATAATACGTACAATAAATGTAATGCGTACATGTAATGCGTAACGACAGAGACCGAAGTGGCTTAATTGTCACGGACAGGGCCCGTTCGGCACTTTGGTAAACTATGATGGGATATAAAAAACAACAACAAAAGACGATAGAATAAATAAACAATGCGGGAAGGTCGACTATGCATTTTTATACAAAATCTAAGTGACGAGAACAAAATTAACACGAGTAAAAGAACTAGTTGAGTTAAACACCCAGAGTAATCTACGGCACTAACAATCGTGGCGTTAGAGCAACAAAAGACAAAACTCCCTACCTCCAATTCATGTTGTTGATCGTCATTTCGAACGGGTGCCGCTGCAGGATTATCCCCGGCTTGTTGAGGTTCCTGTTGTACAGCTTGCTCTTGTTGTTGATTCACGGGCGCCACGTATTGTATCTCCGGCTCGTTATCCATTCTCCCAACGTAGAAAAAGAAATTCGCGGGATCGTACGAAGAAATCACAAAGCTGAACCTTACACTGCCAGTGTAACTGAGTAAGAAGGGAGTGTTCTAACCATGCTGCCTTATTTATAACAATCCTCCCATTCTATTAGGCACGTGACAGCTTCTCCTAACGCATTTCCGGCCTATTATACCTTTATCAGTCTTTGCATATCATTAAGAGTATTGTGAATAGTTTTGAATGGTCTGGGTGACAATGGAAAAGCAATAGCGGATTTCTTTAGTTGTTTGTTTCAACTTTTCATGAAGATCGTTGAAATAATAATGTGGTATGTGACATATTCCTTCGGAGGCCATTTGGCCATATTTCTATCGAAATTTACATTTCCCATGTATAATTCTATTAATCTATGCCTTTGGTAGCGTCAATCTCTTCAGCTATTCAAAATTTTCTTCAGGTTTTCGCCTATTGGTATCACAAGTATAATTGCCGGAAAGCTGGCTGCAATGAACGATATAGGTGCAACAATGGAAAATATTGGACTATATGTTACAACAGTATTGATAACATCCGTAATTTTTGCAGCCATTGTTGTCACGGGTATATATGTCATTTTGCTGCGACGAAATCCTTTTAAACTTATGAGATCTATTGCTAAAGCATTGCTTACTGCTTTCGGCGTAGCCTCGAGGTGAGTAATGTAAGAAGAAAATTCTTTAGAGTTTTAAGAAATTGCATGTTTAGGTGGTATATGGATAATCTGGTATTGAGCTTCATGAGTTCTAGGGAAATTTTTTCTTCATATTTATAACTATGCAATGACATCGTAAATAGTATATATAGTTTGGAATGGATAACGTAATTGCTACCGTAGGTAGACCGAGTTGAAAAATGGGCTAAGTTTTTCCTTTTGCGTCGCGAGTTTACGAAAATCACGAGTGAGCGGCACCAAGGGCTCGAACGAATCGAAATCGTCCTATAAGATCGTTTCTCGCGTGCGGGTGTCACGAATATGCCATAACACCAAAAATTAGGCGTTAAACTGCGTTACAAACATAAGCGAGATATACTCAGTTGAGCTCAAGTGAACGCTTGAGCAGGAGTCTTGCTATTTTTCTTGTTTGTAGTATATTGTTTATTTATATATTATAAATTATATAAAAAGGATATATTTGGTATTTCAAATCTCTAATCATATATAGATTTGGTATACAATTACCCAAATGTAACCAGTAGTCACGGCCATTTTATCTTTAAAACGTAACTCAAATGTCTTTCAGTGCTGCATGTTTGCCTGTGACTTTAACTTGCTTGAAAGAAAACAAAGTGGTTGATAATCGTCTTGCTCAGCTTATGCTTCCCATTGGAACAGTATTAAATGCTCCTGGAACGGCGATCTCTATCGCTGTTGGTACAATGTTTGTTATCCAAACATTTCATCCTTACTTGCGCACCGTGAGTTCATGCATTCTTATCAGGTAATTTTATAAAAACATCATAGCATGACATGCAAGTCAGTCCGTTTGCGTTCTTAGATTATGTTAACCATTTATTAGCATATATGGTGCTTGCAATGGCCAATACTGACGTATTTTGGAAGTAATCCGCCATCATCGGCTCACGTGAGCCTTTTAGTTCAATCGGAGAACTAAGAATCATTTGGAAAAGCAGAGAGGGAAATGTGTTATATTAACCTTGGTATATATTATTTCATCTGCATTCTATGATGGCTTGTTTACTTTTATAACTAACGGAATTTCAATTTGCCACCAAAAATGGCGGAAGGCAGAACAAGAGCTATATTAGTAGCATGTTTTTCATTTTGTTTGAACATCCACAATTCTATCTTTCCCACTCATAATGCTGATCAAATAGAGAAAAGAATCCATTTGATTAGTAGTATGAGTGCCCAAACAATCCAAATCAATCAAGAACCTTCTCATCTGGAGGGCCACTATATGAAGTTAAGAGAAATTCTGTCCGTTCAAATTTCTACAATCCATAGAAACAATCTGCATTTCATTTGCCATTTACTAGCGTATCGTCAACAATAGCAACACTTGCGGCGCCACCTATATCTGGGTCTGCGCTGATTGCTGTTCAAGGCATTGTCTTACAAGTCATTGGAATTCCAACGGCTGACGTCTGGTTGATCTTTGCTGTTGAATGGTTGACGTAAGTGTGTTTTAATTAAAGGCTTCCAGCTTCACGTTTCTATATGTCAAACTCAAACGACCATAGGCAGAAGAAATGCTATAATATGTTTTATGTTATACAGAGATCGCATTGTTACCCCTGTCAACATTTGGGCAAACAGTTCAGCTTTGGTTATAATTGAGCATTATTCACGTGACGAACTCCAATCGCTTGATGATTGTACCGAAGCACTTGAGGAAGTATCTGCAGTTTCAGCTGAAGGTGCACCTGATTCAGGTCATGCGAATGCTGTCGTTATTGATATTGCGGATGAAGTCGTTCAAGAAGATGAAGGCAAAAAAACATAACATTCTAGAGGCTTGGTAGAAGATTGACAAATTTTGAGTACTGTTTATGTCATTTATATTTATAATATATAGTGCTATATAGTATATTCTATTAACTGTGATACAACCAATTGGAATAAAATAAATACGCTTCTTGTATGAATAAATCTACCCATCACGCATTATTATAATGTTAACAACAATACAACAATATTAAGGCTAGTTTCCACTCATGAAAAATCTCCTTTGGATCGGAACGGGCAGGAAAATTTCCCGGTGAGCTCTCAGGCGGCGTTTATATAATTATACAAAGGAACCTTTCTTGTCCTGTCCTGTCCGATCCAAAGGAGAGTTTTCCTGAGTGGAAACTAGCCTTTACAATAATATATTTGCAGGGGCTTTAAAATGCTGTTTTCACATCACGGTTTGTCGAAATTTCACAGGCTGTTGTCCTATTCTTTACCGTAAGTTATATCTTTATGCAGAGAAACATCAAACCTGTAACTTTTTCATCAACAGGACGATAATATATTATAACTAGTAAACTAGAAATAATCAAAGATTAGCAAATGCGTTCGGTGATCGGATTTCTCATCGCTAAAACACTGCAAGATAGATTCCTGATGCTTTGATAAGAATCCTCACTGATATTTCAAGCACTTCAAAATCAAAGTAATCTATAACATGCAGGCGAATACGAAAGCCCAATTGCCCAGTCCTAACTCATAAACCACAATAAAATACGGGAAGCACGTGAAATTAGGACACGACACGAAATCCGGCAGGCGAAGCAAACGCAAAAGCACGAAAGCGAGGCAAATGCCACACAAAAATCGCAACGATATAGCAACCAGCCGTGACATCACGATTAGGAAGCGTTCTCATTCGTCGAACAAAATAATTATACAGGGTGCATGTACCCAAAAAAGCAACACTTAATATTCATATTGTTATTGAGCACCAATAGTCTCTCGTTTCACGTATAAGCACTCCTAGTAGACATACTCGATATCCAAATTTTTTTTGTGGTAATTTTTATCCTGTTCAATGAGGTTTACCGATTTTCTAGCGCGTGGTAAATATTCATATGTCTGCTGGACGGATTTCTTTTGTAATTACAATAGTTTATAAAAGAAATCCGTTGGGCAGGACTGCATGAATATATAAATATTCACCCCCCAGTTATCTTATAGTTACGCCCCTGGAAATCGCGTCCTGTCTGAGTGGGCCTTTTGTATGTAAGGCTTTAATGATACACGGCGTATACTAGTTCTGTCACGTAGCTGTCCACCAAAATAGAACCGCTTATACAATTTTCCTACAGTGGTAATTTAATTGGTTTGTTTCATCGGTTACGTCGATTGCAACAATCCAATATCTAGACAATGAGATGATAATATAATAATGATTTTTTAACTGACGTCAAAGAAACGCCTTTAGAAGTTGAAAAAATTTTAAAAATCAAAACCGACTTATAATTACAGTCGATACTACCTTCTTTGCAGGCGCTCCAGTTTGTAGATATTTGCGGGTGGGAAGCCGAAGAGACCAATCAATGGCCACAATTTTCGAGAGAGTTCCCTATTGTAAATATGCTAATTAACATTTAATAATTGTTTGCCGAATTAAGGCAAGGTCGAGGATTCATTCAGAAATATATAGTTTATACTGAATAACAGTTTGAATGTAATTAATACACTGAAAGTGATTGTTTAGAGAACCAATCTCGTAGAAAACACTTTTTTCACAAACCTGTAAACAAATATCTATTGTGATGGTACGAAAATTCAGTCTACAACCAAGCATTTTTACAGGCTCTAATGGTTTGAAATACATAATTCAGGCCAAGTTTTGTCGCTACCTCAGTTGCAGTTTGAGCCACATTTTTTTTCTTTCATGTAACTTATAATTCTTCATCTTTCAGTTTGACAAAAACAAGTCAAAAACATCTCTCAAAAATGCCTCTTAGTTAGTTTCTATGTGTATTAAAATCAATGATAATCGCGTGTAACCTTACTGATAAACTCGCGGCATTTACATCGGCATCTAGAATCTATAAGAGCTCTTTTACGTCGTAGCATTCTAGAAATTAGTATAAGTAGCTAAGCTCAGCCCGAGATTAGCGTCGGGTAATTTAACCTTTAGACGTACAATTTTAAATAGGTTCTATATATTAAAATAAATGGTAATCGTGTAGTTGCTTTAACTCTATGCTTTAATTATGGCCAAAAATGCAGACCAACGTTAACAAGGGTGACAGGCATACGTGACCTAAAATTATATAACATCATATGACAGACGCACGCAATGACGTCACATAATTATATTTTTAACAATTATAATTTTCCATTTGCCAATTTCCGTCTTTTGCCCAAAATATATATCTACATATATTATCACAGATCAGCTATGAATGTATATAGCAAATGATATAGTTAGCTTTGTGTATGAAAATATACTAACTTTCTAAACTCGTAACTTTTAGATTAATCTAGAATCTGATATAAGAGCTCTTATAGTAATTAAGACCTACTCAGTGAAAGCTCTTACTCGTCAGACCATTCATAGCAATTTATCTGATCACGTAGCAATCAGTTCTCGAAGATTAAACTTTGCCCGAAATTAGCGTCGGGGAAATTCAATTGCCTACAGGGTGTCCGGCTAAAGAAACGAAATGGAATAGAACTTTTTCATAATGACGTATGATGACATCAAAACTCAAACGCGATAGTTTTGTGCAGCCAGTCAAATTTCGTGTAACATCAGAATTTCCACGTTTGACGTCATTATAAGAAAGGTCTATTGAGAGACCTTTACGAAGGATATATAGAAGAATAAAATCAAACACAACACGAATTCATTCGTGTCTTCCGCCCCATGCGGTGCACTTTATGAAATAGATAATAGCTTTGACAACTGGCAACCGAGATACAATATATATTTTACATAGATATTTTCAATTCAAATTTCAATACATTTCATTCTTTTCGACACCCTGCACAGAAAAGGTTTAGCCCACACTATATTTATCAGAATTTACTACGTGATAGCAATCATATATATAAAGGTAATTATATACGTCTCAATCATCAGTTGACTTAACAGGCCTAACGGTGTCCACGAAGAATTACTGTCATATACTGTCAATCAGTGAGCATACGGTATAATTAAACTGTCTAAGATATGTCGAAATCTCTTGCCAAATCTTTGAAAGAAAACCTTTTGCTTTTCCTGTTACTCCTTGGGACAGTTCTAGGAGTTCTACTTGGAGTATTCTTCAACGATAAAGTTCAACAATCATCGGAATCAAGAGAAATAAAAATGTTTATCGGCTTTCCAGGAGAATTATTTTTACGAATGATGATGCTTATAGTTTTGCCATTTATTGCATCGAGTGTTATAACTTCTTTAACAATGATTGATAAAAATACTGCAGCCAAAGTCGGTAAATGTGCAACAGTTTATTTCTTGGTGGCCTCTTTGATCGCAACCGGCCTAAGCGTTTTTTTAGGAAGAGTTTTAATAAAACCACAAGCCCATGAAGTCCACAAAGCAGAACATACCATTACGAAAGGGGAATCAAGTACAACGATATACGCGTTATTAGATTTAATAAGGTAACAAACATTAAATATTCAAGAGTAATTCAACATGTTTTTGAAATAAACCGGTTACACTATGCAATTTTCCTTGCAACTTGCAATGAAATTCTACTCCTGAAGCACCTAAAGTTGTCAAATACGAACATTTCTTACGATCTCCTAACGTTTTCTTAGCATTTTGAACACTCTTAAGAAATTAAAACCATGAAAAAAATAATTGCATTGCAAGTCGGAAGGAAAATTGCATAGTTCATGTATGATGTATACTATGAACATGCACCGTCTATATATAGCATACTGAATTTATTATTTTAAATTTTAAAATGTGCGGATTTCTCTTTAGTAAGCCAGCCTTATTACTATAAGATACCTTCATGAAAACTTAATTTTGTCATGCTTATTGAGACTGGCAGCACCGCAAAACATCTCGAAATACCTTACTGCATGAGCATGCTCGAGTGACATGTTTTCAATCGGTACCATGCGCACAGAGACAACACATATTATACATGTAATTTCATAAATTTGAAGAAAGTATTTAGTCAGGGTCAGCATGAGCATGTCAATCGCCAAAAAATTATCAATATCTTTTTTAATTCATTCAGAAACATGGTTCCTGACAACATCATTGAAGCAAGCATTTCATCTGTAAGTGTCTCATATATCAATGCGTAGAAAATCATACTTTTTGCATTGCAACGTACATAATAAGCCGATTTTCGCAATTAGCAATGTATAATGATTGTTGTAGAACTCTCATATGCAACCATTTGAAACAAATTGCTCATATACCAAAAAAGTAAATTCTTTTCGAAAGATATTAATCCTGCTGAACGGTTTTACAAAATGTAGCCTTCTCTCTATTAAGACGGGTACAAAGCAGGAAAAGAAAGACACAGGTTCGAAGTTTGTGAACGTATCGGCAGTTGGCCTCAAATTAGATCCCGGAAACTTATCATCGTTTCTGAGAAAAGAAGTAATCAATCCGTGGGGTGTGTCACCTGATTCAGTACAAGTTATCAAAGACGAAAATGTAATCTATGAATACGCTGGTCAAGAGAAATACGGCTCTCCAAATATTCTGGGTGTTCTTGTGCTTTCGATACTGATTGGAATTGTTTTGAGTGGTCTTGGAGAAAAGGGGAAGCCAATGGCAGACTGGTTTAGTTGTTTGTTTCTACTGGTCATAAAACTGGTTGATATAATTTTATGGTATGTACCCATATCTACTTCTATTTAGTTATTAATTCAAGTAGCTGTGCAATAGTTATCCTCGCACCCATGCCCATGGGAACTGCCCTGGAGGGAAAAAACAAACCTTTCTGCACAAGTATTTTTTAATTGATGTTAAATTGTTTGAATTACTCTTATGTTAAAAGCGGTTTTTAATAGCAGATCAACTTTTATATCAATATTTACTTATTAACTGGCTTTCTCATAATGGCGTTTTCAATAACATGTATAAATTACTCTAGACATGCATACATCATTAAAGAATCTGTCAAATATAGAAATATTTCATTTATCGTATATGATATGTCCAAACGAACTTAATCTTACTTGTTATATAGAACATTCGCAAAAGCGTTTTTATTGTTTTTTCGTTAAATCAGCCTCATTCATTTTTATTTAAAACTGTTTGACATAGCCATTCTAAGCAAATAACTTCTGAAAATTACTCTTTCAAGGTTCTCCCCGATCGGTATTGGCAGTATAATTGCTAGCGAGTTGGTTGGAATGGAAGATATCACAAAAACAGTAGAGGATCTTGGATTGTATATTACAACAACCATTATTTGTTGTTTGATTTACGGACTTGTCATTCTTCCCGCTATGTATGCAATTTTGTTGCGAAAAAATCCATTTCGACTACTCTATTGTGTTTCCAAAGCAACTACCACTGCCTTTGGTGCGGCGTCAAGGTAATTGTGTGGAAAAATCAGTCGAGTTTTGATAAAGCAACTGAAAGCTTGCAATTGGGTCGACTAATGAACAATTATATCAATTCTATTTTAAACAGCACTTCCACGATTCCTGTAACCCTGTCGTGTCTGCAGAAGGGAAAGTTTGTCGACGAGCGTCTGGCACAATTTCTTCTTCCAATTGCAACAGTGACAAACGTTCCTGGAACCGCTATCTATATCGCGGTATCTTCTGTATTTATTACCCAAACATATCATCCCGAAATATTGAATTTCACTACATCGATACTTATATGGTAAATACTCATTTACTGAATATATCTACGTACATGCAGCATGACTTTGTCATGTAAAGACAAACTTGGATCCTGTGCAAATTAAACCAAAATTAAAAGTCACCCAATTAATCTTGGAGCCTAGAAATAAAAATTTTAGATGGTCTTTTCTTTCATTAGTTTTTGTCATCGGCCATTATTATCTTTCATTAAGGATATTGTCGTCATTAGCTGTATTTGCTGCACCACCTATACCCACGTCTACACCAATAGCCATTCGAAGCGTTGTTTTACAGTCTATTGGTATCCCAAATGCTGATATTGGACTGATAGTTGCCATTGATTGGCTATTGTAAGTATATTTATGCAATTCGTTTAACTATATAATAATCTCACATGCACCCACAGTCGCTTTGAGCCTTTATTTTCATGATCATGGCATATATAAGGAGATGATAATAACATCCAATATATTCTTTCTTTTTATATAGAGATCGTTTCGCCACACCAATCAATGTTTGGTCGTGTTGTGTAGCTTGTACTATCATTGATCATTTTTCGCGGAGCGACGTAAATTCATCAGACAATATCAGTATTAGTACTGATATCAGTACTAGTACTGAACAAGGTGTACAAGTAAACACTACTGTGGGTGATCACACAAACGCCGTCTCTATTGATATTGTCGAGGAAGAAATGAATAAGTAATGACGCTACAGGAAAGACTATGCGTTTGGAGAATAAGCTATAGAGGGTGCATATAAATTCATGCAGTTCATAGGACATGCATGCATGTGAAGATGTTGAAGACAAACCAACGCCTCTCTGTCTTATACGCTTGTTAACAAAAACACAGAATTCCAAGCAATTCTCACGGTGATAGTTACAAAGCGTAAACTTTACTACCAAAATAGCCATATTTGTTCTTGATATTTTTTAGACGTACAATTTTAAAAAGGTGCTATATAGCACCTAAATAAATATATATATATTTATTGAAATAAAATATGCATGTAGTTGCATGCTTTAATCTATGCCTTATCCATGGCCAGAAATGCAGGCCAACAAGGGGACAGACACACGGAATCACATCACATATAATTTTGCCCCGTTTACACTACACTCAATTTATTGGCACGGCACGGCTAAAATGGGTACAGATTTTAGCCGTGCCGTACCAATAAATTGAGTGTAGTGCATGTAAACGGGGCTGGCGATTATAACATTCCATTTAAAAATTTCCGTGGCGTTTGCCCAAAATATATATCTACATATCTTATCACAGATGAGCCATGAATGTATATAGCAAATAATATAATTTAATAGCTAAATATGAAAATATATTAACTTTCTATAGCTATATAGATTGATTAATCTTGACGCGGACGTGAGGTAATGCTGCTATAATTTCCACAGTTTTCCAACAGTGATGGAAATTATAGACTCCTTTTGATAAACAAAGTCAGAGCCGTATGTAACACAAATTATTACTGGTTTCCTCACACCAGTAGCAATTTTCTGCTTACTTCAACGCTTTTGTTAAAGTAATACTTGAAATTCTAAGAGCGAAAATAGGGAATAAAAAATCACCCTTCCATTTTCTCACCGTCGATACGAAAAAACCCGATGAAAACTGACTTCAAAATATAGCTATTGTTTGATGCCTGGCGTGCAGGGCGTAGCCAGGGGGGGGGCTAATCGTTCGAAAAACCATTTTCTGAAACATTGAAATCCGTCTAGAAAATTGTTAGGGGGGGGGGGTTAGGTCATTGTGAAACAACATTCATTTACAATTAAGCAAACCTCCCGAATCTTCCCTAAATCTTCAGCATGAGGTAACCCGGCCCTATTTTTCATCAGACTAAGGCTTGTCATACAAAACAGTTCTGTAGTAAATAAAATTCGATGAAGTAACTCTCTCTGAGTGTCTCTCATCCTGTGTTATACAGCTCTGCGCAAGCATTGAGCCCTCTTGTTAGTTTCTGTCATCACATATATATATATATATATATATATATATATATATATATATATATATATATATATATATTAAAAGTTCGTCTAGGAAGCGATGAAGATCAAACAAAGGATATATCAAACAACACTAAATCTAATCATTTCGCACATACGTTTTCGCTGTATTGAAAGCTCCTCAGGTGCTGAACACTTTGTAAGAAAATCTTTCTTACAAAAGAAATATCCTCAATTTCTGACTTTGTTATCGCAGAGCAATATTTATTCAGTGTCTAACTACACGGATAATTAAGCTCAATGCTTGCATGTAATATATATACGAAAAAAAAATGGTTATGATCAAAATAACAATTTTTGCCAAAAAATAATAGCTAGTTTTCTGTTAATACTTGCCATAGGCTCTATGGCGATACAGTTTCCATTTGCCAATTCCGCCGTTGTTTGCCCATGCAAAACATATATCTACATTTACCCAGAGATCAGTTATGAATGTAAAATAATATGTTAGCTATATATATGAAAATATACTGACATAAACTCGTGAACCTAGTAATTTTGACCTAATATAAGAATTCCTAAGGTCTGTTCACACGATCCAATTTTGTTGCATCCAATTCACTTAATTCTGACGTATAAAAATATAGTCGGCTATTGGTGAAGCCGTGGTGATTGGCTTCAGTTGATTTGCTGCAGTGCATTACAAGACAACAGACCATAAAACATCCATCAGAAGTGAATCGGATCGAACAAAATTAGATCGTGTGAACAGACTTTATACGTCATAGCAGTCTAGTCTATGAGATTAGTCTATCTAATCTCTAATAAGAGCTTTTATTTGTCAGAGCATTCATTCATAACGCGTTTACATCATTCTATCGTGAGAATAAAGCCATAATTAAGTTCTACGAACATGCCTCTCCATAAAAAAACTGCGAAATTCGGGCGCGTCGCGTTGGCGGACCGCTCCCAACACGTTTTAACCGCTACTGATAATTACGGTAGTTCGCTATATACACAATGGTAGCTACGTGTAGTGTTAGCGTTACAATGGTACCATTTGTTGCAGTATACGTACATAGCGCGAATTCAAGAATTATTATGCACAACAAAATCCCATCTCGGTCACGCCTATGACATGAACATGCATGCTGTTTTAAATAAGAGCAACCGTTAAATCGCTGTTCAGTTTACACTGTCTGTTTCTAGTGAACACATCAAGTTGAGAATTGCTCATTTCAGCGTAGAATTATGTCTGTCAACAATAAAAAATCCGTTATCGCATGGCTCAAAACAAACATTTTATTTATTCTTTTGCTTCTGGGAGTAATCTTGGGATTCATCGCAGGATTTTCGGTTAACAAAACAGTTCAAAACTCAAGGAATCCTACACCAAAAGAATTGGCCATGTTCATCTCGTTTCCAGGAGAACTTTTCCTTCGAATGTTACAGTTGTTGGTCCTACCGTTCGTAGTTTCGAGTGTAATTATTTCATTGGCGACATTGGACAAAAAATCCGCCAAGAAACTTGGAAAAGCATCTTTTGTTTACTTTTTTGTAACAAGTCTCATTGCAGTCGTCCTTGCTGTCGTCGTAGCGTCACTTTTTATAAAACCCAACGTTCAGGAAGATCATGTACACAATGAGAGTAGTTCTAAGGGATCCATTGCCGTCCATGCCATTTTGGATATGTTAAGGTAAATCTAAATGTTAAATACATGCCAACCTCGTATCCAGGGTCTTTTCTCTGTGCTCACTCTGTGCTTTCTCTAAGCTCATTACAAATTTTATCTGTGACGCAATCTACAGTATATATAGACTTACCGTTGTACGTTTATTTTAAACATTTAAGTCTGCATTTAAGTCGTACATTATTTTGCACTCAATTGGGAAAACTGTTCACATAAATTGAATTAACCTGATATGCTCTATGCTATGCTATACACATGTACACCCAAACTGAAGAACAAAGAAAACGTTGAAAAGTTTGTAAAGTCGTATACTTTTATCCACAGAGTTAAATATTATGACAATATAACTTAAATAACTATAAATCTAGGTATATATCGTTACCACAAACGCGTATTTTCGTTCAATTGATTAATATTAAGACAAAGTGATTAATTAAAACTTATTCGTCTTATTCAGAAATATGGTTCCTGATAACATTGTGGAAGCAAGCTTCTCATCGGTATGTGTGGCTTTTAAATAATGGCAAGGGGGGGGGGGGTGATAGACCTTACGCATAATGGCGTAACAAGCCGTGACACTTGCAGGGAATTCTGGCCTAGTAGTCACGGCGGAAAACTTTAAAGTTTGAATAATTTACTGTGTTTTATGTTTTCTAGACGGTGACAAAATTTAAAAAAACGGTGAAGGAGTACAGATTCAAAAATGAGACAGCTGAAAATCTAAAATCATCAGCAAAAAATTTATCCTCGTTCCTGAAGAACGAGGTTGTTGACCCTTGGAGTATATCAGGCAATGACAATGTCCAAGTAATTAAAGAAGAAAACGTAATATCAGAATACGATGGCCAAGAGAAATACAACTCCGCGAATATTTTGGGTATTCTTACATTCTCCGTTGTTTGTGGCATAATCCTGCACAACCTAGGAGAGGAAGGAAAACCGTTCGCTAACTGGTTTAACTGTTTATTTAATCTCATCCTGAAACTTGTGGATCTATTTATGTGGTAGGTACATTATTACCTGTGTATAAACATTGCAAGAGCTATTTCAGTCGTGAATATCTATTCTAGTGTCAGTGTTATAAGGGTTTCCACAGATTCCTCATAGCGCGGTGGTAATGAAAAAAGAGAGAAATAAATAACTTTTGTAAAGAATACATAATATATCCTATTAAAACTAATCCCTCCCTCATGGTTGTCATATAAAGTGTTTTTGAAGGAAATTGTGAAAACGCTGGACTCTTGTTGCACTTGATGTTCTCTAGCCCAGAACCATGTAATGATTTTTTGTACCATTGCAAATAAAGGTTTTCACCGATTGGCATTGGTTGTATCGTTGCTGGTGAATTAGCAGCCATGAAAGACATAAAGAAAAATGTTTCCAGTCTTGGACCCTATATTTTAGTGGTTGTTATAATATCCTTGATCCACGCATTAGTTGTCCTGCCAGTTACATACTTTGTATTGTTGAGACGAAATCCATTTGTTTTACTGAAAGATGTTTCAAAAGCGTTATTAGGGAGCTTTAGCAGTGACTACGAGTACGACTACGAGTACGAGATTCGTCAGTCTTTTGCGTTGTTTGCTTACGCCATCAGCCAAAACTCGTAGTCGCTGGGCTTTTGAGTACGAGTTTTTTGATAAATTTCGTACTCAAAAGCCCAACGACTACGAGTTTTGGTTGATGGCGTAAGCAAACAACGCGCGAGAATGACGAATCTCGTACTCGTAGTCGTACTCGTAGTCACTGCTAAAGCTCCCTATTGACTGCTTTTGGAACGGCCTCGAGGTAAGAATTGTTTTGTTCGCACCGCGTATATGTTTGCATCCTTCTACTACAGGTGAGCCCTAAAATAATTTTTGTTTTAGCTCTGCAACAATCCCTGTTTCATTGGATTGCCTTGAAAGGAACCACAAGCTTGATCCCCGCGTAACAAAATTTGTTCTTCCAATTGGAACGACACTTAACAAAGATGGCGGTGCAATATACATCGCTGTGGCAACAATATTTATTGTGAAAAGTTATCATGGGGATACCTCGGATACCTTAGACATGAGTTCTTATGTGTTAATTTGGTAGGTAGCAACCACTAGGGGATAGCTTACACATTGTTATACCGACGATAATCGACAATACTTGTCAGGAAATAATTTACAGCAAAACTGCGAAATACCCCAGTAACTTTATATAAGATAGCAATTTTGAAATGCTATTTCTATTTGCAGCATAGCAGCAACATTAGCGTCAGTAGCAGCAGCTCCGATTACTGGATCAGCACCAATAATTACGAAAACAATGGTGTTACAAGTGATCGGCATTTCGTCAGCAGACATTTCTTTGGTGCTTTCTGTGGATTGGCTAATGTGAGTAAAAATCTAAACGTAGGCCATAACTACACTCACTGATCTTCCTTTCAACGTAGCAAGAAATATTAAGAAACGTACCCATCTGGGGTCGCCATGATACGGCTGGAGCAAACTTCTCAAACAAAAAGTACAATTTGTTGTGCATGGACGACTGAAATTAATGCCGCGTATTAGACCTAATCTATAGTAACACAAAACGTAGGCTCGGGGAACGATATTGAATTAGCACCTGCTGCCTCGAGCTTGAAATGCAACGTGCATGCGTATAGATTTACCTTTGTATATTTAATATAGCTTATAACTTTTTATTTCATGTAAAAACATTTTTTTTGTTTAAAATTGGTACGAATCTCCTGAGGTGTCACAACGCACGTTGTTTTGTCACAACGCACGTTCAAAACAAAAGTTCTGATCTCAATAGATGATATTTTTGGGGGGGCACCCTGTTTGGCCTAATACATGCATGCACTGATGCACTTTCGTAATATACTTAACTATTACTTGCAGGGATCGTTTAACAACTGTTATAAATGTCTGGGCATGTTGTGTTGCTTGCGCAGTCGTTCAACATTCACGTGGAGAACTTGAATCACCTGATGATGTCAACCGAACTGATTCTACTTGTTCTACAATCACTGTCACAGGGAAAACGAATGATGTAGCGATTGACGTCGTTTTAAATGAACAACATATAAAGATGGAATCTAAAGAATTAGAAGAGATAACAAACGTTGCATGCATGATTGAATAATAAAGGCAGTGTTGTAAAGGTAGAGGGGACTTTGTTCTTCACAAAGCTACAATCGTTGACAAAAATATTGGGACAAGGCATATAAATATTACTTTTTTAACGAAAGTCTCGAAATTAGCATTATTTCACCTCCGTCCCACACCCCAAATCAATGTTGACGTAACTGAGGTAAAATCACTTAAAGATTTGTGCTGCAAAACGATACAACAATGTTTTGGGAGGCGCGGGGAGATTCGTTTGAGCAGAAAGATTCATCCTTTCAATAATATATTGTTTATATATTGTGATTTATTGATGCACAGATATATTGTCACCATGAATTTTGCATACTCCTTTAGCAGCTCAGGCTCTGTCTTCTGACGAAGTCACGCTGAAACTGACAGTTTGTGGTTTCCTTGTGTATTCCTTCTAGTTAGTTTTCAAATTGCTGCTTGCCATTGACCACCTTTCTCAAATTGCGTGCACTCCATTACCTGTCGGTCTTTTAGATAAGGCACCAAGCCCAACATGTGAGAGTAGGGAAAGGGGGGAGGACAAATGGTTTCAGCCAAAATTGCCCAACCGTCGAGAACAAATTGCCCAACATATATTACCAAT
Source organism: Dendronephthya gigantea (assembly GCF_004324835.1). Lineage (NCBI taxonomy): Eukaryota > Metazoa > Cnidaria > Anthozoa > Malacalcyonacea > Nephtheidae > Dendronephthya > Dendronephthya gigantea. The sequence continues at coordinate 915,386 of NW_021163048.1, forward strand.
CATTTCATCTCTACGTGAGTTTCATCTCTACGTAGGATGTTTCAAACTCTCATGCAGAGGTATTGTAATTAATACAATAAAAGTCTTTAAAATATCATTAAACGGACCGACAAAGAAAAATCCGAAATTAGGCAGTTCTGAAATTTTTTATACGTCTATAACACTCAAACCACAAGCTGATATTCCATGTCATGCACTCAGGGACATCAGACGAAGTATGGCGCGCATACAATCGAAATCAATTGATTATAGGTTTAATTTTTTTTTAATTAACACACAAATTGTTACTGCATACGTTATAATTATTTAGTTGCAATGCTTTGGTTGCATTCAGCCATGCATTCACTCCCTATGATGACGCCAAATAATTATTAAACGAAATACCTATAATGCGTCACTCAGCTATAGGGTCTACATCGTCGCTGTCTGATGTGATAATACACTGAATGAAGCAACTCAGAAAATACCTATATTGATAAGAGAATTTCGGAGTAAGAAAGTCTCTGAAAGCTCTAAGAGTAAAAGAGTCTCAAGACGTTTCTGGCCTCAATTTTGCATGTAGAGTACTATATCCAGTTTTTTTCATCGAAACAATGATAATTGCTTCAAAAACCAAACTGACCGAAAAATATTAATTCTAATTATTAGAGTGCTCGCAGTTCAGTTGAACACAATGAACAATAATTATAGTCTAAAAATATAATTCCACCAGGATACGATCTACATATGAATGGTCCTAATTAAGCCCGTAGGGGTAACTGGAAACTCCAGACGATTCGTGGACATAACTATTGCGTTTGTCTCGACAAGAAATCCTTACTTTTGATGGCGACATTTAGTTAATTGCAGTCATCCATGATCATATAAGTGGAAAATCATATAATAAGGAAGAGTATTATACAGCCACGTCGAGGTTTGGCAGGACTCCAATCACTCCATATATACTCGATATGTCGAAGTCGTTCCTCAAAGTTCTACGTGATAACGTTTTGTTTCTATCCTTATTTCTGGGGGCAGTTTTGGGAATTTTACTTGGAATATTCCTTAACGATGAAGTTCAACAATCATCGGAATCAAGAAAACTTGCAATGTTAATTGGTTTTCCAGGGGAATTATTCCTGCGAATGTTGATGTTTGTAGTTTTACCGTTCATTGCATCGAGCATTATAACTTCTCTAACAAAGCTTGACAAAAATACCGTAAGGCAACTTGGAAAGCGTGCAGTAATCTACTACCTGGTCACAACTCTGATCGCAACCAGCCTGTCTGTTGCGTTAGGCGCACTCATTATAAAACCAAAAGATCATGATCATGGAAATGATGATGCCGAGGCGGCTGGTTCGAGTCCTATCTACGCTATATTGGATATGATAAGGTGAGTCACGCATATGAACTGAAGTAGATTATATAGTCTGCATCTGCTTATAAGCAGATGCAAAGCGAATTTCAAAGCGAATTTGCTGTTTAGTTATAATAGTGTTACTCCGTTGATCAAGTATATTACTACAATATAAATATAAATTTTAAACTATCATAATAGATATCATAAAACAAATAATTACATATAAATAAATCATTTTATATAAATCACCATCATGTCTTATACGGTTATATTTGCTATTAACATTAAACATTCGACATTTCGACATGCAGATTTCAGTCCAGTTCGACACCATTAACATAATAAAAACAGATTGAGTTGGCCGAAGCTCAGCATGGAACACGAAAATTGCAACATTCTTTTTTTTTCAGAAACATGGTTCCTGACAACATCGTTGAAGCTAGTATTTCATCTGTAAGTGTCTATCTTACTTTACATATATTAAGTATATGGAGTTTTAATTATATAGACATTGTCATGCACGCACAATAATATATTTCTCTCGCGTGAGAATGTATATAGGGATTTTGAGAAATGTATTACGGTAAAACATTTCGACAAAAGACTGCATGAGTATTAATCTTTTATATTCAAAATTTACGGTGTAAAATATATGGGGCTCAGGGCATATAGACTATAATAATTTGACACTTATTATATTAATAAGGTTGCTGTCTGGAAACGTACTAAACATATTTTTGCAGGGGATTACTTGCATGGAAATTAGAAATTCCGATTGAAACACCCTGTACTCTGTAGAGAGAACTGATATATTGCACAATATAAAATTATTGCAATGTTTCTTATCATTATATATGCATGCATAAACGTCGACCATGAACGATTCAACGTTGTATCTATTGGCCATTGTCGTAACTGCAGTTGTACATCAGCGCGGCTTTTTGTAGTTTTCTCTTTTTTTTAATACCATAATAAATATTTCTAGTTTTAGATACCGTCGCTATAAGACGATACAGGGGTCACCTGTAGATTTTCGTTGAGAGCAGACAAAAGTGTTTACACATTATAAGAGCCGCACGAGCTTCGTCTAATTATGTTTTATGTGGCCTATACACCGGTTGTCATTCAGGGGTTGTTCGAAAGGCGTGTAGCTTGAACGGTGGATAAGCCAAAGTTTAAAAATACTCTTAAATAGATCTTGTGAATGACTGAACCTGCATCTTATGCATTTTGATAATATATACTTCCATTGACAATTAAACTATTTAGCTACATTGAAACATTTCAGCTCATTTGCCCAATAAAATGATAATTTTGTTTTTCATTTTGAACTTATCCACCGTTTAAGCTAAGCCCCTGGAGGTATTTGAGGAGGATATTTATACAACTGCATATCGCAGCATAAAATTTCGAGAATTAATCCAGTTGGCTGCCAGCCATTTTCAAAGCTTTCATAGCGCCTGGGTACGAGCCGAGGCTGGCCATCTCTTATTAAACTAAACCACTAACTGTGACTAAACCAAAGCTACGTAAGCTAGATAACGGGCTAACTTCATCATAAATTAGCAAATCTGGTTGCGAGATATTTCTTTACGTACGGTTCGTGCATGCACAGATCACGAAATCCTTCAGGGAACTCCCTGCATTTCTATAATAAAACAACAAACAATAAATTCTTATATAATTGTATTCACAGACTCGAACAAAACTAGAGAGAGGAGTAACAAATTTCACATTTGTAAATAAATCCGCTGTTCACCTCAAATCATCTCCTGGAAACTTGTCATCGTTCTTGAAGAAAGAAGAGATCAATCCCTGGAGTATATCTGCTGATTCTATACAAGTCATCAAAGAGGGAAATGTAATCTATGAATATGTTGGTCAGGAGAAATATAATTCCGCAAATCTCTTGGGTGTTCTTGTTCTTTCAATAGTGTTTGGAATTGTTTTGAATGGCCTGGGTGACAAAGGAAAAGCTATAACAGACTTGTTTACATGTTTGTTTCAACTTTTCCTAAAGATCGTGGAAATAGTCATGTGGTGTGTATGACGATGAAATATTAAGCTTTTAATTTATGTAGCATTATAGTTTATACATGCATGCACATGTACATGTACAGACGAACTAGAATACGAACTCTCTTTTGCTTGCCTAAGTTCGTCTAGACGGATGATCCGTCTCTATAGCATAAACCGGACCAATTTTACTATACTTTTAACCAATGTATCAGATTATAATGCAGGTTTTAGTATGAAATGGATGATGATATTGGAACCCATTGTATCAGGGCTACAGCTATATATGGAGGCCATTTGGACCAACCAAAAGTCAATCACTTCAAGCATAATATTTTTATATACCATGTTCAAAATATTCTCAGGTTTTCGCCTATTGGTGTCACAAGTATAATTGCCAGCAAGCTGGTGGAAATGGACGACATAATGGGAACAATGAAAAATATTGGACTATATGTTATAACAGTGTTGGTCGCGTCTATACTTTTTGGACTTTTTGTTATCCCTGGTATATATGTCATTTTACTGCGACGAAATCCTTTTAGACTTCTGAGATTTATTGCTGAACCATTGGTTATTGTTTTGGGTATCGCTTCCAGGTGGGTGATAACTTAATTGCGCGTTTTCATTTGCACACATCCAATTAACTGATCATGCATGCCATGCATGCACCTTTCACTTTTGTTTTTTATAACGTCATTATCACTGAGCTAACTATATATAAGGCTATGTGCACTCGTTTTCGAGCGTTTTCAGAATCGTTTTTGTCTATATTATTGTTTTGATGCCCTTCCACACAAACCAAGTGAAAATATGCTTAATATGTTAAATTAGCTTCAACTTCTATTGTAAATTGACGGTGCAAGTTTGAAACCGTTTTGGCATGAAAACGAATGCCAGTTACCGCGTGTGCATACAGCCTAACTAAAGGCTCTTTTCCATTCATCGCAAAAACCTACTCGGTTGAATATAATCAAAATCAACCTAAAGGCATTTTTATTGGATTAAGGTAATATAAAGGTACTATTTTCAGTAGTGCTGATGGCTTTCGTGATTCGGCGCAATCTGCATGCATGTTTTGCGCGAAATATGATTGCGGTCATATCAATTTTTTGAAATTCAGGCGCTTCAATTTCTTTCAGTGCTGCGACTTTACCTGTTACTCTAAATTGCTTGAAAGAGAACAATGTCGTTGATGATCGTCTAGCCCAATTTATGCTTCCTATTGGAACAGTATTAAATGCTCCTGGTACAGCGACTTCTATCGCTCTTGGTACAATGTTTGTCGTACAAACATTTCATCCAAGCTTGCTGAGCGTGAGTACAGCCATTCTCATCAGGTAATTTACTAACAAGCGTCAATCTCCGAACGGGTATATAGGTATTCTCTGCGATTCGTATATTTTCTAGGAGTTCAAAGTTTTATTTGTATGCAAACTAAATATGTTCTAAGCAGTAAATTTAAAACGATTTTCTCGAAATATATTTTAACGCTTTTCCCCAAAATAAAAAAAAATTCTCATCAGGTGGCGCTTCCCGAAGTTATTAAGAAAATTCGGCCAGTTCAAGTTTGATCGGGAAGGTTTTAGAAGATATACCCTATATATGCTATTTATATTATAGTGTATCATCAACAATAGCAACACTAGCTGCGCCACCCATTCCTGCGTCTGGGCTAATTGCTATTCAAGGCATTGTGTTACAAGTCATTGGGATTCCAACGGCTGACGTCTGGTTAATCTTTGCTGTTGAATGGTTGACGTAAGTGTGCTACGGCAAAAATTGTGTACCATTCAGCTCAACTCAACAATTTTTTCTCAATAACCTCTGTCAGTTTGTTATATGACTGACCGTTAGCTAATGGCCAGTTATATCCAATTGTCGCTATAATTATGTTATAGAGATCGCATTGTTACCCCTGTGAACGTCTGGGCGAACTGTACGTCTTTGGTTATAATTGAGCATTATTCACGTGACGAACTCCAATCGCTTGATGATGGTACTGAAGCACGTGATGAGGTATCTGCAGTTTCAGCTTCAGGTGCACCCGATTCAGGTCATACGAATGCGGTCGTTATCGATATTGCGGATGAAGTCGTTCAAGAAGACGAAGACAATAAACATGAAATTGAAGAAGATTGATAACGATGCAGTTCTTATGAATGTCTGTGTATATTTAAGCCTGTAGGCTCGTTTCATTAGTCTTTTCTTGTGCCGAATAGAATAACATCAGTAGATTCGGCACATCAAAAGTTCAACGTCTGAACAGGCCCAAAAAGCAGCATATATTTATATGAACATGCATCGTGATTTTGTTACTTTTTAATATAATATACTACATGGGATCAGTCTAATGTATTTCATAGGTGCATGTAGTGGCCCTAAGCTGTGTCAAGCAGTGAAGAAGCTGAATATTGCTCTACTTCAAATTTACACTGTCAATGCCTCTATATACATCTTTTCACTATATGAATCACAATAATCCACGCCCTAGTTCATTGCAAGGGTTGCATCAAAAATCTACAGAGAAGCATTGTGATTGGATAAAAGTACTCGCAGGCAGCTTGAGAACACGTTGTGGTGAGTGAAAGCTAGAGTGCTTTCTTTTTAGGATTGGGGCTATAGCCCGTTAGGGTATATGAGTTAAATCATTTTTTAAAGTAATTGTATTTATTAAACAGAAAATAACAATGTTATTATATAATCACTTAATTACTGGAATTTTTAGTCAGTGTAACTAATTTTGTACCCCCCCAGGCTGGCACATTGTATAACTGAGGACTTGAGTGAATAGTAACAGAAGTAAAATCTTTGACGTTACTTGTTGTGTTTTTTCATACAATGAAAAATACACTTAAAATCCCTTTTGAAATTTTATTTCAACTACAGCTGTAGTTTCTCGAGTGGGACAGTCTGCGTTGCACTTTATACTTTTATACTGAAGGTCGTTTTATCTAATAGTGCATGTGCGGGAAGTAAATAAAATAAAAACAAAGTTATACCTTTTTGTTCAACATAAATGTGTACCTATGTGACGGTATTGTGATACCGTCGACATGCAGATTTAAACATTTACTAGGCTTTGTGGTCCCTGATTTATGCTATCATTTTGATTGTTGCCTGGAGTACCAAAGTGATCATTATATGCTGGTGGGTTGTCACCGGACAGAGATGGTCCATTTGTAGCGTTAGACTGTGTAGCCGTTACCATAACCACAGCTTCGTCTGGCTCATTAAATACAAGGGCATAGTTCTATATACAAACCCAAAAATTACATGATAAACACGAGCTCGGCTCGTCTATGTCAGTTTGCGATTTAATTGCAATTCAATTCAGCCTAGGGGGCAACTATATAAATGCATGTATGCGCGACGTACAACGTGCAGTCAGGGACTTCAGAAGCAATTTATCAATCAGTTTCAATGCGAAGAGGATGCATCATAATTATCATAACATGCCATAGGCTTGATGGCTTTATACAAATGGGACCAAATCGTGATCGTATTGATAGCAAAGACCTGTCACAGAGCTGCTCCCTCTTCACCTCTTCTTTAGGGATATTTAGGAGAATTATGGGATATGTATGGATAAGTAGGAAGGGTGAATGAGGGACATATGACTACAAAAAGGGGGCGAGTCTAGGGCCCGGACAAGGGGAGAGCCGGGACTTCAATCGACCCATTTCATTTGGCATCCACAGTTATTTATTTACCTGTTCGGTGCAGCAAGTGGTGCCACAACCATAAATAGATCCGATAAAAGAGACGATAGTGGCCAAACAGAAGATAATCGTAGTTGCAACAGTAACCCTAATTGTGACTTTCATGTCAGAACAATTCGAACCGAACGAACCTAGAAGTGAAGAAAATTTCATGGTTCTGCACTAAACGTGCAGTTTCATCATAATTATGCCACGCACACACTTACCACATTCTTCCTCAAGACTTTTCCAGAATAAAGCCGATGTGATCACACTAGAGATTGACAGAATCATTCCCATAATGTTTGTAGTAAGGGTAGCTCCCAACTTAAAGAAAAAGGAATATATGACTGGAATAACAGTCATATAAACTCTACGCAATTACTTTATATATGCATGTAGTTGAAAAACCTAACTGGTAGGGTTAACGTGTTTAATTTTTTAAAAGCATTTTACTAATAGGACCTATATACTGCAACTATACATATACATACCAGGGGCAGGTTGTTCAAAAGCCGGTTAGCTTAACCCTGGGTTAACTCGAATTTTTACATATTCAGTATTTTTAATCGCTCGGTTATGCAGTTGCACATGTTTTCTCATAAATATTTTGTGGATAAATAGAAGTCTCATTTTGCAAAGTTTTGAAACAAACAGCAGTGCAGAACCATAAGAACCAAAACAGCTGAGTAAAATTTAACCCATCCTGGGTTAACGCTGACCTAGCTTTGAACAAGCGGCCCCAGCCGCTGTATAGGCTTATAGCCGTTTACAACGAGAACTAAGATTTAAAGTGTAAAAAAATAATTAGTTTTCTTACCACGGCCCGACCCTGTTTTTTCCCAGAGATTATGCACAGAACACCAGGAGCTATAAACTTTTTAAAAAAGGAAACAAATTTGCATTCACATGCGGAATGTAGTTCAAACAAAATAGTCGGAGTACGCGTTGTTTCTTTAACAGCATGCATGGCCAGTTAACAACTCTTCAAAATCATCTTATAGATTTGTATATACTTTTGTTTAAAACCGGTGCATGGACAGATGCAGCTATTTTTTGCATTTAAACTGATATCTTGTGAATAACATTGTTGTATTTAAATTAATGTAATTTTTTGTAAATTTTTGTAATTCAATTGAAGAATAAATGTGTGACGACCCTCGGGGGGAAAAACTATATATAAGTTGACGAGGCTACCGTGTTTCAGTAAATAATTTAAAAGATTTAGATATTAATATATCTTCCCGAGGGGGTAATATTTGATCGAATTTCCCGAGCAGGAGGTCTATAAATGATATATTATATCGAAACAACTGTATGTTATATCTTTTCCCATTGTTGACAGCCTCGACACAGGGGAATAATAAGTATATGAACTTTAATTTATGATATGATTATTATTTATATTAATATGACCTTTTAGTTTGTGGCCTCGATCTAGTCGTGTGCGAGGGATCCACGCGTGGAACACGCAAACACACGCTGCAGCGGGGTATTCGACTTTATAGTATAATGTGAGGAAAGTTCGATGGAACTCCATGATAAATTGACTGATCACGTGGTACAAATTGAGCTTTCCGATTGGATAATTTACAGTTGAAATATACTTTATCATTACTTGATATTATTTTTGCGGATATCATGCATGCAATGTGGTAAAATAACTCAATTAGAAAACCAAACGGTATAGCTATAGCTATAAGCGTTAAATAACTGAACTGTCGGAGTTTCAATCGGCAAGTCGAATCAACACTGATTGTCGCAGTTATGATTTTGCATGAAATTAATAGTCATAATAAGCCGGCATATAATAAATATTCAAACACGTAGAAAATTAGCCATGAGAAATTGCAAAATCGTGCTTGCATGATGCTGATCAATACATAGTGAACCGGGTCGGTATCAACTTTCGCACCGACATCATTGATGTAATGTACTAATACTTACATAGAGGCCCGCCACGAAAGCAGCAGAAGATACGGAAAGAGATCCCAGATATCCGCGATTCATATTGCCCATTAGTATACAACCACATATGAAAGAAGGAAAAGCCAACACACCCAAAAAAAATACAACCGATTGAGATATAAACAAAATCAGCCATTTTAGAATGCCTGAGTGGGTCTTTTAGAAACGGTGTTGATCAGTTATAGCAGCTTGCGTCGAAACACATAAAGTTACACTTCTACGGCGGTTTTGAAGCTATAATTTCCTTGTTTATTGCGTGATTCCTACGTTACGCATCATTTAATGCCTTTGATCCTGGAAGGTGACTAATAGCGCTTCTGGTATGCATAAATCCAGCCATCACGCAATCTCAATAATACATTTGCCGGGGTTTTTAAAGGTTGTTTTCACATCATGATTTATCGAAATTTCACACGCTGGCCGCATGCGTTACCTTAATTCCATTTTATTCGCAATCAATAGTATGGATGTTCGTATCTTCAAAGAAACATCAAACATGTGACTTTTTCATCAACATGCATTATATTATAATTATAATTATATAGTAATTATATAACAGGGTGTACTTAATATTCATATAAAGCACTTAATATTCATATTGTTATTACTAGAAATACATGCATGCAGCAACCCCTCGCCATTTCAAACGAAGCAAAATATTTCCTGAGCTGATGAGTGGTGTTTCAAATTTTTCGGAGACAAACACAGTCGTAAAGGTGAAGTGAAATCACCCGTTGGCCGTTTACCTGCTGCATTACGTTGCATGCAGTTATAGACTTTCACAGTTTAGGTATAAAAGGTGAACAAGTAAACACTGCCGTAAGTGATTAGAATGCTGTAGGGGTGATTGAGCGTTTTTCCTTCGGTAATAAGAACTCCTAGTTGATAATTCTAATGTAGCTTCATCCTGATCCCACAAGTCAAGCGTTATGCTGTTTTGGTTAGGTGCATGTCATCAGTCAATTCGGTTATATGTAATATTGAAATACGCTAGATGGACGTGGATGCGTATCTGTTAAGCTGGTTTTCCACTAGCTGGTTTTCTACTAGGAAAATGACGAATACGACCATGGTCGAATTGGCCGGAAAATGACGAATTCGACCATGGTCGAATTATCGGAAAATGACGAATTCGACCATGGTCGAATTAGCCGGAAATTGACGATTTCGACCATGGTCGCCGGAATTGGCCAGTGAACTCAAATAAGACTGGAACGCTCACTCGCTGACTTTCCCTCATTAATGAGTGAAGCCAAGATGGCGGATCATGAAGCCTTTCTTGTAGGTATGATCCAGGCCTCTGGCGCGGAAATTTCAAAGGAAAATCATAATTGCCGCCATTTACCTCCGCGCCGGAGGCCTGGATCATACCTACAAGAAAGGCTTCAGTGGGCTTTAATGTCCGCCATCTTGGCTTCAAACTTCCGACAGAGTGAGCGTTCCAGTCTTATTTGAGTTCACTGGAATTGGCCGGAAAATGACGAATACGACCATGGTCGAATTGGCCGGAAAATGACGAATACGACCATGGTCGAATTGGCCGAAAAATGACGAATACGACCATGGTACAATTGGCCGGAAAATGACGAATTCGACCATGGTCGAGTTCGCCAGAAAACGACTAATTCGACCATGGTCGTATTCGCCGGAAAACGACTAATTCGACCATGGTCGAGTTCGCCGGAAAACAACTAATTCGACCATGTTCGAGTTCACCGGAAAACGACTAATTCGACCAGGGTCGAGTTCGCCGGAAAACGACTAATTTGACCAGGGTCGAGTTCGCTGGAAAACGATTAATTCGACCCTGGTCGAGTTCGCCGGAAAACGACTAATTCGACCAGGGTCGAGTTCGCTGGAAAACGACTAATTCGACCATGGTCGAGTTCGCCGGAAAACGACTAATTCGATAATGGTCGAGTTCGCCGGAAAACGACTAATGGGACCATGGTCGAGTTTGCCGGAAAACGACTAATTCGACCATGCATGGTCGTATTCGCCGAAAAACGATTAATTCGACCATGGTCGAGTTCGCCGGAAAACGACTAATCGGAGGAAAATTTGACCAGTTCTATACGTGTTCACACGTCCAAATTTGTCGTTAATTTATTATTCATAAAGGTTTTGTGGTGGAAACCTTTTTCCCCTTGTTGTTGTGGTTTTGTACGTTTCCATTAAGTTCACCTCAATTCATATACGTAAATAACATAATGCTATATTCTTTCATCATTACTGAGTAATATTTGATGAAAAGAAATAAGAGGGCTGCGAAAGAGGACTTGGTCTATAGGGATCCATTATCTATATTTTGCTTCTAAAGGGTGCCGCAAAAAGCACCCTTCATTCAAAGTTATACAGCTATTATTATAGCGTATAGCTTTTTATTTCATGTAAAAACAATTTATTTGTGTAAAATTGGTACGAATCTCCAGCGATGTCACAACGCACATTCAAAACAAAAGTTCTGATCTCAATAGATGACTTTTTTGGGGGGCATCCTGTTTGGCCTAATAGGCTAATACATGCATACACTGATGCACTTTCGTAATATACTTAACTATTACTTGCAGGGATCGTTTAACAACTGTTATAAATGTCTGGGCATGTTGTGTTGCTTGCGCAGTCGTTCAACATTCACGTGGAGAACTTGAATCACCTGATGATGTCAACCGAACTGATTATGCTTGTTCTACAATCACTGTCACAGGGGAAACGAATGATGTAGCGATTGACGTCGTTTTAAATGAAGAACATATAAAGATGGAATCTAAAGAATTAGAAGAGATAACAAACGTTGCATGCATGATTAAATAATAAAGGCAGTGTTGTAGACGCGTAGAGGGGGCTTTGTTCTTCACAAAGCTACAATCGTTGACAAAAAATATTGGGACAAGGCATATAAATAACATCCTTTCAATAATATATTGTTAATGATTGTCTTGAATTTTATTAATTAGCCAATTTATGTCACTATACCCTTAGGAAAAAACACATGCAAACCATATGTGTTTCCCGTGTGATTCACATGTTGATACATGTGATCACATGTGGTTCACATGTGATCATATGTGATTCACATGTGAATATACGTGGTTATTTTGAGTCTACATGTGAACCACATGTGATGCGCATGTAGTTACATGGGGAATATCTGTCAACACATATGGTTCATATGTGATCACAAGTGCTTCACATGTGAAAATATACTAACATATATATACAGCTCACATTATTCGTTTAACTATATAATAATCTCACAGTCGCATTCAGCCATAATTTTCATGCTCATGGCATATATAAGCAGTAGCGTAGCAATTTGTCCCGCTATGCTAATATTTTGGTGTTCATTGACTGCGAAAACAATGAATTTCTAAAGATATGAATAATTATAATCACTCGAAATTTACATAGCGGGCGGGGACAAAATCGCAGGGACCGCGGAGCAGTTTTTGGATTGGGGGGGCTAGCGAAGCCGAAAGAGTGAACCCTCGGGGGGGGTCCATACTTATCTGTTTATATTTTTCTTGTAAACACTTCAATGAAAACATTGTTCACCAACACGGATAGTGAACACATAATTATGATTACACAACTTACTATAAGGAGTTTTTATTCGTATTATTATGGCCATATAAAAATCGCTATAAAGGAATCACATGTATTTTGAAAATTATTGGGGGGGCTAAAGCCCCCCAGCCCCCCCCCCTCCGCGGTCCCTGAATCGTCAGGCTAGCTACGCCACTGTATATAAGGAATAAGGAGATGATAATAACATCCAGTATATTTTCTTTTTATATAGAGATCGTTTCGCCACACCAATCAGTGTTTGGTCGTGTTGTGTAGCTTGTACTATCATTGATCATTTTTCGCGGAACGACCTAAATTCATCAGATGATATCACTAGTACTGAACAAGGTGTACAAGTAAACACTACTGTAGGTGATCACAAAAACGCCGTCTCTATTGATATTGCCGAGGAAGAAATGAATACTTAAAGACGCTACAGGAAAAACCATGCGTTTGAAGAATAGGCTATAGAGGGTGCATATAAATTCATGCCGTATATAGGACATGCATGTGAAGATGTTGAACTGAGAGAAATCTACCAGGGGCCGGTTGTTCAACGCTAGGTTAGCGCTAACCCTGGGTTAAATTTTAATCCCCTGTTTTAATTTACGTGCTTCTGCTCTAAAACTTTAAAACTTTACAAAACAAAATTTCTATTGAACAAGAAACTACTCATGGAAAAAATATTCAACATTATAAACAAGCGTATATATAGCATATAATATAGTTAGCTATATATGAAAATATACTAACTCTCTGAACTTGTAACTTTTAGATTAATCTAGAATCCGATATAAGAGCTCTTATATGGTAACTAAGACCTAATGAAAGCTCTAATTCGTCAGACCATTCATAACAATTTCTCTGATCACGTAGCAATCAGTTCTCAAAGATTAAACTTGGTGTGCATGCTACGTTTCAGAGTCCTGGCAGCATAATTAATTTCCCGCAGCTTATTTCTAGGAAAATAATTGACTAGCGACGTCGAGCTAACCGCATCGTAGATCGTAAACTCAGTCATAACTATGTTTACATGGAAAGAAAGCCAGAAATAAAAAAAGCCGTAATAACGTTTCCAGACACTTTGCTACGTGCAGTGTCACCGTGTCGCCTTTATACAATGATACGGCCTGCTGTTATACACCTACATGGTGCAAACTATTCATAGCTCACGCATTATTATGCATAACTAAATCACATGTCGGTCACTTACGCCTAACATTGTTTTCCCTTTTTTTTTTAAATACGAGCAACTGTTAAAACGCTGTTCAGTTTACCCTGTTTGTTTCCAGTAAACACATCAAGTTGAGAATTACTCATTTCAACGTAGAATTATGTCTGTCAACTGTAAAAAATCCTTTCTCGCATGGTTCAAAACGAACATTTTATTTATTCTGTTGCTCCTGGGAGTAATCTTGGGATTCATCGCAGGATTTTCGGTTAACAAAATAGTTCAAAACTCAAGGAATCCTACACCAAAAGAATTGGCCATGTTCATCTCGTTTCCAGGAGAACTTTTCCTTCGAATGTTGCAGTTGTTGGTCCTGCCGTTCGTAGTTTCGAGTGTAATTATTTCATTGGCGACATTGGACAAAAAATCCGCGAAGAAACTTGGAAAATCATCTTTTGTTTACTTTTTCGTAACAAATCTCATTGCAGTCGTCCTTGCTGTCATCATAGCGTCACTCTTTATAAAAGCTAACGTTCAGGAAGATCATGTACACAATGAGAGTAGTTCTAAGGGATCCATTGCCGCCCATGCCATTTTGGATATGTTAAGGTAAATCTAATGTTAAATACTGCAAGCTTATTACAAAATTTATCTGCGATATATCATATGTATAATATACATATACGCTTAATGTATAATTTATTCCTCATAAATAATGATACTATAGCTATGATAACTATACTAGGTCTATATTTTCGTTCAATCGATTATTATATTAGGACAAAGTAAGTATTAATTAAGGCTTATTCGTCTTATTTAGAAACATGGTTCCTGATAACATTGTGGAAGCAAGCTTCTCATCGGTATGTGGCTCCAGTATACGCGTGTACATTCCTTAATGTAGCTACATTCCTTAAGTACAAAGATTGCATGCATGTTATTATTTCATAAGTTAAACTGATATACTTCACTTAGATTATTGCATATACTGACTAGTCAATATTTTATATATAAGTAAGTATATAGCATCAAATGTGGTAAAACAACTGTCTAAAATAGATAAAAACACTTTGTTTTGGACGAAAGTTATTCGAAGACGCTGCATGCCACGCTGCTCCCTTGTTATATAAGTGTAGGTACTTAGGATATTTCAAACCGACCACTTAGGTCCGTAATTTGCATGCAATAAACTGCTCCGAAGTATAATGGATATACTTTGGATATAATAAATATAAGGATATAATTTACTGTGTTTTATGTTTTCTAGACGGTGACAAAATTTAAAAAAACGGCGAAGGAGTACAAGTTTAAGAATGAAACAGCTGAAAATCTAAAATCATCAGCAAAAAATTTATCCTCGTTCCTGAAGAACGAGGTTGTGAACCCTTGGAGTATATCAGGCAATGACAATGTCCAAGTAATTAAAGAAGAAAACGTAATCTCAGAATACGATGGCCAAGAGAAATACAACTCCGCGAATCTTTTGGGTATTCTTACATTCTCCGTTGTTTGTGGCATAATCCTGCACAACCTCGGAGAAGAAGGAAAACCGTTGGTTAACTGGTTAAACTGTTTATTTAAACTCATCCTGAAACTTCTGGATCTATTTATGTGGTAGGTACATTACTACCTGTGTATACATAGGTAGCCCAACAATCAGGTTTTTGATGAAACAAGACACTCTTGCTAGTCTCAATATATTTTGACCACGCGCTGCAATACGTACGTCACTCGGGTCACGTATGTAGTAAATGATTATCTATATTATCAGTAATTATATACTATATGCGTGACCCGAGTGACGTACGTAATGCAGCGCGCGGTCAAAATATATTGAGATTGGCAAGAGTGTCTTGTTTCATCAAAAACCTGATTGTTGGGCTACTTATGGTATATAAAAATTTCAAGAGCTATTAAATCCTGATTATCTATTACTACAACAGTTCAGGGTTTCCACAAATAATTTGCCTCTTAATGACAAAAGAGAGAAATAAATAACTTTTTTAAAGAATGCATAATATATCCTATTAATACTAATCCCTCCCCCCCCCCTTATAGCTGTCATTTTGAAGGAAATTTCCTTCAATTGTGAAAACGCTGGACTGTTGTTGCACATGATGTTCTCTAGTCCAGAACCGTGCATGTAATGATTTTTTGTACCATTGCAAATAAAGGTTTTCACCGATTGGCATTGGTTGTATCGTTGCTGGTGAATTAGCAGCCATGAAAGACATGAAGGAAAATGTTTCCAGTCTTGGTCTCTATATTTCAATGGTAGTTATAATATCCTTGATCCACGCGTTGGTTGTCCTACCAGTTATATACTTTGTATTGTTAAGACGAAATCCATTTGTTTTGCTGAAAGATGTTGGTAAAGCGTTATTGACTGCTCTTGGAACAGCATCAAGGTAAGAGTTGTTTTTGCCTCTTTGTAACTTTTCTAGTTGTGGCTTTTGCTTTTCATCTTGCACGTCTCAGTGAAAATTACATTGCCACTGAATTTTTGTTTTAGCTCTGCGACAATCCCTCTTACATTGGATTGCCTTGAAAAGAACCACAAGCTTAATCCCCGTGTAACTCAATTTGTTCTTCCAATTGGAACGACAGTAAACGCTGACGGCACTGCAATATACATCGCGGTAGCAGCAATATATATTGTGAAAATTTACCATGGAGATAGCTACAATTTTGGTTCTTCCGTCTTAATATGGTGGGTAGCAAAATCTCGGAATTAATGACAAATTAATACTCTATACGGTTGTCAATCTCAATTAATAATTTTTCTTAATGCATAATCTATATAGCAAAAAACGCTAACTTGAACGATGTTATTTGCATTTACAGCATAGCAGCAACATTAGCGTCAGTGGCAGCAGCTCCTATTGCTGGCTCAATACCAATAGTTACGAGAACAATAGTGTTACAAGTGATCGGCATTACATCAGCAGACATTGCGTTAATACTTGCTGTCGATTGGCTAATGTGAGTAACTGTTATGTCTTAATTTTGGCTTTGGCGTAATATGGATATATGAATTCCTTAGCACCTTGGTCAACATCGTTTTCATGCTTCGCGCTTACTTCACACAGTCACTTTTGTTAAATAATACTTGAAATTCTAGGAGCGAAAATAGGGAATTAAATCTCACCCTTTCGTTTCGATACCAGTCGATACGTGTATGCATATAAAAACCCGATGAAAACTGACTTCAAAATATAGCTATTGTTTGATGCTTGTCATACGGGGCGTAGCCAGGGGGGCTAGGGGGGGTTAGTCGTGGTGAAACAAGCCCCAAAGAAACAAACCTCTCGAATCTTCCCTAAATCTCCAGTATGCCTCCAAGATATCGTATGGCACCCCTTGAATGAGCCGCCACCCCCCCCCCCCAAAAAAAGCGTGGCGTATTTAAAGTCAGGTTAAATTATTCTCGCTTCCTCTTTCAGGGATCGTCTAACAACTCCTATCAATGTCTGGGCAACTTGTATTGCCTGTGCTGTCGTTGAACATATTTCACGTGATGAACTTCAAATAACAGATGATGTCAGCCAAACTGATGATAAAGATGATACTATTTCTGTGGTTACTGGGGAAATAAACAGTGTAGCGATTGACGGATTTGACGTTGTAGCAGAAGAAAGTTTAGGAAAGGAAATACCAGAAAAAGAAATAATTAATATTGCCTGACACAACAACCAGAACAAACTGAAACACTTTCGTCAGTCAAAAGCCAACAGCGCGTTGACTTCATTTGCGCTTTTTCATATTAGCTTATATAGTTTTAGGGATATTTGACGTATTTTCGAATTGTTTGAACGTGTAGGTAGTCACCAGGTACATGTCGATATTGTGATTAAAGTTGCCTACCTTGGGATATATTATATTATATAAAAGAAAAGACTATATCACCTCCGTTGCCTGAAATTAGTGAGTGTGGGAAATACAACGAGAACGCCAACCGCAGCGTGCTCAGAAACAATGGCATTGATCCTTAAAGACAAACGAAAATGTTAATTACGTTGCCTTTAACGTTGCACGTTGACGTAATTGGCAAAACTGCATGGTGATTTTCATAATTTGACGGTGCATGACCACACAGCAACAGTGTTCGACGTTATTTGGAGTGTTTGAAGGAATGTTGCTGATCGACCATATTTATCATAGTGAATAACTGTTTAAGAAAAGGGAGAAACTTGAAGAAGCAAATCAAGTGTATAGTAACGCGTACTTTTACTTGAATACCACAATATCAAGTGAATATTTTTCTGCCGTTGCCGTTGTCGTAGCCGTTGTATTTCCCAAACTCGCTCATTGTCAAACACGAAAGTCGCCCGTTACAAGTAGCATGATTTGAGTATATTATATATAGGCTTAGCATGAAAATGTTTAGTGCATTTGCCATTGGGCTGCCTATGATAATGGGCTCCCAACAAATTGATAATTCATGAGGGGGAAGGGGGTGTCAGTACCGGAATGGATAGCAATTTTTTGAACCATTGTAAAAATGCATGAAAAGCGATAAAACTGAACTGTTAACGCGAATCCTCAATTTAGCAATAATATAGGTTTAAGCCAGGTTATGTCGAAGAACGGGCAACTTATTTTGAAGTGATTGAAAACCATTATCCGGTGAACAGCTTTCGTACAACCGGCGCAAGAAATCAGATACAACATGGCGTGAGGCACAAAGGCGCACATTTAATGAGACTTATTCACACAGTTACACCGCGAGAAATATATAATAAAAATTCGACTTACCTGTCCATCTGTCTTTGATATTCTATCACCAAATTTGTATAATGTTTTCCACCAGTGTCAGTTTGTAGAACAGTGTTCAAACTTGAGCAAACCAGTTCCAAATGTTATTGAAACCGGCGTACGATAATAAACAGTGATTTCTGCCATATTTGGAAGGCTGAACGGCTAAACAAGTATGACATTTAACATTTTATTTCTTGTTTTGCAATGTGTATAAGAGATTAAGAGTGATATCAAATTGGCAAGTTACTTCTTTCTTAAGCCAAATTTGTGGCCAAATTAAAGGCTTAGGAGTCATCTTGAATTCGCAGGGTACGTCATTCTCTGCGCGCCCGCATGCTATTACAACAACCGCTGACTGTATCAAATTTCTGGCCATTCTGGCCATGTTGAAAAACTCTTTTCTTTACTTCTTTATATCAATCTTATGCTATCCTTTAAGGATCTTTGCACTGAAGTTTTTCAAACTCCTTTTAAAGCTGAAGGCTTTCAGTTTTGTAATTTCTATCAAACAACACAAAATTAATTACAAATTAATTATTATTAAAACTCATGGGAAAATTAGCAGGGTAAGCTAAACTATACTATATTATCATTCTCTACAGTTATTTCACCAGTCTCTGGAGTTTCCATTCCATCATTATTTATTCCCTTGAAATCGCTATCGCTGGGATTGTTTTCTAAATCAGAAAGATCATGGCGCGAAACATACTCGATGATTACACTCGCTACACAATTTGCCCATACATTGAGAGGTGTCGAAATCCGTGATCTAAAATATTCAGATATACAATTCAGTAAGACTAAATGTCTTGAAAACCGGCAAATATCAGAGGCCAGCATATCATCTATGTAACTCTTAGTCCAAAAACAACTATAAGCTAGCTAGCGATTAGCTAGTAGTGAATTTCCTTTACAACATCTTTAGAGCATTTAATGGTATTTGCAGAAAATATGGTACATAGTACTTGGAAAAACATTGATACAGATCAATGTAATTGTAACAATGTAACAACTGCGGATACAAGGTTATTGTGAAATGTACATTAATTGTGTGGTGTATGTTCACTAGTGTATAAAGTACCACGTAACTCGCTGTGGATTCTATGATTCCTGTAACTTAAGAGTTAGATTTAAAGAAATCTAAAACTCATTATTTCATACTAATTTCATCACAGAAGATATAACAGAAGAATGATACTTACATTAGCCAATCAACAGCAAGAAGTAAAGAAATGTCTGCAGAACGGACACCAATAGCTTGTAACACTATAGTTTTTGACACTATAGGTGCTGAACCTGGGATTGGCGCTGCTACTACAGATCCAACAGCTGATGCTAAACTGAAATCAAACGTAAAAATTAAAACAACTGATGAAGATCAACATTTTTATGTCAAATTTGTTACATGCCTCATCTTACTGAGGCATCAATAAGAATTCGATAATCTTTATGTCGCAGCTTTAGGTTGATCTATAGATCTATAGGTCGCCAGCTATAGGTTGATCAGTAGGAGAATGGAAAGATATGTTTGTTTAGTAGTTCAGGACCCTGATCTAAGCAGACATTGCAGCACAGCCCTTATTTAAAGGTTCCAATTTGATATAGTGAATTGGAAGATATTTCTATTTTATAAGAGAATTGTTGAATGTATATTGCCCCTATTTCCTGACGGGTTTCTTTATTTGTTTAGTCCTATTCACGTTTTATAGGGGAATGGTTGATAATGCTTTTGTAAAATATCACAGGATCATTATAGATTGTTCATGAAATATTCTTTATTTTCTGTAATCATGAGATTGACAACTGAAGCCTTCCTGGCATTTGTCAATTCCTGTGGCAACAGAAAAGCATGATTTACCAGGTAACTGTGAAAGGATCATGTGTTGTAAGATCTTGCAGGATCTTGCTAAGATATTTAGGATCATGGTAAGATCTTTAACACCAGGACGAGGTCTTACAGGATCTTGCTAAGATATTTAGGATCATGGTAAGATCTTTAACCTCATGATGAGATCTTACAGGATCTTGCTAAGATATTTAGGATCATGGGAAGATCTTTAACATCATGCAGGATGAGATCTTACAGGATCTTGCTAAGATATTTAGGATCATGATAAGATCTTTAACATCAGGATGAGTTCTTACAGGATCTTGCTAAGATATTTAGGATTATGATAAGATCTTTAACATCAGGATGAGATCTTACAGGATCTTGCTAAGATATTTAGGATCATGATAAGATCTTTAACATCAGGATGAGATCTTACTGGATCTTGCTAAGATATTTAGGATCATGGTAAGATCTTTAACTAAATGTCGAGATATCTGATTACAGATGCAACTAAGATTTTGTAGCATTGTGATAAGATGCTATAGGATTGTAGTAAGTTGGATCATAGGTTATAGCATCATAGTAATGTTGCCCTGTTGGATCATGGTAAGATCTTATAGGTTCATTGTGAGATCTTATAGCATAACAACATGATCCTGCATTCTACTATCATTTTGGACTAGGTGAATGTAATCACATGTATTATATTTTAGGAACTACTTTTCCTGATGCATTTAAAAAAGATCTTGGAACTGCAAGGGGATTAGAAAATTTTGCATTGGGTGAATTGCTGAGTTTTGTCTCAAACATTTGGGTCAGTAATTTTGCATCTAGCATATACATACTACCAGATTGTTGCAAATACGAAAATTCAAGTTGGATTTAGTTAACTGAAGAAAATTGATTTCAAATTAGATCTTAAGAAATGCTGTTTAGCAATGTTGAATAGTTAAAAAATATCGCGGATACTCCCTAGGAATTATATGAGGGAGTCAACGGTCTCGCATTCTTTAGTGCCATAAACTTGACCAACTGCTTTGCGCGATTAGTATTAAAAACTTGTTTATTATATCTACAGTGTAATTACGGTCAGTGCGATAATTGATTACCACAATGCTTTGCGGACGCGATGGCGTAAAAAGATTTGACGCAATAATTAGCTTTGTCATAATTGATTGACTGCGCAAGTGAAAACACTACTTTTTACGAGTGAAAAATTCTTTTAAAATGGCGAGTAATCAAAATCGATATCGGTTGGATAAATACTCTGGAAGAAAGTACCAGCCACCGCTTCTAGAATTTCTACAAATACAAAACTACGTCTTCGCTTTGGTCAACAATGCTAAGAAAATCTTGATCGAAGAGGAAATGAACAAGAACAAACTTCAAGAAAGTGCGAAGAGAGACCAGGGAGAAGGTAAGAGTTAATTTCTAAATATTTTAATAATTTAATTTGCTTATTTGCGATGATTAGCGGCGTATATTTTACGCAAATTCATTTAAATAATTTTTTTATGTAATTAGTTGCTAGGCAGCCAAAGTAGTTGCCTAGCAATAATTAATTGCCTAGCAACTACCCAATCAATTCGCCATTTTGCGCGCGCCAGTGAACCCGCGCCATTGACTCGCGCTCGCTGACGTTAACCGTTAACTTTCACGCCATCAATTTCATTCGCTATTTGCGCGCGCTAACGTTTGACATATTGCGTCGTATGTTAAAATATATATATTTTTTATTTATTTTGAAAAAGGTTCCGAAGAACCTCGTGAGAATGACAAGGGAGAAAATGAAACGAAATCTCTTGACGAAGAAAGCGTGGATAAAAGTCTCCATGATGAACCTCTTCCTGGCTTCCGTAATGAAAGTTGTGACGATCAATTTATTAAAGCAGAAAGCGAATGTCCTGATGCTGGAGAGCTGGACAATGAAACTGATCACCAACTTTCGTTGCTGACCACTCCTGAACTTATCGTTGCACTTTGCCGTGAGGGAGGACAAACTGAATTACCGACGGTTGAAAGTGAAACGAAAATTACCGGCGAGAAAGAATCCGTCGATGACCTCAGTGGCAATGACTGTGTTCAATCCTGTAGTCAGACCTGGCTCAGTGTGGAAGAGATAAACGTTTGCGACGTACCGGCTGCTGAGGCTGACACCACCCAGGTGTTGAGTGCCGCCGCGCCTTCATATCTCGAGAAGCCTCAGTCTGACTTCGAAAGTGCTTTGCCATTGAAGCAGGAATTTACTACTGATCCAGTGGTCAGTGAGAAGACAATCTCTCGTAATTCAGATGTTATAATTCCTGAAATGAACAGTATTCAAGATACAGGAAATACTGGCGACGAGGTAATAAAATAATGTCTATTCTTTATTGTTTTCCTGTTAACCAACAAACCGCACTGGATCCCCTTAACCGCTTAGGTATGGTCATCCACATGATAACATCAATCGAAAGAAAAAGACATAAACTTTACACTTTGTGGTTGCGGCACCCGACGCCGTAGAGGAAAGGTTTGAAACAGAATACTGACAATAATTAACAATGACGTTCGTTTTCCTATATAGAGTGAATTAACCGACGGTGAAAGGTCTCCAGTCGTTCCTCACGTATATGCAAAAGTTTTCATATCAAACCAAAACGATGATGATGACGATTATTACAAAGACAGGCATAACGTTGTCGTTTCTGGAAATGTCATGAAATCACCAACCCCAGGAAGGTCTGAGAAATGTCAAATCGAAGATCATGAAGACCATTTTGGTAAGTTTAAAAGTTTGGTCAACTGAAATTTTGGGTGCGTCCAATTGAATCCCCGCCATAGGTTAGGGACGGGCTTTGAGCTTAAGGGATGTGTCCGTATATGAAATAAAGTTTTACGCTGTATGCGACCTGATGTATTTCGCTTCAACTCTTTTGCAGAGGAACTTGTTGTAACAAGTAGCAGTGGTTTTATGACAAAGAAAAACAGGAAATATGTTACCTGCAAAAAAGAAAAAGAGAATGCCAGCACGAGTGAGGTGGCAGATAAGAAAACTAAGACTAAGAACAAGAGTGTTAAAGCAGATAAAAAGGGGAAAAGAAAATTTCGTCAAAGACTTCGTGATTTATTCTGCTGCTGTCTTGGTCATTCAGAAAGAGGACATGATTAGGAATGCTTAAAAATATTGACATTCCAATAGGAAAGAACCTGATATTTAGACTAGGCTGTATATATTTGTAAATCATTATATAATGTATAGAAATAAATTTTTTATATAAAGAAGAAAGACTTTTTACCTTTTATTTGCATAGGCGTGGTTTACTGCATTATTTCTCCATGAGGTCTTCCTAACTATGACTTCATTTTTTCACTGCTTTTCTACTTATTAAGTAGCTCGTTTACAATTACCGAAAAAGGTAAAACTCCTAGTTCATCAGGGATGGAAATTTATGTTATGCAAGAATTTAAAAAGAATTTGTCTGACTTCCTTTTGGCAGACCTTAGTCCAATCACCATAGCTTTTTTAACTAGCTTATAATGCTATAATTTTCCCGCACGCGCAAATTCCTAATTTCATACAAACTATAACTGAGTAATCTTACCATATTATAACTGCAAGACCAATGCTTATTGTAAGGCCATGTTGAGTTTGGGCGATATAAATTGCACTCACAGCATTGTATATCGCGGATCCGTCTTTATTTATAGTTGTTCCAACCGGGATTATGAATTGAGAAATACGGCTATCAACTTTATGCTTCGTTTCCAGGCACGACAAGGTTATAGGTATAGTTGAAGAGCTGCATGGTCAAGAACGTTTCTTGGAGTTAGACAACATTTGTAGATAAAATCAAAATATGAATTAATCATGCACTAGCATGAACTAGCTGCAATCTGACCAACCTGGATGCCGTTCCAAAAGCAGTCAACAACGCTTGAATCACTCTAGCGAGAAGTCGAAATGGATTTCTCCTTAATAACACGAAGTACGTCATTGGTAGAATAACCAGTCCGTGTACAAGACAACAAACCAACATTGTTATTATGTACATGGCAAGACCTTCCAAACTACTTTTAACGTCTTTCATCCCTGCGACATTTCCTGCGATGATGCTCAGGATTCCAATGGGTGTAAACCTATTTTGGAAGTGGAATATTCTTCATCACACTATCGCTCATTTAAAACCTTAATTAATCGCTGATAGTCGGCGATTTATTTTTGGCGACGAAAAGATAACAAAGCACTTAATTTTCCTGTGGTCAACAACAACATCCATGATCCATCGCCGACTGTCGCTAACCCATGAGAATCAGGCTTGATCCTGATCATATACAATATATTGCACAACACATGTAAGATAATAAAGATGAAAGCCGGCATAAAAATAGCTTACCATATGAATAGGTCCACCATTTTCATCATCACTTTAAAAAGACAGGTCGCCAACTGGACAATAGGTTTCCCTTCCTCTCCTAATATGCCCAGAATTGATCCAAATAAAACCGAGATGACAAGAACACCGACAAAATTTGCAGAATTATACTTTTCTAGCCCATCAAAATCGTACACCACATCGTCTTTTTGAACTACCTGTACAATATTTTGTGACATAGTCCATGGATTTATTATTTGGTTTCTGAAAACCTCCGAAATATTCCGCGCTGACCAGATGTCGCTAGAAGAATAGTTGACGAATTTTAAAGATTTCACTTTCTCTTTGTACTTTGTCGCAACCTATACCATAAAGAAAACTACATCTTACTGGATTGTTTTGTATGAAATAGAAAAGATCTGTTGATTCACCATGGGTTTCAGTCTTCGCCCTCATATATTCACGTATACATATGGTTTATTAGGTTAAATGTTTTTGGATATTCTTAGGCAACAAGGGATTGAATGATATACTAAAAAGAGTCTGGAAAAGCAGAATATGCTCGTAAATTTTGACGGATCTGAGTAAAGAGAGCTAGCCATTTGGTCGGTTGTGAACAGTGGCGTAGGAAGCGCAACTAAGGGGGGGGGAGGGCACAAATTCAAATATTCATCTTGTGCATGATAAATTTCTCTTCAAATTGATTGTCTATGATATCTATGTGCCCCCCTCCCCGAAAAAAAAAATTATCGTGCTTCCTGGCCACCGGTTTTGAAACACCTGCGCGGGGGTCTGACTGGGGTAAAGATCGATGTATTATAGAAATTGCTGAAGAATTCACATCACTAAGTTAAAATTCCATACGGCATGATCGGTTGCGTTTGACGTATGTTCACTAATATAAGTCATTTGCGCAATATTCCATTTTCCGGGAGTCCTTATCTAATTTCGGCATTGCGTGGGGAATTTGGTACTAACATTTGAATTGTCCGATTGAACTATCCTAATCAAAATATTGTAGCTAAGAGATTGTTCTGCCGTAAAAACTTGTTGATAAAAAGCATGGCCAAATCTTTGAGCAACATATTATACAGAGGTCGTCAAAAATCGTAAATTACCGAAGAAATAAGCCAGACATTGTTATAAGCGGGTCTTTGATTTCTTTGTATTATTTAAACAAATTTTTCTGACAATAATATTTACGGCGATATTTTCTCCCAATGTTTTTTATATTAAAAACCACCATGTATGGATGAATGGTAATTAGCAAACATGGAATTGCTACTAATTTCGCATCACCATAGGGTGGCAAGTATGCAATTTGCGTATTTGCCAGCGTAACTATAGTAACGACCACCACAGCACAATCCCACACATAAACTTACCGAAAGGAAACTTGCCTCAACTATGTTTTCAGGGATGAGATTCCTGAAAGAAAGCATATTGAAATTATATACAATACATATTTTGCGGTTAAAAATGAGCTAATATATAAATATATATAACTATATAGGCCCTATATATCAATACAACAACAACGATGACATCTACAACAATTTAATAAAATTCTATTTGGACAATGTCGGTTTCTCGTCAATGACAAACATTAACGCCCGTTTCAGACCGCGTCAAACTTTTCATGTTCCGAATGCAAATGAACTTAAACAAAGACTTTAGTTCATTTGCATTAGGTTCGGCGCATGAAAAGTTCGACGTCTGAAAAACAGGCTTAAGATTAGCGGTAATCAGTCATTTAGCATGTTCAGTGTAAACCTTATTGTGTATGAGCCGCATAATAAACGTTCTGGAGTAAACTAAAAGGAATTCGAACTTTACCTATGAAAAATTAAACTGAGAGTGGGTGCACGGCCTGAAGGTAAAACTTTTTGGTGAATCGGGAGTTAAACGCCAAATTATACTTATATCAGAAATATTTAAATCGCTCCAATCTGTACAGGTTGGTAAATTTGTATACAACTCATTTTAAACTTTTGTACAGCCGAAAGGAGTCATTTTTTGAGTTCATATATGTATTTTTGCTAAAGAATACGTAGCTTTCCAGAGGACAGTACATTATAATAGCTGAATTAATGTACTCCTAGGCATCAGGCATACAGACGCGCCCACGCTGGAGGATTCCAAAGTCAACAGCAAAGAGTCGTCGTTAAATCTTTAATTCGTTTGTAAGATTTGTAGCTGGTACTTTCGGGGAAAATCATGTAATCCTACTACTTTACTATTCAATATCGTTGTCATTTAATAACATTGTCAAGTGCAATCATGTATAAGACCCTGTTTTATCAGAATGCGACCACCTACCTGATTAAGTCTAAAATAGAATGTACAGCATCTAAGCTTCTTGAACTTTTCTTTTCACCCCGAAATTCCTTGTCTTTTGTTTCAATCATGAACACAGCAAAAACAACTCCAATGATAACCGCGAGAAGAGTGGTTACGATGGAGTAACACGCAAAACGTGTGCCAAGTTTTGCTGCAGTTTTCTTGTCTAAAACTGCGAGTGAGACTATCACACTTGAGACGACAAGAGGCAGAACCGAAAGTTGTAGCATCTGTAAAAACATCTCGCCAGGGAAAGAGATGAACATGGCTAATTCTGTCGGTGAGGGATTGGTAGAGTTTTGAACTTTTTTGTTCACCAATATTCCGACAGAAAATCCCAGAGCTACCGCGATCATTACGTATACAATGAGACGGTTTGTTGATAGGATGTTTCGAAATGCTTTGAAATTGAATTTTGACGCCATGCTTGCGAATTATCAGTCAATTCGATTTTTCTCTTATTACAAGCAACTATAGCGAGCGTTGTATGATTTTCAGTGTGGTGGTGTGGCTTAGGTATGTTAGGCATGCATGTGGTGACGCATAAAATGGGGCGCGGCCAGGACCTGAGCAACTTAAAATCAAGTAAAAAAGTATGCCGAAGATGAGCCTGATCGCAGTTTTTAAGGTTTCTCTCATCTCTGAGCAATAATATTTCCGGACTAACATCAATAAAATCAAGTCAAAGAGTAACGAGTACATGGCCGTGGGCAGAGGGAATGCTAAACCCCCTTCTCACGAATTCCTTGCACCACCAGCATGTTGAACAATTGTGACGACAGTTGAACCTATAGAAGGATATATATTTGTAATATATTGCGATTATCACTAATACCATATAGCACTATATATTGATAGGAACGTTGAAACCTTTACAGAAAAGTACCTTTTGAAGTTTACGCAGGCGGTAGCAATTAACTTTTTTTAAAGAAATTACCATAAGAATGGCTAAATACAAACTGATTATAGTTAACTCTAATTGACTTAAATTATTTTCCGTCTCTTTAACTCTGATTGTCTTTAAATATTTTCTCTTTCTATATCGTTTAGGTAAATAACACTCGACTAGCAAGCACTTGCCCACTCTTTTGCCAACTGACTAAGTCACTAAGACGTTTGTTTTTCGATACTTTGAAATAATGTTTTGTATAGTTAAACTAGAATTTCCGGTCTGGCATAACGAACTGCACCCGCAGGCCGCATAAACATCAGTAGTCTAGAAGAGTTGGACAATTTTAGTAACAGTTCCTTCAAAATTAGGGTAGTTTTTGCCGAAATGAGTGATAAGTCGGGAAACTTGAACTCATGAGTCAGGTAATTTTTTTCTGAAATCTGTCGCCTGCCCACCCACATTTTCTGGACCGTTCGTCTATGCCTGCTAGCGGTATGACTCAGCATAGACAATCCAGAAGACATATGAATCCATAGACAATCCAGAAGATGTCTTCTGGATTGTCTATGGATTCAGTGATGAGCCTGACCGCAGTTTTTAAGGCATTTCTAATATTTGAGCAATAAACTCAAAGTGTAAGAAACGACTAAAATTTTCTCTGTTTTTTCCCCTACTCTTTGATTTTAAACCTACGCATGCGTTGAAGCCACGGCGGAGCCACCTTTATTAGAAGCATGGAATGATGGGACAGATAATCCAACAGGCCATGCGGTCGTTATCCTCGCTATGTTTTCGAATGTTTTTAGTTTTCACTGAAAGTATAGAGAGAATTGCTAATCCTTTCGTGTTGATATTTTGTCTTCCGATAATAAGTCAGTCGTAAAGTTTCTGTTCATTTGTGTAGTCTATCTAATCAAAAGGAATAGAGATAATGACTGAAGAAGGAGAGATTTCATCCCCCGATGTCGAGGAACATGAGATGAGTAAGTATTTTGTATATCTCGATATTTTAATCCTATTCAAGCTTTGAATTTTGTGTTTCGTATTTGCTTTAAATTTCGAATTTCTCCTGTCTACTGTGCGGTTAAACCATACTTATATTGCTGTTTTACCTGCTTTTTGAGTACAAAATCTTCTCATACAAGTGTTCGATTCTTTAACTAATTTTAATGCTCTATGCATATGTGTCATCACTGTCATGTCTTGTCGCGTTCACCTGCGTCCATATATTAAAATCATGGTTGGAAAATTTGCCTTGAATCATTGCCTTTAAAGAGTTACTTCAAAGTTCTGTAGCAAACAGTGACCAAAGATCTTTAAAACTTTCAGCAAGCCTTCTTGTGACATGTGTTTATACGGACTAAATATGTGAAGGAGACTTCGAGTGCTTTAATTGCCAAAGCTGGCAAAGCATAGGAGAAATTCATTTACCTATTTTTGGGCATTTCATTAAACCTAGCCCTAATCCTAACTAAATATTAATGCAATGATGCCAATGAAGAAATTGATAGTCAAAAAAATAATAAAAGTATGGAGTAGTTAGAGCTGTTTACATGATCTTGCTTACCCACCTGAGATCTAATCATTTGTAAAATGACTGTGTCTGAGGTAGTAAAGGAAGTCATGTGCATGATCTAGTGTCATTTCAACAATAGTTTGCAACTAGGAGTTCACCTAGTTTCATAAAGGATTATTTCAGTATCTAAAATCATTTTACACTGCATTTATTAATCTCAGGAAACTTAATTAAGCTGGATCATGTAAACAGCCCTTAGGCTAGAAAGAATTAACAGGCACATATTAACCTAGTTCATTATGTCCTGATCAGTTATTTTAGATCAGTCACTATTTATGATGCTGATTCCAATAGCTGTCTTGTAATTTATATTTTCCCGTCATTTTACTATGAACACTATATACTTACTTATCCATGAATTTTCAACTAGTATTGTATTCCTGATGATTAGCATTAAAGGTGGCATAACAACTACCTAAATTGACCAAATTCCTTAGGTTAAACTCTATTAAAGTTTTTTTATCATGTTTGATTGGAACATACTCGAACTTACTGTCTGTAATGGGATTAATAATTATTTGTTTGATTTCTAGGTGGTGAAAATGTTGTTAATGTGCTTGATGATATATTAGGTGAACCTGCCCATGATGAATTTGCAGCAGAATTAGATAAAGCTACAAAACCTACAAGTAAGGAAAGAAGTTGTATTAGATATTACTGAATAGACTGATCAGTTACAATTAAAAAATGAATATCTACTTTCAAAATTTAATAGCACCTGTAACACCAGAGGCTCCTAACTTTCCCGAGCAGTCTAAAATCTCAACAAAGTCCCAAAAAACAGTCGGTGAAGTTAAAGCCCATGAAGTCTCAAAGAGTAAACCCAACAGTGAAGGTAAAACAAGTCCTGGTGAGAGCAGGACAAAACCAAAAGCGCCTGCCTCCAAAAAGTCGAAAGTGACAACCCCCAAAACTAAAATTCAGGCTAAAGTTAAAGCTTCGCCAAGTGCCAGTAGTTCTGGCTCAGAAAAGTCTAAAAAAGTTACTAAAACAGCCACTATTAAAGGAGGGAATCAAGAACCTGGAACTGCTGCAAAAGAGAAAGTTGTTTCAAGCCCTGCAAAGGTGAAAGCTGAGGTCAAACCTAAAGAAGCAAGTAAATTGTCTCAAAAGCCGAAAGGTGGCATAAAAGCTAAAGTTGGTGCTGCTTTAAAAGTAACCAAAGCTGTTGCTAAAGGTAAATCAGGGGATATTTCTACAGATGAGAAAAAGACAACTGCTACTGAGATACCTCATCCGGTCACAGAGGACGGTGAGCCTAGAACTGCAGAAAAATCCAATGCAAAACCAACCACTGAAAAGAAGAAAGTCCTCAAGAAAGTTGTCAAAAAGGCTGCTGCAACAATAGGAAAATTTACAAAGTCAAAGAATGTTGCTGCAAACAAAGTAGTAAAGTCAGAAGAGAAGACTCAAGGAAATGTACCAGAGAAAAAAACTATTGAAGGTGCAGAAGCAGGTAAGGCAGAAGAAATAGTTGTTTCAGATACTAAAGCGAAAACAGATGAAAAGACAACCACTGTCATAACTGAGAAAACCACAGCAAAGAAAAGACCAGCTTCATCTAAAGTTGTTGCAGTTAAAGCAAAAAAGCCAAAACAAGAAGAAAAGAAGCCTGTTAAGAAAGCAAAGACAGTTGTTGTTGCAAAGAAATCAACTATTAAAATGGAAGAACCTGATGATAAACCAAAGGTATTGGTATTGATCTAGGTATTACTATATGTAGTTACTATATGACTGGAAAGGCTACATATTTGCTAAGCCTTAACTTGTGTTTTTCCCTGTGTCCCTATTATTCCAATGCCTTAAACCAAATGAACAATATTTGTCTAAAGTTTTCTCAATGTGTCCGTGCAGCGCTGCTATTGTTAGAAAATAGTCAGAGACATAAAAATAATTGAAATATTTAGGAACAAGCTAAGAAAGAACTCTCTGCTGAAATGAAAGATGTTGAAAAAACTGTTGTTGAGGAATCGGAATCAAAACCTGATGTTGAAATGACAGGTGAATATGTTAAATGTTTGTCATTTAATACATTTCACAGACATAGGTCTGAAAAATGAAAATGTGTCAGTCCTGTGTTTTGACTAAGTAATATATAATTGCTATTGATTAAAAGGCCCTGTTAAATTATGACAAATATTATATATAGATGAAACACTTGAAGATGGTGATGAAACTAAAATGGATGCTAAGCAAGAAGAGTCAGACAACCAAATGACTGTTGTAGATGACGTAGATAATAGTCCAAGTGCTAGCCTTTCAAAACGCGCGTCAAGGTCTCGTTCGCGATCAAGGTCCTCATATTCTTCTAATAAGTCGGGTAAGATTTAAAAACTTATCAAAGGTCCCTTGAAATTGCCAAAATATGCTATTGCTTCTTTGGAAAGCTGTGAGACAGGATCTAGGAAAACATTACTTATATTTACCACAAACAAAATAATTAATAGCGAACCTCATGCATAAATAATTGTAAGGATGACAAGAACCCCATATAAAGCATAACACAACGAAGGAAATAGCCTCTTTTCTTGTGTCTAACCTTCAAAAACCTCAACTTGATTTACACCCAGTCACTATCTCCTTCGTTATGGTCAAGTACATATGTAATGTTACTCATGGATTCGGGATTGTTAAGGTTCTGAAAATGAATCAAATGAAGGCGAGAAGCCCGCGAGAAAAAGACGTCACAAATCAATATCACCAATAGTATATGATAAAGATTCGTCTGCGAGTGAAAGTGATTCCTCTGGCTCTGAAGGTGAGTTAATTTTACTTTTAGTTTTTTTTTAGTAGTTTAGTTTTTTTAGTTTTAGTTTTTTTTAGTTTTCTGACAGAAAGTATTAGCTTAATACGAGAAGCTTGATAGCAACTTTTACGAGTAAAAATGTTTTAACAAAAAACATCGTGTTACCGTCGAACTGCATTCAAACTACCCTTCCACCTTAGGAAATATATATTAGGTGATGAAATGCATAAATGAATTTTTTAGTGCCATAAACACCACAGAAACATGAAAAAGCTGACCATTATTTTTAGGAAGTGGTACCCCTGTCAAAAGTAATGTTGATAAAGTAGAAAAGCCAAATATTGATGAGTTTTTGCTGGATGCACGCTTCTTTATCATGAAGAGTAGCAACCATGAAAACGTTTCATTATCCAAAGCGAAGGTTTGTTGTATTTTATGAAACATGTATATAACAATTATTCCAGGCCAATGGTGTAGTTAAAACATGATTTTTTTCTCCAGGGAGTCTGGTCCACACCGTATGCAAATGAAAAGCGAATAAACATTTCCCTTAAGGTATCACTTCATAATTTTATCAATTGATTAAAAAAATTGTACATTTTTAGTGAACCTTGTTTGTTATTTCCAACTGCTGAAAACAAATTGTACAAATTATTGAAATTGCTTTAAAGAAGTTTGATATTACCAAAAAAAAAATTGCCACTTAATTTACCTAAGTACCACAGTACATGGCTATAAATTGAATGGCAGCTCCTCCGGTACATTGGAGTGACTTCCGACCAACATTCAATAGTAACCTGCATGCTAACGTTTAATACTATTTTGTTTTACAAGGTAGCAATGCCAATGATTTCGCATTTTAGGACTGCATCATATACTTTTACAATTTATTACTTAGCAGTTGTCTATATGTATTTGTTTTATAGAAATACCAGAACGTTATACTGATATTTTCAATCAAAGAAAGTGGAAAGTTTCAAGGTTTTGCTCGGGTTTTGGATGAAGCAGAATATGGTGGTCGCCCTGTACCGTGGGTTTTACCTCCGGGACTAAGCGCGAAGGCACTAGGTGGAGTTTTTAAAGTGGAGTGGCTTAACAGGTAAATTAAGATTTGGAAAGACGACACAACCCTGGCTATTGTATAAACCTGAAAAAACAAAACCTTTGAATACCAATGGTAGCAGCTGTCATGAGCTAACAGAGATGCTTAGCTTTGCTTTCGTTCCTGTATAAGGTTCTCTAACCCGATAAACCTTTTTCATCACCTTTGAATTCTAACCTTCGACTTCTTTTACATCTGATTAGGAAAGATTTGCCTTTCGCGAAATGTTCACACCTACGAAATCCCTATAATGATAACAAAGACGTTAAAATCTGCCGAGATGGCCAGGTAATTGATACTATATTGTTCGTGTCGTAGTTGAGTCCAAGAAGAAAAACCCATTTTAAGCATGCTTCTGGACAAAATGGGGTGTGATTTTACTATTGCAATTAACCGCGTTGCAAAAATATTCGAGAAACGCAAACGTCTGGTGGATGGTATGCACTACTACCCTGAGTGAATCATAGGTTGATATAGTGTGATTACAGTATTTTTTTTTTACTATTTTAGGAAGTGGAGCCAAATATTGGAAGGTTGTTGTGCAAGCTTTTTCCTGATGATGAAAACGTGAATCTAGGAAGTAAACGTCGATCAAATCGTGAAACGGAGCACAAGAGAGTGGATCAAGGGTCACCTAGGTTAGATTTTGCATCATTCTGGGTCATATCGAGAGGTTTTTTGAGCTCCTATTACGGCAAAGGAGCTTGTGCAGGGTGATCAAATCTTGGGTTTATGATATATTGTAATGGATGAATACCTTGCATACGGGAGGAGTATGCAGATGCACCGCTTATCTTGTATTTTGATTGTTCTCGATTTAGGTCGCTCCTTTTTTACGGCATGACATCATTTGAACGAATGAACTAAGAACTATTAATATTCCGTGAAAATGCTATCACATTTACGAAGTGGACATTGCACCACAGGCTTTCTTGCGCGTCTTTCTAAATGTCCCATAGGGAATGGGTTATTGAGCTTTGAGCTGAGACAATTTTAACCTACTTTTAGCCAGGGAAAGATATTGCGGTTTATTTGTTCCAACCGGTATACTGAAAGGCAGTCCATCAGTCGATGATGAGTTTGTTTACAGGAATGGTACGTTTGGCACTCTTGAGAGATGATCTACAGAGCAATGCTTCTTACTCTAATGGCTATTCGTCCTTTCAGTCTGTGGTGTCGCGATAAAAGTCTTAAAAATGTGCGGTGTTTGCGTAAGTTGAAGATTGGCGATTGGTTGGATAGCGTATATTGGCTGGTCTTGGAAAGACGACTAGTACTGGGAATGTAATGGTGGTAGAAAATTTCGAAGATTTGTAATCAAGATTGTACTGGTTAGCAACGAGATTGTATCGTCGAAGTTCTCAACAATAATGTCGTGCTTTTATCGTTGATTGAAGTTTACAACCTGCCTATTCGATAACTTGCGCGATATCAATATTGCTCTAGCTCAATCGTATGAACTTTTACCCCAATGATTTACTGAACTTTACCCTATCTCTTGCTGCTCATTGATTGCCTCACGCTTTTATATTACGAACTTAATGCCTATCGAACTGATAAATTGAGTGCCGTGCAGTTTGAGAACTTTGCCGGGTTAATGCAGCCACGAGAATTAAAAGTGCAAAGGTAGCAAAGGACATGAATGAACTATTGATTATTTGATCTCTTGGTGAAGATCCCTCACTACCCAAGAGAGCCGTCTGGTGAAGATACATGTATAATGACCCGGCAACTGGTAAACGTATATTGTTTACACATTGAAGTCTGGTGATATGCATTAGGCATGACTATAGAAAGAAGTGATAGACCAGACTTCATTGTGGTGATGGGTTACAAATATCCAAAGGAAACGTCGGAGGGTGTGCTTGCCCTAAGATTGAGAAATCAAAACTCTAGTCTGTTTCGTGTAGATATGAATGAACACTTTAGTTTCGGCAAAATCTTTCAGTTCTCTGTAGAATTAAAAAATTGTCGCTTTGTGATAATGTATTTCAGATGCTTAAAATTTGATACAATTTTTACATTCACCCCAGATTCGCGTCCTCTCTATTTTCCTTTGGATATATGATAGGCACTGTTGGTAGATAGATAAAATGCAGGTATTATACACGGTGTTAAGGTGACCGCGACAAGATCTAAAAACAGAAACACAGACAAATGCGGACTCTTTCCTACAATACGTGCACTTTTCAGTTTCAACAGCGGCTACGACAAGATACGATGAGAAAGTTTGGTTGCAAAATTACAATTTTCGTCGTGGTCACCTTCTTCATGTGTATATCATGTCATATAGTTTGTTGTGTATGTTTTTTATTATGAACTTGTGATTTCAGTAGGAGGCGATCTCACAGGCATTCATCCCCATCTCACCGCCGCAAACGAAGACGCCGTGATAGAGGTAGGGAGCATCTAGACTATTTAAATAGTCTAAAATTGACCCGTTCTCTAGCGAGCGAAGATCAATATTTTCTCAGCATGTTAAAAGGAAAGATTTGTTGGCCTTATCTCGAAAATACAAATACAAACACTACTCGTGTTGCGAGTATTGTAATGCATTTGTTTCTTTTTTTGAATTTTGGTCCCAAATTTATCCTAGAGACTGTAATTTCGCGTCTTTATGTGTGCAAGCCTTGCCGAACAGTTAGCTGGTTATATAAACGATTGATTACCCGTAAAAACCTTTTGATACCTGTGAAACTTATTCTGCTATGGGGAAGAATCTTTTCTCTTCAAATTTAGCTTTGATTTGCGTTTTTTCTGTTCGATTATGGATAAACCCACCAGCTCGATGGTTGTATGTCTAATTATTTTGATATTCAACCAGTAAGATGACCCGTGGAAAATGTAATGATCTTTTCATACGTCGAACGCACCTAGTGGACAGAATGTCTATTGTTGTTGCTTCGGAGCATGACAATGGCAACGGTGGTCTCATTTGTTATTGCAAGTCTATATCATTCTTTTATCTATAGATGGAAGACATCGTTCACGGGAGCGCTACGAAAGCTTAGGCCTAATGGATCCAAGGTACGTATAACGTCCGATTTAATTTTCTATGAGTTTGAATGTAGTTGTTAACTTTGTTGTCCAAGGTCAACGTCATCTCGTTTTCCCCCGTGATTCCGCCATCTCTTCATGCTTTTGTTCGCGTTCTTACTCGCGGAGTTTGCATAGTGCTTCAATCTCTTTATTGTGATGTTAAAATTAACTGGTGTCCCCTCACCCGGTCTAGGGAAATGATAAGGTTGTATAATACCATGGCGACCTGTCACGCAAAAGTTTTTAATATCCTCCCCGTGTTTCGTTGTTTTACTGTATATTTAAATCATGCTATTATTTGTGTCCTAGGAGTCGCTATGGTGTTCGAAAAGAGACGTTAATGCACGGAGTGAGTAGAATTTCTGATGCACCCTAACCCTAAAACTTTTATCTTTTTGTTAAATTAATGAAATAATTTTCTAAGAATGTATGTGGTATAAAACACATTATGGTTTTATCTACTTTAGAGTTATTCTGACTATGTTCGTGAATTCCATCGTTCAAGACAGCCTTCATCAGTAGCCTTTCCACCTTATGGTCGTGTAAGTGAATTTCTTAACGATTTATATTTTTTCAACATTCAACTCTCGTGAGAATTTGCGGATATAGCGGCTAAGCTGTTAAATAGCACTAAACCTCCCTTTAATGCAACATATATTGTCTTTATACAGAATTTAAGCTAGTTCAATTCGCCTAAAAGTTTTGTGTTTTTCATGACTGTTTCATATCTTAGGTGGACCCATATGCTGTTTATGCGGACTTTATGAGACATGATCGACCACCAAGTTATAGTCGAAGAAGAAGATAGAACGTACATGTTCGTGAATTCCGATCATGCCTTCGACTATTCATATAAGTACAATCATTTGATTGTGTCTTTATTAAGAATATTACAATTGATTGTTCAAACAATTCAACTCAGCATTCGCTTACTGCGTATAACATGGCAAAAACGTTTGACGTATTATTGTTATGTGATTTTCTCCAGCTTCAATTCTATATGTTTCTTATTTCACAACGTCGTTTTTCTGGTCGGCTTGTAAAAAGGTGAACCTAATAATAGCCTCGTTTATACCATTGGAGCGGTTAATGATGTGTATTTTATGATGTACAGTAAGAGTAAGATTTTTTATACTGATGCCCTTGAAGTCATTGCTGTAATTAAACAGTTGTTAACAATAAAATGAAACTAAAATCTGATTTTACAACGTCTATAGCTACACTCTAATAACAATGAGCGCACAATTTCTGGTTCCTGGTTAAAAGCTTGAGCATGTTTATTGTTTGGTGCTTGTTCCGGGACTCGATTGGTGCTTTAGAATAAATCTTGATGCCAGAAATTGAAGAATTCAAAATTCGCAGTTAAAACTTCGAAGTGCTATATACTTCATTTCCGACCATGGTCACAATTAGGTTGTGGTTCAATCCAGAGCCGAGGCGGGAATATTTCCACTCACGTTTTTTACATTTTTCAGAAATGCGTATTATAAATCAGTAATATTGAAAGTCGACTGACTGCTTTCGTGAAACTTTGGCGCCTGCAAGATCCGGTTCGTTCATTGGCTTGATTTTGCCAAGCCGCGTGTTCCTGCCAATCCGAATCATGCTTTCGCAACTCTTGCAGTGCGTGGTGGGCATCACCAAAAATAGGGCTTAGCCATGCTCCTTGTCTAAACTGTGATGGATTTCGAAATACTGAATGCCATGCAGGGGTACAAAAATCAAATTTTAGGCAGACAATAGTTGCTACATCTAAACTTGCTCTGCGTGGCTAGAACAGTGCACCCAGCGCGTTATTGACGCTCTCAGCCCACGTAAGTATCCAATTGACCGCCCTCTTGCATGCAAGACGAAAAATTGACATAATTATAAGATGTCTTTTGTTTTTTAACGCTTTAATTTCAACAAGTTAATACTATAAAAGCTGGCAGCTTTGCTATGGTAATACATGATAAATATAAAATATGCATGTAAATCCCGTTTAAGAATATGCACTAATGCACGGGTATCTCACTGGTCCGAAAATACTGGATTATCTATAGTTATAGATACTGGATTATCAATCCTTACAGCTTGCACAAGATATATTTGAAGAAGGAACATTTATAATTAGCTGATGCTTTCAACCATTTAAATTCTTTACAAACCGAACGTTAACAAATTATAACAAATTTAAACTCTAATATCAAGAAAAAAGAGTTGGAGACATCATGCGACCTTCGCGCGCCCGGTGAAACAAGCTTCATTGGTTATTCACTGGGAAATTTATTGCCAAAGTGAAACAAATATGGACTCATTTGCATCGTGAAGTTCACTTAAATATCTACGTACTAGAGTATACGATTTTACACGGAAATAAATAATAAAGTTTGAGTTAACTTTCCGTTCATAAAGACTGAGAATTCGTCATTCCATGCCAAGACTAAATTTTCAGGTTAAGTATACGTGGGAGGCGTTGAAGCTCTCTTTCAGGGCTTTCAGATTTGGAATGAATTGGCAGCTGTTTTAAAGTAAGTAGGCGGCGGATGAAGGAAGAATTTAGTTATATCATTTTAATATATGGATGGGGGTATTTTACTGAGAACTAAAACACTCGTAGAATTCATACGCCACTACATCCGGGGTACACGGTGCGAATATTTTCCGTATGTCACGTTTAGGGGCGTCATAAAGACTTGGAGTCTCAAAAATTCCCCGCCATTTTCATTGTTATTGTGAAAATCCAACTTCAAATTTTTCACTCGAATTTAGTCCATATAATAAACAGAACATTACACGGTTCCCTCGAAGATATGGATTTTATGTTCTCGTTTCAAAACCAATATCTCATTTGTTCGCTATTGTTTTCGCCACTCAAACAAAAAAAAACATATCTGCTCGCAACTGTGTATATATCGTAGGCTTCGTAGCAAATTTAGTTGGGCAATTTTGAACAACTGTAGTCAGTACAATAAAATTCACTCTGGCAAGGCTTTAACCGTGCTATGCAATTCTAAACGAAGCCTGCATTTTACAGTCATCAGTCATGTAATATAAAAGCGTAATTATTATGTTCGTTTAGAGTGTTTACAGCAAAAATGAATCATTATAAGATATAAAAATTGCACAAGATCAAAGAAATCTCTCACGAAACGCTTATATTGTTTCTATATTCGTTCACACTGATATTGTAGCCCATTCTGAGTATTGATAATGGCCTTGAGTGTCATTTAAAATTCTAATAAGTGTATTGCAAAGAGTAAACTGACTTAATTGAAGAGAAATGTTTTGAGAAATAAAAGCCAAAGGCAGGCTGATTCAAGAGCGTTCGTTGGTTTATTTGGAGCCCAGGTCTTTCAATGAGATAAAATTTGACAAACACTGATCAGATACTTCTTATTCAGCAAAAAAACCCGTAAGAATCATTGAACAGGAATGGGAGTGAACGGACCATCCACTTTGTACGCGGTGACGTCATGCAGTCGACGAGTGCTGGAGTGGGACAATTTAATTCTGCTTTCATCTTCATCAAACCAAACTTAACCAATTTGATTAGACAAGATAATTCAGTATTGAAAAAACCTCTCCAAAAAAAACTGTCCGTAGCTGTACTTTCTTTTTCCTCTGACTGTGTATGAATGTATATAAATTATTCTTCGCTGTTTAAAAGTGGATAACATTAAGTCTCTTATTTCACAAGAGTGCCAAAATTTTCTTAGAATTAGAGAAGCAATTCGACTTGCTGAGACTGATTCTTCTAACACTGAAAGATACAATTCGCGTTCAGGTTCAATCGCGAGAGGTTGAAAGGGTCTTAATTTCGAGTGGAATTATACACACTTCAACAGGAACAGTTGATGGAAAAATGAGTCAACTATCGGTCCTCCGGCAGGAATCGAACCTACGCTTTTGCGATGCCGGTGCAATGCTTTTGCCAGAGACCCTTTCAACCTCTAGAATTTACCTACATCGAGTGAAGTGCCAAAAATCATAATTGATTTACCCTCAGGTTCAATGCTTACATAAAAGACAACTCATGACAATTAAATTTGCTGTAATTCGCTTGTATCGAACTGCGAACAAACAAGATCTCCCTTTCGAGTTTCGACCGCCGAGTCCCAGAGAGATCAGTACATCAAACCGTTGGAGATCCTTCGTTTTCAAACGTATTCATGCTGATATGAATTCTCGATTTAATTCATTCAAATTATTGGGAAAGAAGAGAGACATAGCCCAGAAACGCATGCAGTTCGTCATCCATGCAGTAAAAATGAGAAAAATGTGAAACTTTCAAACTATTTTTCACTAATTAATTGTCGATGTTGATGAAATACAATTTATCTCGGCGAAATTCCATCACCACGTATAATAATATGTAGTGTGGCCAACAAGCATGCGATGTCATCCCAATACTGCATGCATGATGATAAGATGATTCTGTGTCGTAATTTCGATACCGACCAAGGATACCAGAAGTGTTTTGCTTTTAAAAATTTAATATAGATAAATAAATATTAATAAATTAATTAAATGAATATATACATATTTACAAATGAATGTGAATGATACAGCATTTCTAAGAATGCATGCAATTTCCTACATATTGTCTCTTCCCCGTAGTTTTCCTGTTCAGCCCAACTTGTAAGAAATAATTTTTTTGTGGAAGTTAGGTAATATTAAATTATGGGTGTGTGATGAATGTGGCGAATAACCAGTTCGGGTTATTGTGGTACTACATACACATTACAATACATATTGTCATGGCATTGGTTAAGGTCAATCCGTCGGGGTAATTCCATTGAAAAGGTCATGAGTGGATTTAACAAATGTTCTGGTTTACATCACAAGTCTACGTAATCTAGGATGATACACCCTTGTGTATATTGTAATGTAGTCATAATGAATGAATCTGATCTTTCCAGAGGGCGAGGTGTAGATATATATGGGCTTGATTTCCAAATATGTATATTGTCCCGTGATGCAGAAATAAACGATCTGTAGTGGAGTTAGGAAATGGAGTAATCGATCCATTTCGATTAGTCATCAGTTCATTTCGCTACTCTCCTAGTTTTGATCATTTCTGATGCACAGCGTCTTGTTGAGTTGCTCTTTGGTGTAAGCCCAGTAATCTTCTTTCGACCATTTGTGAAGCAATCTCACGGAATATTTTGTCCGTATTTACTCCCATTAACGCCGAGGTGACAGCAAAGAAGCATTTCTTTTCGCTACTTAGTTTGACAGCCTCTTCAGTAGTGACCACTTGCTCTGATGACGGTTTGTCACATTTATTTCCAACAAGGTATATCGGTATACCCTGACCTTTTGCTTCGATGAGTTCATCCACTGTTTGTTTGGCTTTTCTGAACGATTCTTTGCTATTTAGTTTATACATAACAATGAATGCCTGTCCTTCGTTAATGGCCAAGTTTCTCATCGCTGGAAATCTATCCGAACCGTCTGTATCGTATATTCGAAGTAATACTGTAGTGTGAAATGATTTTAACGTATAGTGTCCGTCATAAACATCTTCTAATGTAGCTTCATGTGACTTGGGAAATGGTTTACCAAGAAATCGTTTAATGAAGGCAGTTTTACCACAACCACTTGTTCCTAGCACGACAAGGTTGACACGAAAACTTTGTTGCGTCTCTTTCGATCGTGGCTTTGGGTCTGCTTGACATTGAACAAATCTCGCCAGATTTTTAATGTTTATCTTCTGCGTTTCCATTACCTCTGTTATGTAGTGCATATTAACATTTATTTTAACTTGTGGATCGCTATTCTTCGCGCCCAGCTTGTGACTCGTTTGTTTGCATGTATATTATGAAATGCTGTTTCTATTTTCATCGTATTTATGCAAGTCGTTAGAAACCACAGGAAATCATTAGGATACCTCATAAGTACCGGTGCATATCGGCGGTTTGTCACGAACGCTCTGAAAGAAGACTAGCCCGTTCTGAAGTATACGAAACAGGAAAAGCGGAAATTGAATTCAATTGCTAAAAATTTAGTGTAAAAAACACGGGGAAAAATGGAAATCGTTATACTATAGATAACATGTGATGTAATATGAGCGGGCGATGTTTTGTCTGAAACATCCCGTAGATACGAAAGCAGGTGAATTGTATCAAGTTGCGAAAGAAGAATACGAAAAAAATTGCTCGCAAGTGATTAATAATATGCGGGCGGGCATGACACGTAGCAGTGTAGTTGGCGGTTCTAGTTAGGAGGCGAGTTTCACTTTCTAGAGAGAAGTACAATGATGTACCTGTTGACAAATAGACAATATGTGTGCCCCCAAGTTGGTACCATACAACGTTTTGTATACCAGGTTGCTTGATCGCATGCAGTTACACTTCAGAACCTGCATTCATGCATGGTTTATGCACGCTAACCAGTTGTTTATCATATGATTTATATCCACACCATTAAAGAGGTTGTTTATGGAAAAGGTCCTTAGCCTTAATCGATCGTAATCATCAAAGATCTCTCATCTAATGTTATCTATCTCATCTATATATATCTCATCTACTACTGGGTCTTTATTTATCGGATCTTTTCGCATTGACGATGTTCTTATAACTATAAGTAATTAATGCCACGATACAAGTACAGTTTTATCTCCTACTGAAATATATAGCAATTAGCAAAACATAAGTTGCTGATAACCTTAACCTCGAACTAAACAGACAGAAACTGGTGCAGTTAAATGAGTTAATGACCTATTATATTCAGATAAACTAACACATGATAACCT
This sequence comes from Dendronephthya gigantea, assembly GCF_004324835.1. Taxonomy (NCBI): domain Eukaryota; kingdom Metazoa; phylum Cnidaria; class Anthozoa; order Malacalcyonacea; family Nephtheidae; genus Dendronephthya; species Dendronephthya gigantea. The sequence continues at coordinate 958,526 of NW_021163048.1, forward strand.
TTAAACAAAGTAACTTAGATAAGAAATGAAATTCTTGTAACCCTACAGGAAATTCTAGACTATAAGCAAAATCACATTAACGTTCAAAAGCGTATTTTCAACCAACAACTTCGCAGCTGGTGGCTAACTGCAGGAGGAGTAATTGGTGTACATCCCAAATTCACCTTATAGATACTAAAGTGTTGAATATGAAGTGGCCTTGGAATGTCCTACTCTGAAAATGATTCAGTATTCATGGTTTATTTAAGGCCCTGTCTACACTAGTGCGTTTTCGTTTGTATGCGGTTTCGCAAGACCGAAAACGCATCGATCGATTCGCGTTCACACTACCGTTTTCGTAGCGTATTCGACTGTTCACACTAAAGCGCTTGAATACGATGAACGGATCGTAGTCTGACGTAAAACGGTAATTTGCGCATGCTCGGCTCGATGCGTGTGACGTAATCGTTTTCAAAAGTACCGTCTTCAAGTGTTCACACTAATACGATATGTATGCGTTTTCATTTGTATTCACTTTCAACAGCGTATTCAAATCGATGCGTTTTCGGTGAATACGCTGAGCGTATTCGAGCGTATATGTGTGAACGGAAGGCCTAAACGCATCGAAATGTATGCGTTTTTAAACGAAAACGCACTAGTGTAGACAGGGTCTAAATTTGCTTTATAAATTCTGAATTTTATATGTAAAGTGATCCGAAGTACACGTTTATATACAAAATATTTGTGTAATGTACTAATGGCGCTTTTATAAGCCTTAAACCGCCCTCAAAATACGCGTGGTGATCATTTGCAACATTTATGGTAAATGTTGACCCGGTCGATTCGAGTGGGCGATTTAGCGGATACTTCGTTTAGAGACTCTATTACCATCAGTGGCGTCGCTAGGGGGGGAACTGGGGGGGACTCGTCCCCCCCACTTATTCTAAAGACCACTTTTGGGATTTTTCTAAATCTGAAGAGAAAAGGGGGGGGGGGTACAATGATTCTAATTTCCAACAGCAGAGTAAATAAAGAAATTTTCGAATTAACATTACTTTTGATCACGTAAAGAATAGCATTAGAATAACATAGTCAGCATATAGAAAGAGACATTGCAGATAAAATTGAGTTGGATGCTCTTGTTGACACATTCAGATTAGGCTGATTAGCTAACAACAAAAAGTTCCCCTTGTAAAAACTGTTTGTTTATAACAAAAATCTCCGATCTGTGGCTTTCGGATTGTCATAAAACTTGGCTGAAAATGCGGGAAATAGCGTTTTAGAGACCCTAGAAATAAAAATTTTCTCGGGGGTGAATGCCCCCGAACCCCCCTAGAGGTCTTGCGCTTTGGTGCCTCGTCCCCCCCAGTCTGAGCAACCTGGCGACGCCACTGATTACCATGGTTCTTATACCGAAGACATGCATGATTGTGTGGCTGCGATATCTAGTTTGTTGACAATGTCATTGTCTTTGTGTGTGATTTTTGCTACTGTAATTATTGATCGGTAATGAATGTTTAATGTTTTAGTGTTGTCGACATTTGTTCCTGGTTCTTTGCAATCTATATACTTGTTAAACTAGTATTTCTTATTTAAATATTTGATTTATGGTTAATTTTTGGATGCATGGTTAAAGATTTTCTTTATACCTGTTGCGCACGCAGCTTTAATGTGATTGGTTATGATAATAAACCAAGCAACCCAAAGCGTGCAAAAACTGTGTGAATAATCTCAACACCGGCAATACAGCCATTTTAAGTTCAATATTCCGGCTAGATAGTAATCGCATATTTAGTCACAACAGACCAGAACTTGCGGATGTTTTGCCGCCATTAACTTGTAGGCACCGATAATAATCATAATATGATGTAGCACGTGCTACAAGCATGCAGATAGCTATAAGCTAGTGACCGTCGGCCATGATGTGCTGATGGATTGATATATAGTATTTGCATCATTCCAGTTATCCATTGTACATGAAATACATAGAAGGAAATGATGTAATTTCCTTCTACAATTATCTTTCTAACTCGAAAGCATTCGCCTTTTCAGATTGCCCCGCCTCCACACTCGTAGCCCTGGTGATTTCACAGCACGACAACCATTAAGGACAATGAATGACATTCAAGGCTATAGCTTGGTATTTTCCAGTCGAACCACAGTTAGTCGAACAAAATCACAAAGCTATTGTGTAACTGATTTGATGTATAGTCAGCACAACATATCTGCACTGACTTAACTGACTATTTCAGTCTAGAAATTTCACTATAAATATAATTATAAAGTTGTTTTAATTTCATGATATTCTACAATGTTCTGGTACTGAATTATTTTCTCTTGCACTCATATCATGCAAAATGTTTTTAATACTGGAATTTTAATTGGGAATCATCGAACATAATGATATATTTTCGTATATAAACCATGTTATTATATAGATTAATCCAGACACATATCATTTAATATGAATTTGAACTATTTTCTCACAACTTCCATACTAGGAGTATAGGGCCAATGTCAGTGCTAATTCACCGAATTTTTAATTATTTAATATTTGTTATTGCGGTACAATTTTCCTAAGTTGTTGGACTGCTATGCCAACGCTTGATTTGTTGTACCAAACAGTTTTCGACAACAAGGAAGTTGTATTAAATTCAATGCAAACTGTAACGAAGGCGGTTTCGGATATGAAAGTCGTCGTCTATCTATGTCGTATATGGTAAGGCTTTATATCAACGGCGATTTTTTATATAAATGGATTTAGTTTTGGCTTAAAGGTCTGTTCAAAAGATCCAATTTTCAGTTGGGGATCCAATTAACTTCTGATAAATGTTTTATTGTCTGTTAACTTGCAATGTATATTAACTAGCTGATATGGACTAGCTAAAAAAACAAAAACCTTTGAAGATGATTGAGTGTGTGTAAGTGAATTTCAATTCCATACTACACATTTATAAACTGATTTTTCAAAATGCTATTCACATGCATATTTGCCTCATTATTGTCATAGTATGGAAACATTTCAGCAATTCCAAGTATTAGTGTTGATTTTTTTTCAGTTTAATGTATAAGTATTTCCACGCGATTTCATGGGTGCGGTATAGATGTCAATATATAAAATACTCGATGCCAGTATTTGTCAACTGCCGGAACAAATACTCTACTTTTAAACTGTTTTCACTTAGAAACACACCCAAGCGGCACGTGTTGTAAAATGCACAGCATATATTTTGAGAAGTTTGTCGCGGAAAACCGTAAAACCTTCACTGAACTTTGAGACTGCAAACAATAGTCTTGTACTGTTGACTTTTTTTATCACCGATTTTGGCGATGATGCCATACAGTCTCAGTGTTATGAATTAACCATGCATGCACAAGTGCTAATTTGGAAGTTACCCAACATTTTTGACGTGCCCATGCATTTTCTACGATTGTTTCAAGAGCAACCAGTTTTAAATTATGTACTTGTAGTTTAATCACATATATTTGGTTGACTGAAATGCCGAAATTTCAGATACAAAAAAATAATGTAGACCCGAAATATAAACATTAAAAATATGTAGAATCGTTCCTTGATTGGTCTCAAGAATTCGCCAATTTTCTTTTGCTTTCCATCACTGATTGTCGAATTTCTACCAAAAGTAAAAACTGCTGCATGAATATTGTCGCAGTCTATTATTGTGGTGAGTTTTTTGTGTTTGCATTCAGGACATTTTGACTAAGAACGAGCAAAAATACAATAGCCGAGTTCATAATAGAGACGGGAAACTCGTGTAAGACGGGAAATTCGTCTAATGCGAATCCGGTCACATGCAGACGGGTTTCTCGTCCGAATTTACCCGTCTAACTTTCCGGTCTAAACAGACGGGTAAGTTGTAAGGGAATCTCGGCTGGACGAAAAACTCGTCTTAAATTCGTATATTTAGACGGATGAATCAGACGAGTTTCTGAAATATCAACACGCGGGCAAGGACGGAACAAGGCTGAAAAAAAAACCGAACAATTTTTATCGTAATAAGTACGATACCCTTTTTAGCATTACCCGACCAATCACATGCACGTATAAATTTATCCATTCGGCCATTCCTATTCATATTTAGACGGGTTTTTACCATCAACTTTCCGGTCTGTATAAAATAAGTTTCCATGCAGTCTCACACATATATAAACGTGCTTTTAATCGGCCAGTACTTCACACAAAAGTGACGAAACGTTTTGCAAACACCTTCATTCCATCTATGCTTGTCAAGATAATATATAATCGCGGGCTGCCATGTATATAGTTTTGATAAAATATCCGATCTATTTGTCTTTAAGGAGAGGCTCTTCCATCTAAAATTTGCCGAAATGCCGCAGAATTTGGATTTGCATTGTATACGTCAGAGGTCCTCCCACCGCACATGTCTAAAATGGACCTAACGGACCGGAGGCTAACGCCCAATCATCGATATATCTGATACACAAGGATAAGGGTGACATTACACTTACAGTCATTGTCATTTAGTTTAGAACAATATTATATGGCTTTTAATGATGAATATTAAAGCTAATGCCTAGAGGTATTCGATGGTATGCACTATGCATGGACTGAATAAACTTAAACTGAATTGCGTTGCATGACTGGGACGTGACTCTCTAGTATATGATAGACAATGCATAGTTTAACTTGTTTACACTAGACAGTCGGTTTGACGTTGATTATATCCATGATTTGTATGTGTATGTGCACTGCATCACTGCTTCATATAGCTATATAATATAAACGTTGTTATACAGTTGTCAATCCAAATGGTGTTCTCCAGCACTTAATTTTCTATACAATTGTTCGCTTCACACATCAATATCAAGAATATAAAAACAGTTAATTAGCTCGGTTTCAACTGTGTTATCACCAGTTTCAGCCTGAATGATGCAATGTGCGGTTTATGTGCTCTATACTGCAGGTCAGTATGCTTGAAGTTCTCAAATGTCTCGCGCGTAGCACAGTGTACAGAGTGTAATTGGTTGAACACGGACTCTCCAGAGTTAGACAATCAAGAGGGATAGAATAAACATAGATATTCGACTATGTTGATCATGCATTCGCAGAAGAGCATAAAGTTCGTTTCAATTCAGTTTTGAACTAAATTGAAACGAATGACTCATCATTGACTGAGACGTGATCAATTGATTGTTGAAAAAACTCTCTCTAGTATGATAGACAGTGAACTGTTTTCACTGAGGGTATGGCTTGACGTTGGTCATATATCCGTGATTTTAGTTCCGTACAATCGTGCACATTGTGACTATATATAGACGTTATTTGTTATATACAGATTGTCAATCCAGATGACGATTTCCAGCACATTAATCTTATGCAAGTCTTTGCTTCACGTCATTACATAGAAGCCAGTGAAGATAAGCAACTCATTGTAAATCTACATTGATTTTTTCCTGATGAGAAATCCCCGTTATCGTTACAGTGGGCTATATAGATAGTTGAAATAATGCAAAGATATTATAGTAAAGAAATTAACTGTAAATAGTTTGCAATCAATTAGATTATGGTTTTATAGATGCACTATACCAGTAACTTTTCCTGGGAACGCCCCCTAAGGCCAGATCCGAACCGTGTTAATGGAAATTTTAGGACCCTGTTTTTTTTTAATCTTCACATCATTATTAAACATTTCATTTCAATATAGCACTCGACCATTATATTTACTAGTAATGAAAGAGACTTGAAGCTCTGGATTCTAATATTTTAGTAAAGAATATCAGTCCAGTTAATAAAGCAGTCAGTTACGAATTGATTTACGGCGCTTTCCGATAGCGCTCCGAAAAAATTGTCAATATAAAAGTTGATGGAAATATCGGACAGTTGACTTTTGTCTTCACTCTTTTATAGAACGTATGTTGCTAGTACTCGCCAGTTAAATACAATATGTAGAAAATCGCCAATGGGCTATTTTGAATAATATATTAGTTTTGTTTAAGATTATGTTTCCTTCTGGCGGCTATTTTCGTAGTGCAAACTGTCCGTTCTTTCAACATGGCCTTTGTCACAGACCATACTGCCATTTTCGCCACACAAAACCAGGTATTAAAGATAGAACAATTATATTTTTAAAATCCGCAATGAATTGGTATCTTCTTTTTTAGACGGGTAGTATAACTTATTACCCTTTCTTAAGTTCCAAGTGAGGACCTTGTAGGCGCATTTCCAGTATTTTGAAAAAAAAGTTAACTAGCCCATATTATAAACATTTTATAATCTAATACTAGACAGTAGACAATAGGTAAATGAATTTTAACGTCAAATTCATGTTATCGCACAACAGAATCCAATATTCTTGTCACACATACATTATACATTCATCAACTCTATAAGCAGTTAGCCCTTGTGAATAAGGTGTGTGTGTATAATAACAGCAAGCGAGATACTTGCTATGATAATGTTCAAACCAACACAACAGCACTGAACTATCTTCATGCACTTTTAAAGAATTTCAGTCGGGTCAGATTTGCATTTGGAGAAGCAAGCCTGACCCTGCTAACTGAACACTCGTAGCTCACAGAGAAACTGGCAACCTTGTGACGCTGACTTTACCAGATGATTTTGTTAGGTTTGCAGCTCTGAAATAGTTTGCTTATATTGCAGTATTCAATAGATTAATTATTGTGTAGGCAAATTAAGAGGCTCGCATAGATGTTTGTTGACTATTTTTTTTTATTTTTGGCATAACATCAATTATGTACACATGCTGACAATATAACAAATGAAGTTTTTTTGTCCTAGAATACAAACCTAGCTCAACACCAAGTGCCAAACAAATGCAAATCACTGTACCAGGTACTTAATATAGTAGAAAAATGCATAATATTATCCATAATGTAAATACATGTCATCTGATCCATTATGTTTTGTGTATGTGTTAAGATAATTCTCGTCTTATTAAATTACTAGAAGCAGTCCAAGGAGAAAGCAAAGTTGTCAAATCATCATATCAACCTTTCAAGAGTACAAAGGAAGAATCAAGAATTAAGAGCAAGACTTTGGTGAAAGACAAGGCTGATGAAACACCAGATAAAACAAGCCAATCAACTACCTCTACCAAGCCTCTGTTTAAGAGGACTGCTTTAGAAGAAAAACTGATTGCATTTTCAGAGAATGCAAATGAATTCCTTTCTGACTCTGATAGTAGTGATGTTGAAACTCTGCAAAAAGAAAAAAAGGCCTTAAAAGGTTCCAAGATTGAATATAGTGTTGCTCCAGAAAACAAGGCTGGAGGAGAAATCTTAGGCACTATCTCTAATGAAAGTACACCAATTCTCAAAGAAGGTGCTTCTCTTGCAGCCAAAAACTCTCTACCTGTCAATAGTGTAGTTACAGAAGGTCAAGCTAAACAAGAAAAAACAATTACGAAAGGCTCTGTTGGTAAATATAATGATTTAGAAACTGGTGAAAATACAATTTCTCAAAGTGTGAGAAATGAAATTAATAAATCTGAGAATTGTGAAGGGAAGAATGCAGATAAAGAAAAATGTCAGTCAGAAAGAACTCAACATAAGTTATCTAGGGATGCACCAACAGATGCTGTGTTATCTGGAAATGTTGAAGACAGCAGCAACAGCTGCAAAAATGAAGTTTTGGAAAAGATGGAGATTGAGAAAAGTGATAATGAACAAAATACTAAACCTGAGGAGGTTAAGAGTCTAAACAGTATAATCAGCGATCTGCAAAAATACGGAACTGGAATTGAAGTGAAAACTAAAAAGGACAATCATAAAGATGAAATTGAAATTGGTAAAAAAGAAAAGCCCAAACCGGAACCTCCTAAATTGACGGATGTTAATTTTTTCAGTGCAAATGTTTCCAAGCAAAGTAAAAAGATTTCAAAAGACGAAAAAAGTCCTAAGAAGAAGGATGCTACTAAACTTAAGAAAGAAGATGAAAAACGCGAGAAATTGACAAAGGAAAAGAAAAAGCTGAAGAAAACATTGAGTGAAAGCAACTTGGGGAATACTAAGGAAAAGAGTAAAATTCAGCGTTATAAAGAGTTAAAAAAACTTGTCAAAGATTCTGAAAAAAATATGGATGCCGTCAAAGACCCTGATAAGAGTTCACCTTCAGGTTCTAGGGAAAAAAGTCGCACCAAAAAGGCAGAGAAAGGTAAGGAAATAAAGGAGCCAATCAAGAATGTTAAGAAAAAGTCAACCACTGCAGAAACATCTGATACAATATCGTCCTCTATGATGGATAAAAAACCTGAGAAACGACATAAAGAATTTGTGCAGAAAACGAGTGTTATGCGTGTTTCTTCGAATCCTGAACTGAGTTGTAGGAAAAGTGTTGTCGAGTCAGATTTTGATAATAGTATGGAGGACGACAGTGAGGAAAATGAACTGTTAAGGATATTTAATGATTATGATCCTGGCGATGAGCCAGATATTATGGATAGCATGAATGACCATGTGGATTTTGAAATGAGGGATATATCAAATGATGCCGTTCAGCCAATGCCCAAATCTATAGGACAGAAGAGATCATCTGCAGAACTAGAGTCGATTCCTGTGGGATTTAAAAAACAGCGGGTTGCACATCAGCCTGGTCTAGTAAGTCCCTGCTCATGTTTTTCGGACTTGCGGCTGCAAGTGGCCGATCTTTTGTTCTGTGTTTATAGTAGACAGCTAAGTTATGTCTACAGCTATAAAATTGCAAAGTAAAACTGCTTATTAAAATACTGAATGCGATAACGTCATAACGTCAACTACATAAATTAGAAGGATAGTTGTAAAGGAGAGGTTTTCTATTTCGTATGAAACTTCAATGTACTACAAACGATTTTGCAATCGTTTCATTCTGCTTATTTGCAGGTAATTCGACGTGCAACAACATCAAGAAGTAATTCAAATCCATTCAGAATTTTGCCTCGTCCTTTGCAAGGAACATTGGCTCCCCCTCCACGTCAACCTCCTCAGTCTATTAAACCCCAGGTACGCTCGGGTTTCTTCAAACACTATCATGCTGTGCTTTTCATATACGGTGGTCAAATAATTACACTTTCATATTCATTTCTTACTGCCATATTGTATCTAATTTTGTATAGTTTTGTATTGTCTGCGGTAATGTATAGTGTTTTTAAACTGGTGTGTATTGAGTTAAGCCTGTTAAGGAATAAACTTTTACATCTTCAGGGAGAAAGAGATCTAGTCTCGTCAACTCATGTGAAACAGAGAATTACACACTACACCAAATCTTCAGGAACTGTTTTTCAAAGACCCAGAATAAGGCTGGAGTATGGGGCCAAGGTTCCGCAAAGTGTGAGGCAGAAATACCTGGATAAACTCGTCGATGAATATTTGAGTACGTACGAAGATCAACAAGAAGCATTCAATAAGGTAAACTAAGTCCCAACATTTTCCATTTTTTTTTCTAATTTTTTGGAACCTGGGTAGTGAGCTTTTATTAAACACTGTATTTAGAGTTCCTTTTCCCCCCCAGGTTAGTTGCATTGCTATTTGCTATCTACAGGTGTTTAATAGTTTAAAATTGGTTCTCATCTCATGTAACAGGCAGAAAAAGAAGAGAAGGAGATTTACATAAAAAGTCCAAGACGTCAAGTGTATATCAACTTGTGTGTAAATCTTATCAAGAAACTACGTGATGTTACGGAACCATCAGACGTGGATGGTGGTAACAAACGTAATCCATTGGCTACTAAATCAACGTTACCCAGCCCGAAAAAAAAGCTTAAAATTGACCCCACAGCTTCGGCAAGTGTTGCCAAAGTTATTCAAAGCGTTGAAAATAATGTCGAAAATAAACCGAAGGGTGCAGTATTTGAAGATGGCAAGATAACAGGTATACATGACATTCGAATCTAGTACCTAGTCTCTCTCTCTCTCTCTCCTATTTAGCACAGAATGAGTAGATCATGAGGGACGAGAGCCTGGGTACAAAAGTATGAAGAACCTCCAGAGTAGTCAAGACGGGAGCTCTGGATCATAGACGATGATTAGATATTGAAGGGTTTCTAATATTTCTTTAGAGGAAGAGTTCTATACTCGAATGCAGAAATATGTATTGGCTAAAGAGGAATTGGAGGGAAATGGGTACCCTCGACCCTCTAGTATTCCAGGTCATGCTGAGATAACTGATGTTTACTCAAAACAAAAAAGAAACGTAAATGATCGTAAGTACTGGCACTAATAAAATAGACCTACTCCGGTTTCCTGCCTCCTCTGCTAGCCCCAGATCCCGAAAGTCTGAAACCCTTTGAATCGTTCCCTAGTACTTTTTCACGTTCACAGAACACAGGGTTTGTGCTACTCCGAAAAATTATTGGAACTCCCGGAGTTGAATTCTCTGGTCGCTTGAGATGCCTTTGCACTTCATAGGGGCTCCATGCGGAACGGCGTTATAAGAATTATTGTCAAACCTGATGTCGATTTGTCCATATATTTTAATTTTTCCTACTGTCTTCTGTTCATTTTGGGATCTGCGATATTGGTGCTGAAATTAGTCAATAGATAAATAAATATTAAATATAGGTATACCCTTGCAGCTACACGCCATATTTGCTGTCGATGTGGTAAGGCATTCGTGATCTTAGAGTCTGGAGAATATCCCAATAAAGAGGAGTGTGTCTACCATCATGGTCGCTTGCTTCGGACCAGAAGTAAGACGATCTTACATTCTTCTGTCACATAACTATTTAGTTGTACAGTATATAATCAAGGACACTGTTTACTCGGTTTAAATAGTTAGAGTCGTCTGGGTTGATATAGTAATGCATTCTCGCGATCTTTTGCAGCTGCCGGGGAGATAGTGACGTCGTATACATGTTGTCAAGGTGAATCTGGATGTATAGGATGCTCTATTTCGAAGGTCAGTTGCAAATCTAAAAATAGGCAATAATGGTAAAAAAAATTGGGGGCAAACAAAGTATACTCGACTTTTCGCAAAGTGATCACTAACTCTCTGTTCGTGATCGTGGAACAAAAAACTTTGGTGTTGAAGTGACTCGAGACTCCCTTAGCGTAAATTCTGTGCAATCTGCTAACAATACTGCACTTGAGTCGTGAGACTTTACATCACACGCAGAGTACCCAGGAAAACCGACCCAATAACAGAAGTGAGCTCTTTAAGTGAGCTCTTTGAGCTCTCCTTAACGCACAAAAGTGACAACTATACGTCTTTTTAGGCACATGTTAGACCGACGTACTGGTCTGAAGAAACAGGATTTGCTGAAACTAGACAAAATCCAAAACCGACAAAAAAGAAAATTTATGCCTTAGATTGCGAGATGGTAATTATTTAAAGACTTATTGAAATTTAGTGCTCACTTATTGATACACAGTATATTTTGCACTAAAACGCCATGCGCGGGTCACTATGGAAAGGTAGACCACTTGTTTATTGACCACATTTATTCGCATCGTTTTCGTGAGATGAAAAAGAAGAGGAAATTCTTTCGGAAAAAGTTAAGAGTACTCTGGTCGTTCCGTTATTTTTTCGTTATTTTCCGTTATTTACTAACTACATCGAAGATGGATTGTTGTTAAATTAATAGTCAGTTGTCACTACAAATTAATAAGGGTTGAAGTATAGTATATATCCCTAAATATACTGATATTTTAATTATATAGTGTTACACGTCAAAAGGCCTGGAATTGACTCGAGTTACTGTGGTAGATTATAAATGTGAAGAAATCTACGATACTCTGGTGAAACCAGAAAACGACATTATCGATTACAATACAAGGTATGGCTGAGTCAGTTATTGTGTTTTACCACTTGTGAATCACACTTGAAATTAATGTGTTGTATTAGAGTAATGCCAAAATGTCATGCTACTTGCAAGTTGTCATTTGCTTGGTCCTACATTTTAGATTTAGTGGTATAACTGAAGAGAGCATGATTGGAGTGACAATGTCATTACGCGATGTTCAGTCTGTATTGCTGAGCATGTTTTATGAGGATACCATATTACTAGGTCACAGTCTGGAAAGTGACTTAAGATCCTTGAAAGTAAGTCATAATAACGTCACAATGGCCATTTCCATTCCTAATGAGAGACCACATGCAGTAAGTTTGGTATAGGGCAACCATTTTATTACGGTTGGTCAAGGAAGACGTCTTTTTAATGGTCAAGGAAGACGACTTTAAAATGAATGATGCCAATATTTCGTTAAATAGTTTTAATGTGAAAGTAGTCTTAAACGACACAAACGCAAAATATGTAGCGTGCGATTGTAAGGAGCCCCTATAACGTGGAGATCGTGAAATTGAATCTTACCTTTACTACCTTTTTAATCTTCTAACGAAAATACGTTGTGTTTTCAGTTGGTAATTTCAGTTTTTCTCCTTCTTCAGATAATTCACAGTACCGTTGTCGACACTGCAATAGTATTTCCTCATCGTCTTGGGTTACCTTATAAAAGGGCCCTGAAAACATTAATGGCTGAATATGTGAGGAAAATAATTCAGGATGGCGGTACGAAATATAAAATCTTTTAACCAACTTTGACTTCTGGAACATATTCCGTATATGATGTATTCCCATGGTATATTGTGAATTTATGGTGTAACATGAGTTTGCGCAATTGATCGTAATGTTTTTCCTTTACAGCAGAGGGTCATGATAGTTTAGAAGATGCTGTGTCTTGCGTTGAGTTAATGTTATGGCGAGTAAAGGAAAGGGGGGAAAACATGAAAATAAAAGAACGAAAGAGGTGACTACTTCCAAGCAAAGAGTGTTGTACTCACAGGTGATTGGATAAACGGTGTCACGATAAATAAAGATAGTTATATTTTTTCAAAGAAAATGTGGCTATACAAATAAAAGTTCATAACGACACGAGGTTTGCGTAATGAGAGGTATTGTTGTCAGTCTCCAACAAAAAGCGCGGCAGAAATAACGACGTATTTCATTTTTTGTAATTAGTTTTAATTCACTGTCGTGTGAAATTTGATAACTGCAATCATTCAAAGATCCCTTCAGTAGCATCCCATACAAATAGATATATGAGCAATTAATTATCCATCCATGCGGAAAAATCTTTACCAAAATAATGTGTTTATCCTATTGATATCATAATTTTCATCTTATCTATTTATACTCATTTTTTTCTTATGTCCAGGTTTTCCTGTAAATTTCTTGCAGATCTCCTAGTTGTTTACCTTTGGAGTTCCTCTTTTATCTAAGCACATTGGTAACATCTGATAGAAAATACATTTCTATTTTTATTTATTAAGGTTGAAATTGTGACAATTAGGTCACTCAAAAACTTAAAAATTTTATTCTCCAGCACTTGGTCATTTTCTTTACGGCTTGGTAATGATTTTTCCAGTTAGGAGTTTATAAAGTATGCCTTCACCAAATATGTCCCTATATGCTGTTTGAATCACACCACTCATGCAGTTCTTGAAAAGATCTCCACATGGCAAACATTTATGCCTGAAGGATAAATACTGGCAAGAGTCTGGTTGTGTGGAATTGACATTGTCAGCATAAAAGACATCTTCTGTTCTGGGGCCACATGAGATGTTCATGGTATCAATGATAATTTGCCCTTTTAAAACAAGAAAATAAAAATAATAAGAAACTGCCTTACATTACCTTATCCACAAAATATATGCCTAAGTACACTACTGAGAGAATTGATAAAGATCCATATCATGTTTAACATTGAGCACAATGCCTTGACCTAATTCTTTTAAAAATATAATGGAAAGTGTATGATCAAAAACTTTAGAGATATACTATACCTGGTAACCTTTCTGGATGTACAATATATAGCCATAAACCAAAGAATGGAAATGTATTCACCAATGCTACCATACCATATAAAAATGATTGCACCAAAAGAACCAAAATTCGTAAAATGGTGAAGACAATATAATAAAGGAATATGGTAGGAAAGAGAAACAAGGAGATTGTAAATAGCAAGGTTCCAATGAACAATCTATCAACATCATACTCCACAGAGTCAACTCTGTTTCGGAGGGAATTCCACTTCTTGCCTAAAAAATATAGAAAGAAAACATTTTGCAATTAAGATTTGCAAGTTTTTTGGGAGGATGGTTTGAACTTTTGAATATGACTATGAATCAAATTTTACTCACCAGTGAATAACCTCAGTAATGATGCCAAGACATGAATCTCTAGACCAAATAGTCTTGCAGCATAAATGTAGAAGCAATAGATGTGCACGGTTAGAAGTGACAAAAGATCACATAACAGTGCGATCAAAAATGTTACACCAAGACAACCAGCTAGGGTACATCCTAAAATAATTGTTGGTAAATATGCTTCAATGAAAAAGAGATAGCTTGTCCACAAATGTACATGATAACTATAAAAATTTCCAAGGAATTGATTAAGTGGTATGTTTAGCTTGAGACCAGCTGGTGAACCCATCAACCATTTGAGCAAGTTGGATAAGTGTTCTGCAATATTATATTTCTGACCAATAAGCCAAGAAGACATTGACAATGAATGCTGGTTCAAGAATACAAAATAAATTACCAGGAATCCCAAAACAATATCAACCACTAATGATATAATCAGATTGCCATTGGTTACCAACTTTGAACCAATATTAACTTGCTCCTGTCTTTCTTGTTTGTTGATGAACATGTCATGAAGTTGGTTCATTCTATGTGACAACTGTTTTGCAACAAACAGGTATTTAGGTAAATATCCAAATAGCACAGTGGCAAATATAAGCCTTTGTTGAACCAAACTGAGAAGCCATGAAACTGACAGAAACAACAATTCAAATGCAGCTGGGACACTGTTACTCCTATTATTAGTGTCGTTTCCACCAGTTAAAATGGAATGCTTGTCTGTTGTACTATTTACTTGTTGACCTTGAATCCCGTTTATGTAACGTTTTGAAAATTTTCTTCCTTTCAAGGAATCCAAGGTAGACTTATCCGTATCCATCAAGTACCAACAACTCAACTTGGAAACGCTTAAGTTCTGTTTTAGACAGACAATGCGAACTTCAGTGTTAGGTGTTTCCTTGATATTGGAATGTTCAAAGGGTGGTGTTCGTTCCAAAGAAAATCCGGAGTTTATAAGTAAAAGTAATTTTCCAGGACAAATTTCATTAATTGATATCACAAGAACACAACATTCTTTCAATTTAGCCTCTTGTTTCAGAACTTCAAGCATTCTTTCGTGGTCAGCATTGTGTATATTGTTGCAAACCAATCCAATTATAAGATTCGAACTTGAATTATTTGAGTCTTGATATGTGAAATATGGGATTTGACTGCATTTATTTTCAGGCAAAGGAACAACATCATTCACATATATTATTTTATCTCCATTGCCATCGAATCTGTTGCGACCATATAAAAGAAGATCCTGTGAAGGATGGTGTGAAAAAGCATCTTTTGCAAATACAATATCTATTCGCAATTTGGCCGCCATATTTGAATTGTTGTTATATTGTATGTTTCATGAAGTAAAGGCTCGACACATAATCGGCACAATACCACCACGCCCAATTTATACCACCCCAAAGTTGTCTCTAGCCTCCTCCGCAGGCATCTCTCATCTCTTATATCTCGTGGTTGATGACAATATTTACAGCAGTACTGTAACAGTCCTGCCTGGTCGGCCACTGTAAACAACATTATGAACAATAATAGCTTTCTATCACCTAGATACTACGGATTTTTACCTGTGGTCCTAAACAAGATTGCCTGCTCAAAAAGACGTGTTTTCGTATCCAAAAATACGTCTAATTTAGCTTTAGGAGCTCACTTGCATTAAAATATGTGGTATGTGCTGCCGTAGATTTATTTTAAAGCCATAATTATGGACATTATATGCATGCGTAAGTAAGCTCCTTAGCAACGTCAATTTACCATGGTAAATGTTGTGTTATTTAATCCCTCAGATCATTTTAAAACAATAATGATTTGATTAAAGATGGATACGGACTGAAATATATACATTCACCATAATTTAATATGATATACAGTTTAAAGTTCTCCACATCAACATAGACAGTTGTTTAGTTATGGGCACGGGTGCTTCAAAAGCGAGAAAGAAAAACAAAGTACGTCAAAATGCTTTGGTTGTTGGAAGTTTACAAGTGAACGCTCAACGATCTAGAGATGCCACAAATCACACTGAACCTGAGGAAGAGACTAAACCTATTTCTTTAGTAGACACATATGAGGTGAATGATTCACTTCTCTTTAAAGGTGGAACCAGTGGACAGTTCGTACCATACTTTAAAGCATGGTTAGTCAGGGTAAGTGCCATGTATCACTTATGCCAGTAATATGAATCATTCGTAATTGCGCGTACTTGGTTCGGTTTTTCAACTGAATTGTTTATAGATGGTTTGTTAGGAAAAAGAATGATTATAATTTTGTTTTATTATAAAATTGAGGACCAAACAAGGACTAGTACTTGGGAAATTGAAATGCTGGTCCTCCGGCAGGAATCGGATCAAAGTTTAAGGCCCTAATCTGGAAACGTAATTGTGTAATAATCAGAATGAATTTTATATCAAACAGTCGCTAAGCACATAAGTCATTGAAAACTGGAGTGTTATTGTTGAATTATTTTCTTAATTAAATTAATATTGACATTTATAGAGAAAATTGAACCACGACGAATTCTTTTTACGCTTTCCTGTGTGTAGTGTAAGGACATATATATATATATATATATATAGGTCATTTTTCCTCAGCCGACAACGCGAACTTTGAACAGAACATAGGTGTATTAACCTTTGCGTTGACCTAGGAGATCAGCGAAGTCGAAGTTTATCCGGTCATATTCCACTGTTTTACTAATTGCAATATCCAATGTCAGCGATATAAAGAAACTCCCTTTGCCTTTTTTTTCATGAAATATACTACTGCAAGTAACGGGTTGAATTCAATGGTTGCAAACAGCTTAAATTTCGGCAAACGTCGAAGTTAATTTGTAACGTATTTACTAAACGTTGTAGTTCTTTGATTACCTATAGGTTGAAGCCGATGAACTTTGTTCAATTTGCTCGAAGTACAATGGCAAAAAAGTTTTCCCGTGTCGTGTCTGTACTCGAGTATTTCATGAAGGATGTTTACAAAAAACACGAAAGTTGAATGATAAAGATTCCAAAGATGCCTTTTCTAGAGCAGGAACCGACCTTGGATGGAGCTGCCATTACTGTGTATGTAGCCTGTCTCCAACATTACTGTGTATGTAGCCTGTATCTAGCCGGTATATTGTTAACACTAAACGCCTCTTCTTATTGATAGATTTTATTAAGCTAACCTGTTTTACTTTAGCGCAATGAATTTCCAATTTATCAGTTTTGAAGATTCTCGCTTCTCAGTTTCCTATTTCAATTTCGATTAACTATAGTTAAAATTTCCCATTTCAATAATCTTAGGAGAATATCACACTTTTGCTTTCTGATGACGAGATGCAAAATCTCATCGAATATTTTGATGAATTCGATATGAACCAAGGTAAGACTAATATTAGAACCACTCCGTTTTTTATGCTATGCGTGCATTCAATTAATTTCTTGCAATCCTCATGATCAGACACACAGATTGAAAAATCTGAGTACGTCAAGATAAGAATATTATCTATTGAGAAAGATAATCCGGAGATGGAAGTTTCAGCTGAATTGGAGCAAGATCTTGAACGTGAGGTTAGTCCAATTCATTATAAGATGTATTTAGTTTAATTAGTTTTAAACCCACCCAGATTCGGCGGTCATTTACCGATATACTTTACTCATGCATTATGGATACAAATGGTTCAGTAATTTGTTTCTAGTTCAAAGCGATGGATAGGAATGATACAGGTACGATTGATTGGTGGGAATTCGTCAATCACGAGGCAGTGAAAGTTCTAGGACGAAGGGATAAGGTAAAATATCTATGAAGTACTTCACTTATAATACCGACTTCTACTCTTTACTGTTCAATGAATTGTATAAATCATTACTGTGTCTGCATGGATTGTTTTATGAAGTTCGTGAAAAGGTGTCAATAAATGATTTTGATCTTTTCAGCGTTCCTTATCCAAGCTCTTAACTAAGCGTGAGATAGAAAAAGCACGAGACATGTTTCATTCTTACGATCGGGATGAAGATGGTTACATCTCGAGCTACGAGGCGATGAAAGCTTATGAAAGATGGTTCGGACAATTAAAGATCCCAAACGATAGCTCAAATCCTGATTGGTAAGAACTCACTGTACTTTATAAACCACAAATTAATAATTTCCATTCCTGGTGCACCATGCATGAATGAGGACTGATGCGAGGTGAATATTGATGCATGCAAGTATGCCTGTGAATGTGATTCGTGTATGACGTAAATTGTAAGTAATCCCTCATGCACTAGGTTCTCAAATATATAACCCACAGGTTCTCAAATTCAAGTTACTTGCAACATCAAGAAGTTGATGGACATATCGATGCGCATATGAAGATATTAATGGATGCTGATGCAGATAAAAATAAGTACGTTGTACATAGTTTTCCTTAAAGTTATTGGCTAAGCAAAGGAGCTATGAGGTCGTTCCTTGCTGTTCTACGTGATGTTCTTCGGATGAATGTACCACTATAGTGGATCAAATCACTTTTTTCTCTCTGCTTCCTACCGTTTTAATGAAAAATGCAAAGTCAATGAAAATGTTAATTTCTTGCACGAAAGATGGAAAACTAAACTCGCTTCGTGGCTTCGTGAGTGCACGAGGACAAAGTATTCACCATTTTTTATTTTTCATTTTTTCTAGGTTAGTTTCGTGGCAAGAATATTTGCAAGATCAATCGTTGTATCTCTTGGCAGCTCGTCCAAATTACTACATTCCTCCCAACTTAGATGCAGGAAAGAAACGAGTTTAGTCTAAAAAAGTTTGACCGAATTGGAATCAAAATTAACTGATTCAGTCGATAGCAATCGCCTGGTCAACAATGAATTTCGATAAGCAGGAGACTCAACTCTCAAGGGAAGTTAAAGGATAGAACCAGCACCTGTGAGTTGTGGGGGCAGTGGTTCAATTACACCATGCAGTGGTCATACGTACCGTACGTGTGTTAATTCAAATTTCGGTGTATGCCGGCAAATGTATACGCGTGTGGCCTAGATATTATGGCTAATTTTAAAATCCAATCCGAACGATGCTCGCAAGTTTGAGATTGGATTTAGTTCGCACTCGTTGAATAAGGCTACCGATTTCCAATTAATCCAATTAATCCTATACTCGATATACAGCGTGTCCCCAAAAAAGTGCCCTTAACAGCAAAAGAATGATTTCGCTAAAGGGTACTTTTTAGGGTACTTTATTTTAAATGAATTATTCATACTTGAAGAATTATCAATCATTCACATTCCTATTTCCAAGGAACCTTTGTACACCATTTTGCACTTGTATCTAGGTAATACATGTATGTATCAATGTCTGTGTTATTTATCCATGCAATCCGCGCATATTCATTGCATTATTACAAGAATTATGTGTGTTCTTTTGTTCTTGGCCAGCTAGCTGAAAATTGCTTCTTAAGAATAAGATAGTTCTTGAATTGCGTTCAATGGATCAAACCTCTCACACGATTAGAGGGATTTTCACTTCTATAACGACTAGCGTTTTGTGTCTTATGATATTTATATTTGAAAAACAAACAAACCGAAAAGGCAAGACCTACTAATTGTATGCCTAAAACCCAGGCAACAATAGTCCTAAAGAGGTGAAGATTTTTAACAAAGTAATTTCGGACGTGCTTGAAGCACCCGTCGGTATTTATAGCGGCGAGTGACGCTGATGTATCTACCGTTCCGTGATATGCCTCTTCTAGCCAAGTGTCATTCTTTAGGCAACTACTGGGAACATTCATTCTATGAAGCTTACCCCATGTTGTATTAAACCAGTCAGTGTAATCAATACATCCACAGCAATGGAATACGTTTTGGAAACTATCAATAGACTTTGTCAAACCTTGAAAATTTTTCTCCTCGTAAAAATCCATTGTTAACTTGATGTCCTTGATAATACGCTGTTCCACCTTCTCTTTGTGAAAACTAATCACAGCTATGGCACCGATTTCAAAGCTCAGGAAGATAACAACCACGGCGAGATAGATGCCCAGTATAAGATGACTTTCGGTGTGAGTACCACAGCATGCTAATAAGACCACAACGATTATGATACACCCGATACTCAGACATAGATCAGAGCCTGAACTATAACCGCCATAATCATTCCCATTCATTGCAGAATCCTCGTAATCTCTGCTGGATAAATATCTGTGAGCTCCCATAGAGCCTTTTAATGATATGCCCACTCCTATCAAAGTCCAACCAAGCAGCCAGAAAAAGCCGTTTAAGATAAAGACGAACGTCTTAGCGAATTGAAAACTGATGCGTTTCCAAGGTTGAATGTTTTGAGGCTCGTCTAACTCTACTTCGTTAGCCAAACTGCAGTATTTGGTCTGCTCAGGTTTGGTCATGATGCTTTTTGATCCAAAGTGGCAAAATTTAGTTGTGTTGGTCCATATTAAAGGTGTGAATAGTGAAATAATCCACAATACTACTCTGAAGATGTCCGTTACTCCGTTGTTAAAAGATATTTCCGACAGTTCCTCTATATGTCATTTGGTAAGGTTTTTAGATCTTAGTTCTTCGTAGGAGTATGTATGACCGTGTTAAATCAGTCCGGAACCTGTCATAAAATTCCTGTACAAGAAGACCACAGAGTACAGAGTATATAACCATATATATTTTCATGAACGAATCACTCACAAGTTTTAATATATGTTGTTAGCAACAGGTGAAGTGTTAGACTCTTTGATCTAAGGTTTGCTTGACTGTAGTGCAAAACAATAGATTGTAGACAAAATTTCTGGTACCTGTCCATTTAGCAGATCCCGTCACTCTTGTCTTGATCATAGTTGACAACCGTAAATATAAACTACATTGCTACAAATAAGCACTGCAAGTTTACTTCTTTGTCAAGTGGATTGCTAAATCGTATTGCCGTTGCTATTGGGGCTGCAAATCTTGGAAAATCAATCGTCAATGTGTAAACATCAGCACATGCATACACAAGGAATTGAGGGAAAACTCTATCAGGACATCTGAGACATTTATAATCTGATAGTTTTATCTGTTAAAACTATCAAGCCATCTAAACATTTTATCAGCAATCTAAACATTTTATCAGCAATATTCTAAACAATCTATCATGTCCTATTGTTAGTATCGTATTAGGTTAGATAGAGGGGTCCATAACTTCCATTTGGGAGTTTTGGGTCAGCCCATGGCCCGATACTTCATGTAAACTGCCACGAGACAACAGCAGTTATGGGATAGGAAAACAAAACAGTATGTCTAATTTGTTGTGTGCGTTCATTTATTTCTTCTGCATTTTGTTATACATAAATCTAGTAACATTTGCAGGTAGGGCTGTGTTTAATACATATTTGTAAAAGTATAAAGTTGATATATCTAATTTAATCTTTAACCTACCGTAGGAGGCAATCTTCCTCAACTTGGGTACGATGTTCTTCAAGTTAGCTACACGGGACGTCCAGTTTGTGCATTCTTTAAACATGCAGGTACCGTGAGAACGATGGGTTTAGCCTTTTATTTTACACGCGTTTCACTTATGTATGCACTGCAAAAACACTTGAGGTTTCTAGATTTTATTCGGCATAGCTGTCAGGGCTAAAGGGAGACACTAGCGTGGTTGCCTATAAATACTGTATATCACTTTTATGTATAAACTCATAATGCAATTTATAAAACTTTCCAGACAGTCCTAAAGTTGCAAGAAATTTGGGTTGGCGTTTGGTATTCCTATTTTGCCTCAATGTTTTGGGTGTTATACAAACTGGAAGCAGGGTTTAATTGTTTAGCAAGTTAATTTCTTTGTGCAACAATTGGTCTTAATTAGTTTCTCTGTATTTTGTCAACTATTAATAAAGGTACTTCACCAGAGTATGAGGACTTGTTATCAAATTTCCTAAAGACTAAAGTTGCAATCAACTATGCAGACTGGACAATTGGTTGTGTAAAGATTGAAGATATTCACCAGGTTTTTAACAGAGTGCAGTTACCTGATATCAATTGATAGGAGACTTTCAAACACTAAATCAATTCTGCCATATTAGACAATAGGAATGATCTAGAGTATATTATTTATATTGGAAGTTGTGCAAACACCAAAGTCGGTTAATTTTCCGTTAAAAGACTAAAGGAAGGCTAGCTAGCTAGGGAGTCTCATTTCAAGTTAATGCATGCATGGTTACAATAATAACAAAAATTTAATGTTAATAATTATATAGATATCACCACCTCCCAACTTGTATCCAAATGTTGTACCATCCTTGCAATGTGACATTGGTATTAAACTTCCTTTGGAATTTCACTTTCAAAATAAATCCCTGAAATCTTTGAAGAAATGGTTCAAGCATGTGGTATGTAGCGTGTATGTATGTAGCGTGTATGTATGTAGCGTGTATGTAGTGTGTATTACAGCTACAAATGTAAATTGACCATGTATCATTCCTAAAACCATATTTTCCCAGTTGTAGGTCATTTCAAAATTCCTCAATAGACCCCTGACTATACCAGTTAGCTGATCATTGGCTTGCTGACTTAGTAGATCAGGTATACTGTTAACTTCAATTTTTTTTCAAGTCAAAGGAACATTCTGCTCAACCAAGGCTTATGACTACATTATCTGAGTTGGAAAATGTCATTTTTAATGATACTAAAAAAGTCACAGTTCTTATGGTAACTGAAAAGGAACACTTTTACATCATGAAAGACCTAGTGAGGAAGGTGTGTACTGTATTAATAACTGAAGGATATGGTGTGAGAAAAAAGGACTGACTACCCCATAGAAATAATGTAATACTGGGACTCAAAATATTATCACAATAGGAAGGAACAGGACATTAATTACAGATTTGGCAAAGCGAAATACATTATATTTTCACATTTGGAAGCTTGACCTATAGATGTACATATAAATTATAATTATCTTTCAAACTCTGATTTCCTATTTTTTTACAAATATGTAGGTTAAAAAATACCAAAGCGATGTGCCCTTTAATGTATTGATAACAAGACCAGATTATATGCATTCTTGGTAAGTAAGACCACTTTAAATATATCTTATTTAGAAATCAAAAGCTTCGGATTTCATACAGACTGTAAATTTTATTTTAAAATTATTCTAAAACTCGGAAACGACCGTCTTCTAACTGCGATCGTTCAACCCTTACAAGCCCTTGATTCAATGACAAAAATGCAACATACATAACAAAAAACACTTATGGTAATAAATGAACATTCAGGACATAGTACTTTCTGGTCACGTCACATCTTGAAGAGATCTGTATCCATTTGATCCCCAAGTCAAATTACGAACGGTCACTGTGACCAAAAAATTTTAGTACAAAACATTTTAGTACAATTCCTACCTCTAAACCAGATTCGTGTGTGGTTCTTCTTACTGGAGTCCCACTGTCAAAGCATCGAATCCATCATCCAGTTTTCGTTGTGAGGTCGGCATTCCCCTAAATCATTCATATAGGCAATTTAACAAGGCACCATGAAGCGAGCGCGCCGAGGTAGTCAGTCAGTCTGAGTTAATTAGGAAAGTTTCATTGTCACGTCAGTAATTAGGACAATTTTACTGTGACGTCATAAATTAATTAGCACGTAACTTGCGACACGCGCTAGGCCTATAACTTAATTCGAGGCCTGTAAAATTAGAGTTTATATCCAGCGGCCTAGAGCCCTTAGTTCCTGTCCTAACCCTAACTGACCGGCGCTATCATCCATTACATACATTACATACATGCGTGTCTAGAATGAAGATGTATAGTAATGATCTTATTTTTGTATATATTTGATCAAGGAAGCAAAAAGACTCATTCCACAAACATCAAGATTTCCCTGCTGTACTTTTCTTTACTTACGAAGGTTCGCATATGAAGGTTTCGTAGTTTTCTCGCCGGCGGCTGGCCTGTGTTGTGTATTCTCTTATATTGCCATCATTAAAACGCTTTATGATGATACAAAATATTAGTCAACAAATGCATGATTTATCTGTGTTGTTCATAGTTTGGGTGACGAAGAAATCACCTGTTTACATTATACAAGGCTATCATGAAGTTTCTTCATCCAACATTCAACTTGCACTCATGGCTGTTACTGCTAAATATGTTTTTATGGACGAGGTTTGTTCATTTTATGAATTTTGATCGTAAAATATTCCTACGGAAAAGTAACTGCGTAGTTTGGGTAAAGGTTCCGCCTCTCTCTTTATACTCTATTTTGTTTTAGGAGCGTTTCCTCAGCGAAATAATTGATACGAAATACCAACTGCCTCCAAAATTGGTGTTCGTATTTTCGTATACCAATCCTGATTCTTTGAGGTACTTTTTGACATTCAAAAAACTACACAAACAATTGGAGTGTGCCGGTGCTCTGTTGGAATTGAGGTTAATGGACATTGGAAAAAGAAAGAATTCTTTAGGTAAGAAATATTCAAAAAAATGTTCTGCTCTTCCGCCAGATTATATTATTGTTTTCTAGTCGGAAAACGCTGATTGAAGCTGGGTTCAAAGCCAATTATAATTTCAATTATGAAACGAGAGCTGACCTATACTTTATGATATCTAGTTTTTTCTAGACATATTAATGGAACAAAAATAAACAGTTTTCCAACATTTGTACTCTTTTGGCAGGAATTGACCGAAACATACGGTAAGATTTCGGTAGAGAGTAACAATACTCACGCAACTGCCCTCGAGTTCTTGAAATCTATTGATTTCATATACTTATTATTTTGATAGAAATCAAAGTGCGCCAGGAGATTTTCAAAGATCTTTCGAATACTGATAAATTCGTTTCTCTAATGGTAAAAAACGGGATTTTGAAAGAATGGAAAATAAATTATGATCGCAATGATCATTGCATTGGAGAGGATTATCACGTACGTTATCAACGAACGTTTCGCGTTGGTGAATGTTTCCATAGATTTGCAGCTTTTGCATGTCTATAAAACGAGGCTTGCTAAACAAAAGATGATTTTATCAAACTTTTTCGTGATTTCATCAAACGTTTCGTGATTTCATCAAACGTTTAGGCCCAATGCACTATGGCTTTATGCAATTCATTATACCTGATGGCGTCATTCATTCACATCGTTTTCTTATAAATTCAACTCAGGAATGTGTAAACCTTGCCTATCCTCGTGGGGTATGTAAAGCAAACACAACAGTTACGGAGGATGACTACTCAAATAATATCCCAACGTCAAGACGACAACTGAAGGTGCGGGTCTTTCTGGGAAATAAATGAACTTCTTGAAGTGATACTGAAGTTTTCAGTTTATAGTTCTCGCTCTTTTCAAGTCGACCAGACGATACCAACATGCCTATATAACAACATGCATGTATTTGCACCCTGTAGAAACGAAGGACGACAGGCAAACGAAGAAAGGTTGGAAATTTGACAGTTCTTACTGTTAACGATTGGTCTGGGACCATCGAGGCCTCCAGTTCTCCCTCACCAACCAAAAGTGATTCCCCTTTGTTATCTCTGGTAAATTTGATCGTACTGTTTCATAACTCTATTTATATTCAGAGGTAGTGTGTGTATCTTAGCAACCCTTACCTTATTTTTTTTTTAAATAACTCATTTTCCACCAGGTATTCTTTATCGTCAAGAGATGTCGCTATTGTGAAATGATTATGCCACAAATAGAGAAAATATCCAAAACAATTAAACGCTCAGGTAAGAAAATTTACGCGCATGAGTCATGAATTATACATATGAGTCATTATACAGTTATACATTCATTATGCAGTTGGTCTTTATTGATCAATCGAATTCAATCAAGTGATCAATCATAGTTTTTTGTGGAGGCTAATACGGAATTATACATCTTTTTATTTATCCGTAGTTACAAGTTTCAAAATTTTTCTGTAATAAGAAGTAATAACCTATTTGTTTGGTTTACCTTTACCAGAGAATGCAGAAGTCTACTTGGTAAACTGTTCAGCAAGTCCAAAGATTTGCGCGGATCACCACATCCGAGGATTTCCTTCTTTAAAGTTATTTCGTAGGCTGCCATGGTCTCATCTTGGTGGTTGTGCGACAGATAACCTTCAACAACAAAATATTGCCCTGGATTATCACCGGCCTTTCGAGGTATTGAGCAAAGGAGATGTTTATCGACAAGTGAAGCATAATTCTAACCATCAAACGAAGCGAATCTAACCTTAAGTCACAACAAAAATATTGCAAGTTCTAACAGTTCAGAAATTTAAAATGTTTCAAATTCTAATTTCTTTTTACCATGTTATATACATGTATTTCAATTATTTAGCCAATTGACATGGTTCTAGAATGGTTTTCTAACTCGTCTCTTCCAAGTGTGAGAAAAGATTTTCTACTTAGCGACATTCCCAAACACCTTGTAAGTGAAATAGATACATAGTTAATGAACCCGTTAAAACCAATCTTGCTGTTGTTGTGATATCGTAGGAACTTCAATGCTTTTCTAGTGGTTGCTGGTTCGTAAATTTTCGGGTGAATAACTATTAAGGACCATTAAGCATTGTCGCCTCATCATGCCATGTTTTAAAACGACAGTTTTAAGCATAATTTTTCTACTTATTTACCTAACAATACTCGCGACGACAACGAGAATACTTAGAAATTAAAGAATTTATAGCTTTATATTAACTTCAAATACAATATCAAATTTCGTTTGTTTTTCCTTCAAGAATCATGACGTATATCTGGTTGGGACGGTCATAACCAGATCTCAAGCACTGCGCTTCTTGCCGCCCTACAGCCACAACAAGTGGTATCCGTACACATGTTTCCAAACGGCGTGTGAATTATTGCTTGGTAAAGCATTTTGTTACGTAACTATGACCAGAGACTTTGGAATTAGCGAGAAAATGAGAAAGACAAAGAATAAAGATCTGTTTTTGATCGAGGTACGGATAAGTTATATGGAAAAAAATATCAACGTCTTCCCATTTTCCTTGATACAAGATTGAAGAAGGAAAGGGTTGAAAAACGTTGACTATATAGCAGTGAAATTGGGATAGTATATTCTCACAGCTAGTTCGTTTAACGTTCCATTTTAGTTGCGGTTACTTCGAAGTGATGGAATTGAGGCCAAAATATTTGAACTTGGTGTTCCTTTAGAAAGATCCTTGGAAGAGAATGATTCAGAATTACACAAATTTCATAACGCTCACAGGTTGGAGTCTTAGAAAAAGTTTAAATAATCAAATTTTGTTAGCGATGTCGAGCTGAATTTTGGTCTTATGAAAGTGAAATGCATGAATGAAGTAGACGATTACGTTATTTCTTTTAGTTATTTTATCGAGAAAGGGTTTCGTTGTGAGGATAATCATCCACGATGCACAGAGTTCATTGTAATGTTTGTCAGAGACCACTCACGACTACCCGTAACTCATTTGTCTCATGATGGCTTTCACACGATAAACAGGTATTCACTTTCATGCAAAACCTATTCCCAAATGTCTTAAATGTCGGTATTCAAGCTAGAAATGTTCTCCATTCCTCAACCGTACGGATGCGGCCTGATAAATGTGGGCTAATAGTGCCGTTCTTTGAATCAGTATATAGCTACTCTATATATACGGGTTGACAAAAATATTTATGCTTATTTGCTTTGTATAGTGATAGGTCTGGTCAGTCAGAGGAACTTCCTGTTGTTTTAGTCTTAGCTCATAAAGAAAACCTGACAAGTCATAGCTCATATACACAGGTACGTTTGTTAAAATTTGTTTTTTCTTGTTATATGGCTGCGTGTTGATTGTGGATGCAGTGATAACAGTAACTATAATGAGCATGTTTTACCTGTGGTTTTACTTATCCATAATGCCCGATACATCCCTTGATATAATTCCTTTATTCCTTTGTAGGAAATTAATAAGGCAGCGTACGAGTTATATCGTGACGTGATATTTACGTCATTAGATGTCGATGAATATCCATGGTGGGCAAGAAAATTCGTTCCCCGCGATTACGACAAAACACAACTGGCGAGTAAGTATGCCGGATATCCCAAATACACTCTTCAAGTTACTGATATAATATCATAAGTAGGTCTTAGTAATTGTTTTACATTAATTACATTAAGTTGTTTATCAAGCTACCCGTTTCATATCTGCGGAGGGAATTCTCACGTTTTTTGCGTGGAAAATGGCGTTATCCCCGCCAAAATCAACCAATCGATATAACGGCGTTTATAAAACTCTAAATTCAACAAAATGTTTTTCAATTTAGGCCAAGCAGACTTGGAATATACTGCACCATTACATCATTACCCAAGACTCTGTATCGTCAGAAAGTCCGATCATAGCCAAGCTGCATTTTTACCTAGTTTAGAGAACATGGCTAATGGTAAAAATATTCCTAGAATGTTAAGAAAAATTAACGCTCAAAAAATAATCGCATTTGTAAAACGATATTTGCAAAATCCTCAAGAATTGCTGGTCATTACGGAGGAATTTTAAAGAGGGATTGTAGGTATATTGATTCGTGTGACGTAGGCCATATAACGTATGTCCTATTTTATCAAGAAATGTCACTCTTTATTCTTTATTGACGCAGGACGTAGCGAACACCGTCTTCATTAAAACACGTCATTGTTGGTCCTAATGTTCTTTACAGTTTAGAACCCACCTCCTACCTACCCAAGATATTCATTTGTAGCTATATTTATTGAACCATATATTTATAACATATTTATACTTTTACCCAACAATCATTAATGAAAAGCTTTTGTAATTTTTTAGTGTTTCTTTGCATATCATCTCTATATATTATTTATTTTTAGGTTAGAAATGTAGTTTCCAATTTTGCTTACTTATACTGTGGTCAGACCATAATCAGACGCTCTATATATTTCTCCTAGTCTGATTGTATAAATTAGAATTGGAATTTTAGTATGAATGAAACGAAA
Organism: Dendronephthya gigantea; assembly: GCF_004324835.1. Classification (NCBI taxonomy): domain Eukaryota; kingdom Metazoa; phylum Cnidaria; class Anthozoa; order Malacalcyonacea; family Nephtheidae; genus Dendronephthya; species Dendronephthya gigantea. The sequence goes on from NW_021163048.1 coordinate 987,486, forward strand.
GAGGAAAACATTAAACACGCTGTAAAACTTAAAGTACTGATACTTGTTCCTTTGCTTTCGTCGCTTTCCAATGCCTTACGAAAGGCATCGTCTAATTCTGGTGGCAAATCCAGATAAAGCCGTCGTTTATCAATCTGTTTTGTTAACCAGACCAAGTCTTCAACTTTAACATCATCGTTGACAGAGGACCAAATCGTGAGCGTGTATCGGGAACTGGTGTCTAGTAACCACTTAAGTGGTTCCCAGGATTGTCGGACATATATCGCACGAATAGGGAACGTGATGATTTGCGTTGTATTACGACAAATGGTTTCCATCTCTTGCACCATAGCCCGAGTGTAACCTTTGTTTGTAATACCTTTATGCCATTCCGTTGTCCAGCCCAGAGATAAGGTGGCATTTGGGTACGTACCGGTACATGTCGTGATAAAATCCGTGGCATCCACGGGGGGATTGGATTGTGAGTTAGATCCAGGTCCAACTAGAATGTCTGCGTTTAGCCACAATGGTTTGTCAGTTGAGCTGTACGCTTGTTTTAAAATGCGCATTGCTGGTTCTACTGCCATTATAGCTTTGAAGTCAAGTTTAATTCCTTTCCTTGTCGGTTTAAGAGACATGAGAAATGTGTTCAAAGTTAAGTCGCTGTCATTATCTGGTGGGTGCGCCATAATGGGTTCGGTATCATTTCTATTGTACCTCATCAATACATCAGCCTCAAACATTAAGATATCGGTCTTCATGAATTTATTAAGCTTGTCTTTACTATTCACAGCGTGAGCCCATGTGATGTCTTTAGCGTCCGTTTTGTTGAAGTACTCTAAATCCCCAAACGGATTTGGTTTTGAGGACATCATTTTCCCTGGAACAAATAGTGACAGGGATAAAAATACATTTTTACTATACCATTTATGGAGTAGACATGGACTATGGAGCACAAGTAAATTCAACAAGTGAGACTGAGAGGTTTGAATTGTCATAATTATGCACATATGAAATATATTTTTTGACTAATTTATTCAGAGCAAAACACGAACCAGATTGCACATAAAATCAACCTTTTACTAGAATCCCGTAGGTCGTAACAGCACTACAGCTGTATTAGCTGTAGGCAAGTATATTAAACACGATAGGTCACAAAGCACCTCGCCGATAACGGGCAAAAGAAAGGCTCACACGAGACAGTCGAGAGAATTTAAGTCTAAATGTTGGTGATGATGAGTCGTCCAACAAGGCAACAACTGAAAAGTTTATACTGGTATGATAATGAGAGCTAGTCGAAGAGTGATTATATTAGTCACCATAGTATAGACTGGTCGTATGTATAATGCCCTAACAATTTGGTCGCGTATGTATTTAGAAATGTCAGTTTAATCATTTGAATAATATAACATGTGCTAAAACATACCTGACATATTTGCTAATATAAAGACCGGCAGACTACAGAACAATAATAAGCAAATTACGGATGTTGTGAGCAAATTCATCTCGTAGCTTTGAGAGTTTTATTTCTTCTCAAACTTAATTTCTCTATCTAATACCGCGCTTTCAATGAGATGTTTTCAGGTTGATGGCAACCATTAGCGACAATTTAAAAGAATAGACAAATGGTAATCATCTGAAACATGATATTTACCACAGAATCTCGATACCTACCCTAGTTAATCGTTATTGACATCATGGTGCCTCGGGTTAATAATTATATTGGTGGTGATTCTACATCGAACCATCTGCGGACCGAGCGTTCTCGTTTAATACATTTTGTTGTACTGTTGAATCGGTCACGTGCATTGCCGAATTAATCTCAGTGGATTACGATTCAGGGGTATTGAAAGGCCGAGCATGGATAAAATTGGTGCGGGCTGGAAGGTATTTAAGAAATGTTGGGCAAGGTCCTATAGCAAAATGAAATAGCTATTTCAGGGCACAGGTATACATGTGTTAACTACAACCTATATTCTATTTTTAAAACATATTGTTTTAACACACCTACAACTATTCACACATTCCACACATATATATGCATGCACCCAAAACCATTCCAGTTACACACTTTGTATGTATATATCTATATTATAACGATCTATAAGTTAAAGGATAACGTTTACGTCTATGTTTCTACGTATATGTATATGCAAGCATGAAGCATGCGACATAAAAACAAAGTACGAATGTATATATGAGAAAATCACTTCTATTCCTTGGTTGCTGCTGTATTCTCCATAGAAAGGACCTGAACATTTGATGATGTTTCATACTTTGTACGACGTCGTCTCAAAAACAAAATGCCAAAGATACTGATTAGGACAATCGCAAGAACAGCAACAGCAAACAACAAGCCGGTCACAACTCCATGACCTTTTAACGAGGAATTCTCTGAAATTAGATCAAGAATAGAAGAACGACATCAATTAATTTCTGATAAACTAAAAATTAATTTAATTATGCGTTGTTAACCTGTGATTTAGCCATTCAGGCGAGAGTTTTGATTAAAAATCTTACCATTAGAGTTTGCTTCATCCTTCTTTTTTCTGTATATCAGAGGCCCTGTCGACAGTTGATAAAACTTGGATCCATCGTCGGCGGTCTCAGCACCACGACGTTTTCGGCCGGGGCATGACGTACTCCGAGCACAGATACTATTGGCCGTGTTTCTGTTGCAGAGGACTAGGTCACAGTGGAAATAGACATAACGATGGTTAATGACGAAGGCAAAGGCCTGGATGCTAAATCTATGAACCTTTTGCAATCCCGACGTATAGTGTTGGATAGTAGAATCTTTATCACATCTAAAATGAAATGAAAGTTGACTGTAGACATGCATGCTTACCAGCCGAAACGCGTAGAAATGCTGTGGAAGGCAACTGTTTTAAAGAGTTTATCAAGGGACCTCAAAGATAGAGAGGGCCTGTATGGCTTAAATTTCCATATGTACCGTGCGGCACTGATTTCGTATCACTTACCCTTCATCGATAAAAACATGCTGAGGTTGATCGTAAGGTTTGTTGGTCGGTGTCGCTCGGCAGGTTTTAGCTCGGATAACAATATCACTTTTACTACTGCTGTCAACTGAATATTGAACGTGAATACGATCCGAAAGGCTCTTGGACACCGGATAGTCATCATCAATGTACGATTGCTGATATGATGAATCTTTGTAGAATTTCATTAGAAATGTTAGATTGCCAAAATTTTCTAAAGAAGAATGGAGACGTTATTGGTGTGCATGCATGGGTAGAATGGTTCTGACTGATATGACGCGCATTCTTTAAAATGATGAACCAAAAAGGATTTATGTGCAAAGGCTTGCATCAGTTGCATGTATGGACGTTTTGTATCGACGTTTTTGGCAATCATCACATATAATCAGTTCTATTTCAGTATAATTATTGAATATCTTCACTCTTAGTTTAAATAGTATACTAGCTGTATATAGTTTATTATTTTTAGACTTTTTTAATATCTCACGCAGCGAGAGACATCGCCACTAGTATACCGACCATTTAATTCATTAATATAACTTACTCTCAGTGATAGTTAACTTTTGTTTCGCAGGAAGAAAGTTGAAGGATCCAACAGTGCGAAGACGTCCATAACTGCACGTGAACTTGAGACTTATCTCTTTATTTCTGTGAATAATTTCACCACCAGAGGGAATATCAGCCGTCGTCAGTGCATTTGAAAATATCAGCTCTTGTTCAGTTTCCCTGTGGGTCGTTCCACATCCATTTAAATCTGTCTTGGCGATGATATGAGTCTTGTTGTGACGGGCTTTACATGAACGATCTTGCAGTGCCAGTTCTTCGACGTTGATATAATCAGGTAAGGAACTTTTTTCATACGTAAGACTCATCGAATCTTTGTTACACGTTACAACAAAACGGGAAACTAAAGGGGGGAAATTGAACATAGCACGATGTCGAGGATTGACGTCTGGCATTTGAAATGAAATGCTTTCAGGGTCAGTATATGAATTGGAAAACTAAACTTACAAATTTAGCCACTATTTTACTCCTACACATTCTAAATGGGAAACATTGCCTTTAGCGTTTGGAATCTAGGTGACTTTAACTCGGTCAATTTTCAAAGCCTAATGGTTTAATTTTCTTGAATTTTTCTTGGTTTGAACTTCATACTAGCTCATAATGTAATTTGTGAATATTTTGCCCGATGAGCTGGACCAACTATACCCACCATTGCATGTAGTGGAGGACATCTTCTCGGCCAGTGTCGACAATTCCTGGAAATCTTCTAACAAAATCACCCGTTGTTCTTTCGGTTGTGATGCCATGGAATACAATTCGTCCATGTTTATGTTCTGCCCAATTCCAACTGAGAATATGATAACTCCGGCATTTTTCAAGTTTAGGGCAGGTCCCTCAACTCCACCATTGCTCTGACCATCAGTGAGAATTATTAACACCTTGCTCACACCTAGTTAAGACAATAAGTTGATATGCAGTTAAAATGGTTATTGTAATGTAACTTTTAACTCTTATAGGCTTTTAGATTTAAGTTTTACAATCAGTTTAACCTGTTTTTCTTGCACCATTTTTCGCTTGGAACATTTCTTCGTAAGCCTTTTTCAAAGCAATAGCAGTCGCTGTTCCTCCACCGCTATAGTCAATACCATCAATTGCTGTCGAAAGTTCTATGTCGCTGATGAAATCACGAGAGAAAGGTATATGGATTGTAGCATCGTTTGAAAACGACATTACAGACACTCGTGTTTCATCGAGAGAGATAGTGAAATAGTTTGCCAAATCTTTTACGAAGGTTTTCATTTTTTGGTAGTTTCCAACGGACACACTTCCTGAACTATCCAACACGAAACCGATATCAACTTTTCTTTTGCAAGGTTTAGGTTCTATAAAAAGGCATTAATTAGGGTAGATTAATATCAGACGTGTTTTTTAATACATGGACTGCTATTCGCGTTGCAAAAGTACCTTTTTTAAAACTAAATCCACCAGGATAACCGTATGAAATCCCGTTAGCACCACCAAAAACGAGCAAACCAAATTTTACTCCAGACACACTATGTGTAACGTAGATGTCATCTGAAATTGTGACGATTGTCCAACAGTATTCCCTTTCATTCAAACATCGCCAAGTTAATCCTGTCATTGGATTTCCGTCTTTGAGAAGACCATCTCGAAACGTTTTCTGAATGATCAAGGTAATTGAATGATGATATGCTGATCCTCCTAAAAGTTCAACGTGGTACGATGGCATGAAATGCATTGTTGAGGGAACTGAGATGATTGATGGCGCCGCATCTGAATACATTCCTGAACGACTTTGTTGATGCACGTATTGTACAACTTGGCATGGTTTACTGCAAGTCAAGTACGATTGATGAGGAGAATTGTCCAGTTTTATTTGTATGAATCCACCAGAGTCAAGAGTATTTATTGTATTTCCGCTTTTAATTGTGTTGTTATTTTCCCTCGTAAATACTCGAAATTCATCTCCAACATTGAGTGTACCCACTGTACCCAAAATGTACTCCTTCCCCCAATGTTTCACTGGCAATAAGAAAGTCACCAAGTGATCACAGCTTGCGGAATTTACTGCGGCATCTCTGTCACCAGATATTACTGCCACAGATTTATCTGCCGTGATATAGGTACCAGATAAGTCAGCATTATTTCCTATCAAGTGAAAAATTTGCAGCCTGTTTAAAGTGATGGAAAATGCTTGTCCGCCATTATATGTATTTCCATTGTATGAAATGGAACCAGCCGCTGGCGGTGTTATAGTGATTGTCGTTTGATCTTCTCCAGAAATAACTGCAAATTCTGGTTGGTTACTGTGAGAAGCTACGACATACTCCCTTCCAAGAGTATTTGTTGGAAGGGCAAGATATCCATCTGAATGAGCATTGTCTCTTATCAGTACCACTACAGATATATCTTTACTGGAAGTTACTTCTATTCCTTTCCTTTCGATTGTTGTGGAGCTTATTCGCAATTCCCTCGGAATTGTGTACCGGGCGGTTTCTCCGGCTTTAACATACAGTGTGTTGGGAGGATTGTTTCCCGGTAGTTGCCAAGAGATCGTAACATTTGCGTCAAAAAGTGCGATAATTAATATTTGATCATTTTGATTATTGGAATATGGTTGAGTTACGCCCAGGATGAAGTGCGTTCCATACTGTGTAGGTTTATCTGTAAAATCACGTGCGATAATAAAGCCTGGTTTTTATATGTCGTAATTCATCGGCGATGCTCTACCATCCATTGTCGCCTTTGTCGTCTGACCATCGACAATAGACGTCGCCGATGACTTGACGATATATGAAAACCAGGATTAAATTAAGATAATGACATAAAATTTGTACTAAGCATTTCGACCATTTAGAGTTTAAAGTGGAGGAATAGCCAAAGTGGTGCATGGTTGGTTATCAGTGGATATGAGACTATCTTTGGGATCTAGTAACAATTCTCACTATGCACTATTATCGTTCAGGGCAGTGAACATAACTAATTTGCCTACATATGATAAACGTTTCAATCTATACCCATTCGCATACTAAATCTCCCAGATAAGAGCCTAGCTGTAGTCTAATAACAATTGAATCCCTCTTCATTGTTATTCCTGACCTTGGAGCCTAGATTTTTTCCTGTACATGCACATATATCAAGGCGCAACTCTGCTCTGTGAAAGGCTGTTCTCCACCAGCCGAAATTTTTTCATTATGCAAAATGTAATGTTTTAAGCTTTTCATGCAAAATCGATTAGAAATCAAAAACCAGAGGTAGACCTCCAGACTGTCTAATCATAGTTATATAGTCTTTGTTGTACAACAATGCCTAGAAACGTATCTAAAATGCTATGTAATATTTTGGCCCCCAGTATGTATGTTAAAAAAACGCTCAGTATAAGACGATTGTTCTCCCAGCCAAGGATTTTCGAGGCGATGAACTCGGGTATTGTGAAACAAAAAAAACCGTGCACCCTCGGGGCTGTTAATCACAGAGAATAAATTATTTTTTGACTAGAATAATCCAGAGAATTGACAAAGGATTTATCGAGGTTTTCTTTCTATTCTTTTCAACAAAGCTGGGATTAGAGAAGATAAATAAACAACGCGGAATCATAAATATGGTTTTAGGCAAAAGTGTTTAACGGACCTTTCCAATGCTTTTCCCCCCAGGAGGTACAAATACGACACAAAATTCAATAGTAATATGCATGAACGATACCTGTCAGGTCATTAAAAAAGTATAACATATTTTGTGTCACGTGGAACTTCTTCTTTTCTGCGATACAACTTGTAGTTTTTTTTAAAAAAAATTGCAGCAGAATCATGCAGTCAAAAGCGAAAGTATGTTTTTTAATGTTGTAAGTAACAACCGAACTTACCAGATGAATTAAATTTGAAAACTTTATATAAACTACAGTTTTTAAATTTGAACCTTATACGAACAGACAATTGACCCAGTACGTAAATACCGGAGCGCGATCAATGAGTGAGAGGCATTTCTTTCCAAATTTAACTAAATAAACGAAGTGGCATTACGAATTCAACGAAAGTATATATCAGAAAAATATGCCACACCAACCAGAATTTTAAAACGATCTGTTTTTTGTTTTTTATTTTATAGGGCATACTTTTTAACTATATAAATGTTGCACCATTTATGGTTGCACCATTTAGGCTCTTGCACGAGCCTAACAACGAGGCATTTTTCTTATAAACATTGTAAGCGAAGCAACTTAATAGCGAGAACATGAATTAGAGGAACATTTTGAAAAAGATTCTACAATTATAACACTGTTCTTTACCAATTGCATGTCTTATATATGGCTCCAAATATTAAAATATCTGAAAAATTCCGTACGACGACACATTACTTACACTCGTCATATTTGGGAAACCACGAGAGGCGTTGTGAAGCTCTTACAAGGTTACTTGACTGGAGAAAAATTTGATGAGAAATAGCAAAAAAGGAAAGAATCTTTCCTGCCCACAACCTCATAGCTTTTCCACAAAACTCCAAAACTTTTTTCCGAATGTTTTTGCTTAAGACTGATTACAGTTGTGTTCGTATAAGTTCTGCGTTTGAGTAATTAGTCGAACGATTTCTGAATTCTGATGACATACAAAAGTGGGAGAAGGTATATAAAAGCCATAAATTACCACAATAATGAAATATGACATTGATTGATAATTGGGCTTAATGCATGAAACCGCATTCGCAACGTAAAAACGTTTGCCGTCATAGGGCATGCATGCATGCATATCTAAATGATGCCATGCATATAGCATATTGTGCAGGACTTTCGTTACTTAGTGCTATAGTAATTTGCTAATATCAGGATTATGAATTTGTGGATAAAATATAAGGGTTTAGGTAGGTAACAATAGTGAACAATAAAACTATGTGGCGGTGGCGGTTGCATGCTGATAAGGAAACGAAGTAAATATCAAATATCTGTAATAAAGGGAAAGCTAGTAGAGTAAGCAACTCTACAATCTTGGCCATCTCTATCCAACTATTGCGGAAACTCAGCATGCTCTGGCTCCCCCTCTTTTTCGACTCCCAACTTTCCCCCCTGTTTTACTGATTAATTGTTGCGGTATCAGAAGACGCACAGGCATTCTGCGCATCGATTGAAGCCAAAAATTGAACGGGGGAAAATGGAGACCCATTTTTCACAATCGTCCCACGATCGTTGACGAAAATACAAAAGGAAGCCAAATTATTAGTTCTTTGCTATTATTTACTAACTCTATTCATCTTTCCCTTATTATATTAATTGTTGAATACTTTTTTTACATTTCTAAGTTATTTTATCATCATTGGTTTGATACATATTCATGAAGAGAAAATATTGAATGATTATGCTAGCATCTGAAGACTGCCAAGTGAAATACTTACACTGGTAAAAATCAGTAAATACAATTAGCCAATAAGATCTCACATCTCACGAAACTGTATTCTTATACAGCTACACATCAACGGTACAATTACAAAAACTATATTACTTTTTTCGTAGAGTAATAGATATATAGTGATGCCTGTACTTGTTATATATAGCGTCAATTGCTCTGGTACTTAGCTGAAACGTAGCCAGTATTCTCAGTAATATGTAATCCATTGAAGATAACAGATGGTTCAGCGTACGATCCTGAACATGTACTCTCTTTCACCTCCCCGTTTCCATCATGAATGAAGCTTCTTATGCGTTCATAGTTGCCCTCCTCGACTCTATGATTCTTTCGCGGCTCGCTATAAAGATCATCGGCGTTTTGATACAAAGGACAAGAATTGCTGATGACAAGGTCTGGCTTCGTTGATTGTTGAGTTGAAGGATTTAAAACGTAATCATTTTTGCCAGAGGCGATGGATGTTATATTTTCTTGTTCAGAAGCAGCGTACAATACATTGCTTGTTGTTCTCGACCGAGATCTAAAAACAATGGTTGTTGTCACTGAATATGTTTGAATCATCTTTTCAGTTATCGCTAGTAAACCTGGTAAAAAAATTTATATTTTGAGCCTCCCCTTTCGGTTCTATTTATACTCCTTTTAATCATACTTACCCCTCATACATAGGATTATTAGACGAGACCTCTTCATTAGGTATATACTGACTAGACATAAAGACAATAATTTCATCTGTTGAACATGGTTCAATGTTTTGGTCTGTTAGTGCAATATCATAATTCAACCATAATGTATTTCAACTGCATGGAAATAATATTCATAGTCCATTCAAATTCAATTTTTACCACCCATATACCTTTGACAAGCTCTGTTTATTTTTGTCCAGTAATCCACTCTTTTTCTGTTCGCACTTCTTTTTCGTAAAGAACTGGTTTATGTTAAAAGAAAGTATTGAAAATGAAGACAAATAAAAAAGGTAAAATGAAAGTCACGGAAATGTGAATTTCAAGTAGATCAACCGAAAAAACAAAATCCATTTGAGTGTAACTGTCATGCACCATAGACAATCCAGAAGACATGTCTTTTAGATTTTCTATGCTGTCGCTAACAAGTCATGAGTACGTGAACGTCAAAGACGACGTGAAAATGGCAAATAAATGGCGTGGCGTGCCCATATATACACAATTCTTTGACTTTCAGCGTCTTCATACTAAATCTCCCTATTTTTAAAGACGTGAGGTGACAGTCCGCTAGTCCTATTAACGACATTTACAAATCAAATGAAAAACTATAGCTTATAAAACTTTACACTGAAAAAATACAAACCGTCTAGTCAAAATAATAATCAGTGAGAAAAGTAACGTTGCAAAAACAGATCCGACACCGACAGAGATGTGGAACATAAGTTTGTGCCCATCATCTTTGTTATTAGCATTTCCACTTTCAGCTGGTGGAGTTTTAGTTGAGAAAATATTGATTTGCTCTACAGGAAAAATGATTACTTGCATGATTATTCGTAGGAGAAAGGAAAGTCATAAAATATATTATTCAAATTCAAAGAAGTTCTATATAAAGGACATTCAGTTAATTGGACAGTGTGGATTTGAAGTATAATATAATATATATATATATATATTAATATATATATATATATATTATATATATATATATATATATATATTATATATACCCACCGAAAGATGTGTTTGTCGTCTGCCTGTTGGTTGGATTTGTTTTCATTGAAATGACTAATAATTGTAAAAAATAAAGGACATTCAGTTAATTGGACAGTTTGGATTTGAAGTATAATATAATAAATATATATATATATATTATATATATATTATACAATTATTAAGAAATTCTTCGTATGAGATAAAAGAGTGCTCAATACTGCAAGCAAATAGAGCAATATGATTGCCTCTGTGGCATGAAACTCAGAGTAGCGATGCCAATTTTTTAAGAATTATGTAAATGAATAAATATATATATATATATATATATATATATATATATATATATATATATATATAATATACCCACCGAAAGATGTGTTTGTCGTCTGCCTGTTGGTTGGATTTGTTTTCATTGAAATGACTAATAATTGTAAAAAATATCGATATATTAAACTTGGTATAACTATAGCTATTTTTTTATCATTTCAAATAACATTTTTTTATTTTCCGTGAAAAAGCGATTATTGTGTTTTATTATAAAGATTCACCGGTTTATCTATAATCGTAAATATACTAACCAGTAGTTGCGATGGATCCGGACGTCTCGTTGTTTGTTGCTTCTGTTTTTACAGATGGGGCTAAAGTGAAAAGAGATCTTAGAATATATATGATAGTGCAGCGAATTGAAAGAGCAATTGAAAGATAGTTACATATAATTGAAAGATATAATATATCGGTATACGTACATGTTTTAATTTCAATACGAAAAGGTATCTTGTAATTCAGTTTACGAGCCCTGATAGACAAGCGTTGTTTTTCATTCAAAGTCAACACTTCCTCGTTTTTGCTATCTTTCGCGAATACATCAAAAGTTACTGGATATAGGAATTTTACATCAAGGTATCGAAAACCATATGGCCGTGGTTTAACGTGAAGGACATGGTTAAAGACCCCAGACCCAGTGGAATTTATGAACACTGTTGCTTCTCTTGGAGAATTATTTGTGATGTATAGAAATAATGTATAATACTTCTGATCTGAATTAAAAAGAAAATTAGAGACTGCTGTTACATGTGATTTCCACCACACATTATATTTCAATATAGTTTCAACAGCGTGGGCTGTGGAGTGTAAATAGAAAAGCCTGGCTTGCGAGGTTGTTAATCAGTATTTTAGAATTTTATCGGATTAAAATACTGAATTAATCAGAACCGAATTACCAAAATGGCAGCCTGCGTGCAGTCTCTACAGGAATCATTTCCGCTATTTGAAAAAGACGATCATTATACGAGTATTTAAACTAGCGTAAATAACAGATAATTTTAGAATAACCCTAAAATTTATTTTTATTGTTGAGCCTTGAGGGGAATTCGGTGAATTAGCTATACTTAGTACTTTGACTCTTCTCTATTTAAAACCAAAAATTTGATCACATTCGATTCTACTGTTATTGCACTGGTGGGTGAAAATAAATTGCACTCGCACGTATAGAATCGTAGTAACTTTGAAAACGGGGTCAAAAAGCGTATAGCCTACTGACTGCGCGCTGGACAATGATTTGTTACTGATTGAACCACATTGAGAATTATAAAACATCATACGGAGATTTAATAACTATTCGTGCTTGAAAACACGGGCCTGATCATTTAGATTTTCAGTCAAAGAGTTTGACGGAGCTAGAGTAATGAATTCCGTGAGAGGCGTGTGTGTTAAGTGTATAATAATCGAAGTTTCGGTTTCAAAGTTATGTCTCAATCATCATAAGGGCGAGTTCTGTAAGCTACTGTATATGCAGACAGCAGTTATAACTTAATCAACTGCTAGAAGCGTAGGTTTCTCACCTTTTACGGGCATTGAATTTGTTGTACGAATTGATGGTGTTGTTTCCCAAAGGCTGATGTTTGTGGAATTTGACGAGTCTATAAGTATATATAGGTGTATAATAATAAAACTAACTGTAATAAAACTTGTTTCAAAGTTATGTCTAAGTCATCATAAGGGCATCACTAGGTATTAAATACTTATTACAATGTCTCATTAAAATCCCAACGAGAGCCTGGTTTGAGCAAGGGGTACTTTTTTGCGACAAACTTCATGGCTGGATTGTTAAAAGAAATCCAGCCGCGCTTGCGCAAAAGCTTTCAAGAACAGCCACTTTCGATGACGTTCCTAATCTGACACCACGCACTGCCCAACTGAACCGGCCTAAAATGTAGAAAACCTAAGGCTGTGAAAGTTTAGATTTTTCCCGCATATATTCATATATGTTGTTGCACGACCAATTTTGTGCGCTTTTATTTAAAAAAGCTTTCACGATGCTGCCTCTTTTCCATAATGTGTCATAGTACCGAAAATTATAATAAATTTTGGCATCACTGACTGTCGATTAACGCCTGTTTCCTTCCATGTGCCGAATGTTAATGAACTAAAGTTTTCCAATTCTTAACATGAAAAATTCGGCGTCTGAAAGAGCCTAACTATATAAGATATTTAATATGATTTAAATACTAGAAGTATGAAAAAGCATGCGCAGATTTCAGGATGATTTAAGTATCTGTGTATAATAATGTCTAAATAGGAAATGCCTTTTACTTACAAAAGCTTGCATCAACATCATACAATGATAAGTGTAACATATTAACCAGCATTAAAATTTTGACAGCTCGACCAATATGAATATCCATACTTGAAAACAGAATACTGATTATCATGTATTTATGGCAGGCCAAAAACACTAAGTTTGGGTGTCTCACTTTGTTAAACACCAGCTGAATTAGGCGAAGAAGTCCGAATAAAAGGTAAATATTTCACCACTCATCTCAAGTTTAGTACACAGCGCTCTCCAATCAGAATTCTTCGATATAATTGTAAAAACGATTTTGGTAAACAAAAGAATGACTGCAAATCACTGCATGTTTACTCGAGCTTGTTCAAGGGCAGTTCAATTCTGTTCGCAGCCTGCGGTGTCTCAGTGTTGGAACGTGTAGATTCATTTTGTGTATTCAGGAAAGCCGGTTTATCGCATCATGGGAACAACTAAGAAAAACTGATACGAAAATCAAGTCTGAATCATTCCCGTCATGCAGCATTTTTCATTCAATTGCTTACATGTAGGTACTAGTCGAGATCAGTCAGACAAATTTGACGTAAAGTCTAAGTTACAACTTACCATTTGTCCTCAGAATCATCACCTATATATTATTACCGAAAAGCATTGTATACAGCAATTAGTAGGTCAATCATAGGTCTGACAAATCAATAGTTATACCTACGATTAACGCCGGCCCAAACTGTCGAAAACTGGATGTCAAAACATCCATGTTGAGGTAAAAACTCTAAAAAAAAAGAGAAAAACTCTTATTATCACAGAAATGAAAAATCGTGGTACAATGTGTTGATGGCACTTTTTAAACGTCTTTTAAAACCTTTTAAAAAAAGACACTTGAACTCTCTTTGCACTCTCCGAAGTCTCAGTAAAAGGTGTACTGGAGAACCTGAGCGCAAACTTAATTTACTATATAAAATTCTATCCGAGATTCTGTATAAAATTCTACTTATTTTTTTCAACTCGCACAATGCCTCACGAAATTGACGAAGTTTGTATATTAGACAGTTTAACTAGAATAAAGATATGCTGCTGTTTGGTGTAAGATGAGAGCCGACTCGCGGATTACTTCTATTTTTAGATTTTATAATTAATTCAATTAATTTCCTAAATGACCAACTTTGATCCTAACCTTGTTTAAAAAAGTAATCGGGACGCCGTAATCTGTGTGTTCCTCCAAACCTTGGATATCCGATATCATAATTGAACTAATCGAAGAGTGAAATCCCGAGGTCAAAATCGAGGTATACCGTCTTTAGAGAATTAGAGTGTTGGTGTATCTCTACTCTAGGGAGTGTCCTACGAACTATGCACTGATATCTATTTCATAAATCATTTCTGTCAAAATGAGAAGCTTAAATATGCATGTTTAGAATATCAAAGGAAACCGCTTAAGTGGGTCACTTTATCAAATAGTGATCGGAAGCCACGACTCTTCAAACATAAAATAACAAAATTGACCATCTGCTTGTAGTTTGTTTATAAAATATTCCCTATTCATTCAACAGCAACAATTACCGATCGTGTTCATTATATTTTCCAAAATTTACTTTTCTTTAGCATGGCTGTTAGATTTATCATGCTTCGTGCGGTCAACCGAGACATGACAAATATAGGTGCCAAATGACGCAGTATACGTGTCTCGTGTCAGACGCCAAAATGTAGTGTACTCACTCATGAAACGATTTCCGTTTTCCCACAAAACTCGCTCTGATTTTGACAGCTGACCAATGCATATATGTTGCAATATTTCCTCAGGTTACCGCTCTCGAAAAATGGTTCTCGCATGCCTGCTGCTGGGCAATATATTATAACAATAAATTGAATAATAGTGCTGAGGCCATGCAGAGCATTCTAACATTGCTTTTTCCCACTTTTCCTCACCACTGCATTTTTTTAGCTTAGTGACTCCTCACGCCCTCCTGTGCTAAAATTTATGCAGAGTAAACCGGCGCAATCAATGCTAATTCGCATGCACGACTAAAAATTAAAAGTGAAACGCAGCTGTTCTGAGCAAACAAAACAACAAATTAGCAACTCGTTATTTGCCAACGAAGCAACACAATCACGAATGCATATGTTAATAGTCCATACAAACGCTTGCTAAGCTACAATAAAAATAAACATTTGAAATATCATTGAATCCCACAAATAGTAGTGAAAGACGTATATCGCGGAATTCGGAAACGGAATGGCGGAGTAGCGGAAACGCAAACTGGTGTAAAAACGCAGAAGTGGCATTACGCAAAAGAGATGAAAGGCGAAAGAGTGTAAATTGCAGGTAAGAACGGTAAAACTGGGGGAGTATTAACTGAGCAAATGGAAACACAGATGAGAAATTACCAATTTGCTGAATGAGTTAGAGGACGATATGAAGAATAATTTATAAAATTAATTCATTTTTTATTATTCATTTAGTAAATCCAAGGAGAAGTGAAAAAACCATTTTCATTTTGTTTTTAAAAGAGAAAACGATTCGTATATTCGATATCATTGGTGTCAGCGTGTTAAAATGATTATTCTCGTCATAGTAATAAGGCGCAAACGTGACTATTTTTTAAATGTCTCGTCGTTATTTTACTAATGGCCCATTTACGCTGTGCGATTTTCTGCATTTTACTCTTTTTCAGTGCTTTGTTTTATCACAGGCTTGAATTCCGCTTTCGTCATCCGTTTCCGCGTCTTACTTCTACCGCAAATACCACAGACTGCGATGTTAACGATAGCCTTATCTGATGATTCAATTTATTTAATTATTAGATGTTTGATCAAAATAGCTAAAAGTTAAAGGAGAAAAGTAATACTAATGCATTACTAAGAGAGAAAAG
Source organism: Dendronephthya gigantea (assembly GCF_004324835.1). Classification (NCBI taxonomy): domain Eukaryota; kingdom Metazoa; phylum Cnidaria; class Anthozoa; order Malacalcyonacea; family Nephtheidae; genus Dendronephthya; species Dendronephthya gigantea. The sequence continues at coordinate 1,003,488 of NW_021163048.1, forward strand.
TTATTGATTCTCTAATTTGCCTTTCTCTACATATTTTAGTTAGTGAATAGTTACAATAAACAATTCAAAAGTGGTTACCTCCTCAGAGTGAGAAACATATCGTGTTTCATGTCGACACAGAGATATTGCGTGGGTTGTTTTTTAATAATGAGAACGGTTAAAGAGAAGCACCCCCTGTGACTCCCTGAAGTTACTTGAGATGACGAAGTCAAGTGTTTTTCAAAAAGTTTCCCAAATAATATGTCGACGACTCGACCTGGATATTGAAGATAGTTATATACTTATATTGTTACAGAGATCATGATGCAAATATGCGTGATCATACTATGATCACGCATTCATAAACTGTCGGGTAAACTTAATATAAGGGTGTCGCAAACTGTTGCCTAATGGGGGTGTATTTGACACCATCAAAGATCAAACTATACCATTGAGGAATGAATGATCGATGATGTTGTTCGCCGATGGAAAATATCCAAAAGTCATAATTAAAAAGCTTTCAAACAAACTTTCGGCTTTCTGATACTGAAGTATCAAGATTTAGCGCCATAACTAAACGGGCTGTAAAAACAGGCTTGGGATAAAAGTTGTATATGCCTAGTCTTTAAAAGAATACTTGACAGGGGACGTTCAGCTAGTTTACCCTTTTTGGATGACATTCATATTGGCGCCACATTAAAAATGGCACGAATAAACTGTTTAAACCTCAAAAGTAGCCGCAAAGGGTTACACAAACTTACAACATCCAAATATAAGCGGTCAAAAGAATTCTTCCATCCGATCGAATAGTATGTGAAGAAGTTTGAAAACCAGATCTAAATCTGAAAACTATTTGTTAATATTCTGTTTGCCATACGTCTATCTGACTTTATAAAGCAGGAATGAAGTTGTCGTGGTAACAATATAAGAATATTAGTGAGATTTTCGTTAAACTTCTCAACTATTAACTTAAGGCAAGGGCGGTCCTGCATATGTCACCGTGGCGTGCGGAAGGTCTCGAATTACGAATTGACGATTGGTCAGACATATGTTTGCGACAATATGCTTCTTGTTGTCTTGCGATGTGTTAGGCAAAATACGTTTACTGATATTTTGCTGAGAGAAAGTTGAACATAATATCTACGTTAAGAATGTATCACCTAGTTTATTCCCTGGCAATTCATTTGTTTCTGCTGTGTACTCAAGGAGTTGACACTTCAGGTATGTTAGATTCATTTGCTGTATAAGACTATAAATCCACATGCCAAACGTATTTGATCCCTGCCATTGTTTAAGGATTTTGTTAGGAAAAATCACTTGTTTGTGTATTATATTTACCTATTGTCGTTACACGATATTGGGATCGCGACTTAATTTTATTCACAAATCACTATTAAAATTTACACAGTTAAACAGGCTAAACCAACCTAAAAATTCCATTGCATTTTCGAATTTCCCTTCTGGCGCTAAATCGTCTTATTCGTCTACCGAATGCCAAACTACATTTACTGATTTACCTATAGTGATTTCATTTATATAGTGAAAAATCATAGTCGACAAGGTACATACAAAATTATTACACCATCTATACTAACTATCGGTTGTTAAAAACTTAATATTGTTAAAATTTCAAATATCGACTTGGATACATGAAATTTGAGACACAAAACATTCAACAGATAAAAATGCTGCAACTCCTTTCGTGCATTTAATGTTGTTATCATATTCGCAGAAAAACTAAAGAAATTGCATAACATGTTATATTAACTCGCAGATTTTCTCACGGTCGGTTTGAGAATTTGTTTAAAAACATAGACGGCCCAGAACTGATCTCGCTGACCTCGCGCGACGCTCATGTTGTCTGAACAGTCTTATATTATGACTGTCATAATATAAGCATGGAAGTTAAAAGTGATTTTATTATCCATGATATAAGACTGTCATTAGTCATAATAATTCATAATATAAGACTGTTCAGACAACATGAGCGTCGAGCGAGATCAGTTCTGGGCTGCCTATGATTAAATTCAAAATTTTGATAAAGAGTTATGACTATATGTAATAACTATTATCACATATTGTTTTCTTTCCTAAATAGTCTGGAAATTTGACGGCAGTTCATATTTTAAAAGAGTAATAGCAAAACACAATGTATAAAAACACAGGTATAAATTTACAAAACTGCAACGTAATGAAATTAACATGCATAAATTTATATATTTTCATATTTTAAATGAAATTAACAATATCTTGCTCATGTTTGATAAATAGCTGTCTGTATTTTTAAAATAGAACACAATCTTCATATCTAACTTCTATTGAACAAAATTACAAAGAAACTGAACGGTAATAAATATGTTTTGATGCATAAAATTTCGATTTTGTTGCTCGCTGTGTTTTTGTATATTAAAAGCGTGTCGTTGTCAAATTGATCTCTGTACACATTTAATAAACAAATTACTTTATGGTTGGCTCGTTTGTACGATTTTTATTATGAACTCGTTGTGAAACCTTACACACATATTCTGTGTGAATAATTATATAAATAACTTCTATAACTATTCATTAATTACTTACCCTTTGAAGTTAATAAAAAATGTTCAATTTGAGTACAACTTGTGAATGAAGTAAATTTAGTCAGTTTAGTTATTGTTAACAAATTCATTAGAACTGAATTAGCAAATTAATTAGAATTTTACTGCTTGATTCTTGGGTATAAATTGCTAGACCTACCATCAATTTTGCCCAAGTCTAAGGGTTGTAATCTCCCTAAAAGGGCTAATGTTTTAGAAAACCCTGCACCCTGAGGTGGTTGTTGTGAGAAGAGTTATTATCTAAAGCCTGTGAAATTAGAAACTGCCTTTGGAGAAACCATGTTCTTCATTGTGAGATATCTATATCTATGATGATGAATAATCTATGAATGATTTTGGCAAACCCAGTGTGCATGAATAAAAAACAAAATTTTAAAATTTGTCTATTTTTCTTGGTGAAGAGATAAAATGTGGTAACAGGGAGAGAAACTTGATAGTTTTAAACTCTTGTGGTTTTATGCAGTGCACCTTACGTATAGAATACGAAAAAATTGTTATATATTTAATCAGTACCTGTATTTTGGGCTTTTATTACTGCCTATTAAATCCTAGGTAGCCCAAAGGTATTTGTGTTTTAATCTAAAGCGTCCATCCAGTTTAATATTGCAGTCTGTGACGTAAACACCAACTGCTATATTTGTATAATAATAAGATAAGGTTGGCAACATTGGCAACTAAATATAAATTATCTTATCTTATTATTATACAAATATAGCAGTTGGTGTTTACGTCACAGACCGCGATATTAAACTGGATGGACGCTTTAGATTAAAACACAAATACCTTTGGGCTACCTAGGATTAAATTAATCAGTTTGTGTGTAATTTAGAATAATGTACACTTTTTTGTAGTTTGTAATGAAAAACTTGTGGTTGGAAATAAACCAATCAGTAATGACCAACTCTCAGCCTCTTCATCGAAAGCGACAGTCCGTTATGCAGCAAAGCAAGGAAAACTGGACCATGGATCGTATGTTTACCTATGAATAGAAAATTATTCTTTTGATTAAAATCCTTAAATTATAAACTTAAATCTTGTTGAAAAGTAAAAACAAAATTGCCTTTCATAAATACTGTATCTGGTTTCAAAAGAGTTTGCATGTCTTTTATACACCCTGCATGACTCTAAGCTACACCTTTGTTGACAACAAAGTATAAAAATACCTGTCGAAAAATGCATGCATTATAACCCCATTTACGCCACACTCAATTTATTGGCACAGCATGGCTGAAATTGGTACTTTAATTAGAATTAAAAAAATTATTAGTGTTCAGACTACCAATGCAAAACCCAAGCACGGATGAGATTGGTACAGGAAGTAGGAACCCTTTTAGTTGCGCTGTACGAATAAATTGTGTGTAGTGTGTTTTATTTGTGTGTTTTATTTTGAAGAAATGGCTGGTGTGCTGATGACATTGAAGATGATAAAATTCCCTGGTTTCAAGTAGATTTTAATGACACAAAAACAATTACGGCTGTTGAGCTAGCTGGGCCTCGTGGACAAAGGCAACATGTTAACGAATTCACGCTTAAGTACAGTTATGATGGTCAGCAATGGTACAATTATGTTGAATGGTACAAGAACAGAAAAGACGAAGTGGTGAGTATGCATGAATCACATAAACTAACGGTGTGATGAGTATGCATGAATCACATAAACTAACGGTCAGTTGAATTTCTTCAGTGGCGATTTTCGTGCAGCTCTAAGAACTCGTTAACACTAGGTCCTAAGGGCCCTGTCCATATGAGACGGTGTAGCCGGGATCTCGCTTCACATCTTATTTCACTATATTTTTAAATATGCATTCATATGGAATCGGGCAAGCCCGTCTCTGGCGAGATCTCGCCTGAACGAAGCGAAAACATCAAGCGGTCCAGCAAAAGCTGGCCCGTCCGTTTCATATGAACAAGTTCTAAGAATCGGGGACCTATTATATCATTTTTCGATAAACAAAGGATTTTGCGCTATTTCTATTTGTGTGCAGTCAACAATGATGATTTGAATACAGAAATCAAGACAAACCGCGGGCTATTTCTCGTCGGTGAAAATGACTCGTTCACGACAATTACGAAACCAGGCTTAAATTTACGTGACATGCACTGATAGTCGACAAAGTCGTCGTGAATCGTGATAGTTAGTTGTCGTAGTAATTTATACTGTTTTTAGGATTTCGTATTATATGTAGTAAAGTACATGCAAAAGTTACAGCTAAGTCGTAAAGCGTTCTCCCCTACAAGCTTTGAAATTTTTGAGCATTTAAATATTATTATACAGTGAGGGCAATGTTTTTATTATGACTAAATTTATTGATGGTTTGTTTCCTCGTAATTGTTTAGGAGCTAAAATGGGGTGCAGAAAGTGTTGAAAGAAGTAAAAAAATCAAGCTTCCATCTCCAATAACAACACGTTTGATAAGAATCTACCCAAATCCCAATGGTGCTCGGTGCTTGAGAGTAGAGTTGTATGGATGCAATCCATATACAGGTAAAGTTACACAAACGAAGCAGTGGTTGAAATAAGTTATTTCATGCGAATATTTTGGCTTAAACTCAATAAACTGTGTAAACAATAGATTTTTAAAATAATGAATATTGAAGATGACTTTGCCCAGCGGTAGTAAATTGTCAGACTGCATGGCTACGTCACTTTGTAAAATCTAAATTTTCTACTGTGTCTACATGACTACATCTATTTAACAGTTATTCTGCGAACTCGAGTCGTATATGAGCTGATATTTATATATACAAACCTTGTCGCCCTTTCGGTGCATTTTAGTGTGCTATTATCAACTAAAGCTTGGATTTCTATTTCATCAACTCCCCAAATCTTTCAGCCATTTTGTTTACTTTCTCTACTAGACCACAGACAGATATGAGCTAATATCTGTCTAATAGCCAACCAATGAAATTGCAGCATACCTCATATCTGGGGCTTGTGTATATAATAAATCAATATAGATATATATAATATCAGGCTAATATCATCTCTTGCTAAATCATCTCTTACTGTTGCATGGTTCCATACATGCCTTAACCTAAATCTTATACTGTACAAGTAACAGGCAGAGTGAAAGATCGTTGTGTTGTGAAAACTTATGTAAACTTATGAAATTTAGCTGATGCCACATCCATGTAGTCTATGCAGGCGGGTGGAATCAAGCAAGTTTAAACAGTACATAAGCACTGTAGATTACTGTCAAGATGTCCAAGCAACATGTCAAGATGTCCACCTTTGAATTTTTAGACTGTACAACTCCTGTGGGCATGGAAGATGGAAGAATACTTGACGAGCAAATCAACGCGTCCTCGCACAGATATAATTTTTTTCCTGCGTTTGCCCGCTTAAATAATAAAAGAAATAAAAAAGCACAAAACTGGGGTGCTTGGTGTGCTGAGGAGGATGACCGAAATATATATTTAGAGGTTGGTTTGCACACTTGATTTCGGGCTGAATAAAGTATTGTACATATAACACCACTCTACAGCTTTTAAAATGAAGTTCGATTCACGCGATTTTGTTGGGATTCAGACATTCAGTTCACTTTAATCTATAGGCAATGGAATACATAAACTACATATCAGCTGAAGCAAGTGCAGTATTACGTTAATCATTGAATGTTTCAGGTTGATCTACGCCGAAAGAGAAATATCTCGCAAGTGGCAACTCAGGGTTACGCGCATAAACTGTTTACGAGAAGTTACAGACTAAACTACAGCACAGATGGAAACACGTGGGAGCCTTGCCGTAATAAACAAAAACTTGTAAGCAAGTTATCTTGTCGTGTAAATGTGTATATAGAGTACGCTTAGTACAGCTAAAATGTTTCTGAATATATTGAATTTGCAATACCCACATGCAGTCCGCCAATGTGAATATAAATTATTGGTGTCTCCTTGGGAATCCCAATATAAATACTATTTGAAATAATAAAACTTAGCCCAGTTGCTCTGTTAGTTCAGTGACGTCAGTAATCGCGAAGCATAAGCTATAGTTATTGGCCATTTTAGCCAAATCCAGGGTACTGGGTCTAGTCGCGAACTGCAAAGCATCAATGGACTGTTTGGAGGGACAGAAGATATAAGTCTAAAGTCTTTGTCCCTCCAAATAGTCCATAGATGCTTTGTGGTACACGACTAGACCCAATATCCTTGTCGATTGGGAAATGGCCAGCTGAGCAATGAATATAACTATAGCTTCTATAGCTTATGCTTCGCCATTACTGACGTCACTGAACTCACGGCGCAACTGGACTAAGTTTTATTATTTCAAATAGCATTTATTGGCATTCGTATGGTGTAGTACCATTGTATAACGATATGATAATTATAGGAATTTGCCGGCAACACTGACAATGACACTGTAAAGATAAAAGCATTGGAACCGATGGTTATCGCAAGATATATACGTTTTATCCCAACGGATTGGAATTTCAAGAAAACTAGCCCGTCGTCATATCCGTGCATGAGGGCTGAAATTTATGAATGTTTACCAGTGAAAGGTATAGTATAGTTTTAACGAATTCTTGCATTCTTCATGTTACCTCAGTAAAGGTGGATTTCCAGTCATCGCCCTAGCGAACTCGCAAGCTCGCTGCGTGGGTATATTCATGCAATGGAGTGCTTTTAAGTTCATTTAAGTTCAATTACATCCAAGCGCTCACAGCGAGCTTGCGATTGGGATTTTGCGATTAATGGAAAAGAGCCTTATATAAATAACTTCAATAAATAAATTCAATAAATAACTTTAATAAATAACTTCACACTTGACCGTGCATGTGACATGTGTTATGTATTGTAGGGCTTATACCTAAATTGAATAATTTTTAATGATTAAGAAACAGACTTTAAAATCCGCGTATAAAGTTTTCTGCCTCGTTTTAAACTTCTTTTTTCCCTAACTTCGTAAATTTTAGGCAGTGTCCCTGAAGTCGCAGACAAAAGTTTACAAAAGAAAAATCACGATGCCGATATAGGTGGAAACTCCGACTTGAAATGTACAATGACGGGTCAATCTGGTATCATTTTAAGCTGGTACAAAGAGGGTGAATTGGTTAAAGAGTCTAAAAATATAAAAATAGAGAAACCAGATGTTGGCAGCAATCGCAAACGGTCGATATTAAAGTTGTATAATGTGTCAATCGATGACAATGGCGTAAGATACGAGTGTCGAGGAATGTACCCTGGAGTTGCATCGCTATATGCATCAGATACGTTTATCCTTAGTGTCGGAGGTCAGTTCATTGAGAAATATTTACGACATAAACTTATTCCATTCATTTTAACATATTCATATCGAATTCATTCAAGTTTATTATTCAATGAATGTATACGTTTCATTGCGCTATTGGCTTCACGCAGAGATAGAAAATGATTAATCCCTCCGTCCCCGAACACGATAGTTTAATGGCCCAAGAGGCTCTCGGCTTTTTATTCTTTGATGCATTTTTTTACTCATTTTTCATGGCCAGCAAAATTGACGTTCAAATGAAAAGATGTGCAAAGATTTTAAAAATTTTTGACTTGAGAGAAATAAAGATTTACAATTCCTTGACATCTGCTTTGAATGAAAGTGTGGATAACATACAGAATAGGGCTTACTCTCTGAGCAATATCTTAGGCTTGCCGCTGAATATCGATCACGTACACTCGTTTATTCAAAGAATAAACAAAATCCAACTAGAGCAAATGAATCCCAACTATGTACTTAGCCAAAATATTTCAATTCAGGAATTCTGGAAACTGTGATTTTCATTTTGACTTATTCACCGGTTCAGCCTCCTTTCAAGCAACCGTCTTGGATAATGATGTCAAAATGGATAAAAACTACGTGGCATGTATTATAAGCCACCCGAAGTATACCTTAGGCCTAGTTCATTTGTCGCATTTTGGTCGCGTCGAATGTAATTCAAACAATAGAGAATGAGATGGTAAACGTCATTTAGCTTAATTATCATCTCATTATTTATATTGTTTGAATTGCATTCAACGCGGTTTTCGACTCAACCAAAATGTGACGTATGAACTAGGCCTTGGTTCGAGGAATCACTGCACGAAGTAATATCTTTCTCATTTTAGTTCGTGTTCCATTGCTTGTGTATCCCAAAACTGAGAAATCTGTTGTTGCTGAAGTTCCTTATCGCCTAGCGAATATAACTGAGAAATACGTATTTGAATACCGCGCTGTGACCGTATCTGAATGGACAAGGCTTGAATTAAAAACGAAAGTAAAAGGCATTGAATACAGCATCACAGGTTTAAAGCCGTGGACAAAGTACGAAGTGAAGGTCACACCAGTGCATCGAAATGGAGATAAAGATCCAGACAAAACAAGCGATATAAAAAGTGTGACAACATTGCAAGGAAGTAAGAGACAATAATACTTATAACATTGTTTCTCTATGATAAGAGAAGGATATAAATACATAACGTATATTTTTATAGTATAGTGCTTGTCCTTTGTGTTTATTGCAAAATATGATAATAGTTTTTAAATTGCCCTTGAACAGGGATGAGTCCGGTGCGGTTTTAGAGCGGGGTCCATGGCCATTTGCAAGCTATATGAGATAGAGTACAAATACCGACTGTACAGTATGACACATTTGAATGTATGTTTGTTCGAAAAACTCTGAAAATTATGGATACTGTTCTGCTTGAACTGCCAGGTTCGCAGATCAGAAACTCCTAGTACACCAAACAGCTATGGTTTGGTGCAAAATGTCTCACCTGATTCCCTAAAGTTTGAACTGATGGCTACCCAAATTGGTACCCCTCATGCCCCCTTCTGACCTAGGCTCAAAATTTCCTAAAATCCAAATTATCAGCTTAAAAGAATAATCATTTCCTGGTATTCTGATTTAGCTCCTGATGCTCTATTGAATGTGCACGTCTATGAAGTGAAATCATTGAACGCAACGTTAAAATGGGATAAACCATCAAGAGATCGCGTTCGGGGTGTCATAAAAAAATACGTTATTGGGGTGTTCGATAAGAGTGGTAATCAAATCGATGACGGAGAAGTTTCTGTTCCTGATGGCACTAGCTTTGTGATTCATAATCTTCTTCCTGATACGAACTATACTGCCAAAGTAGCAGTTGAAAATGGAAGACGACAAAGTCCTTCTATAAGCGTTTCGTTTACTACACGTGCAGGTATTGTAATGATTTTGTATTGTTTTGGAGTGTTGATGGTTCGAGCTTCAGACAGCATCAGGGACTAAGATAAGTCGTACGTTGCGTGTGTTTTTTCAGAAATCCCTGAGCCTACTACCGCAGTTCCTAAACCACCAGTAGGGACCAATTTAGAAACCTTGAACAAGGTACTGTAAATATATTTTCTATTATGTGTGTTTATATTAGACTGTACAAAAAATAAACGAATAACAACCTCTTGAAGAACAACTTCTTTCATTTGCCACGCCAGAGATATTCTGTGAATGTTTGAACCAATGTTATCGGTATTGTAGTAATTTATCTGAGTCAATAACTTTTATTCTCACGTTAAAAGTGCGTTTGATTAACGGATAAAAGTGTCGTGCCGGATGTATAAAATTATAACATCTTTTGATGTACTTTTTATCTTCTAGATGAAAATTGACGATGACAATGCAGAGAGTGTTGCAATAGATGTCAAGAATTTAACCTCGAAACCTGATGAACTCAATCCGAGGAATGTTTCTATTACAGCAGAAATCTTGAAGAAAATCGTTGACACAAACACCAACAATGTCAAGGTACTAACTAGTTCAAAACGATTTTTAAATTGACTGGTCTCTAAGAGCAATTTCCTACCGTCACAGATTTTGAGGAAAGACTTAGGCTGAAAAGTGCAGTGGCGTGAATCGTCGTATCTAAAAAATTATGCCCCCTTTATCATTCAACTCCCATCACACACCTCATGGGATATACAATAAGGTCCCTTGTATCCCCGCCTGTTCGGCCCTTCTGCTAAATAGGGCGAGATTTTCATATGGAAAACTGTTTAACTGTTGGTCATTGTGGTTCTGTAGGTTGGGGACAGCATCTTGAAGACACTAAGTAACATTCTAGATGTAGATGTTGAAGTCTTAGACAAAAGTAATTCATCGACAAGGTAAGGATAAATTTGACAGCATCAATTTATGTTCAATATTGAATATTCAGCTAGACGGAATATATTATTATAATGATATTGCATACACATGCACGCGAAATGGGACGGAGGAATGGTTCGGAAAATTTACACTGTCTTGATTAATGCTGCGTGCAGATAGCGAGATGATGATCCTGATGCAAATGCATACGCTTTATACCGTAGGTTTATAAGGATCTTGGAAAATTTTGTGGAGAAGGGAGGCGAATTTTCCAAAAACACGTCCAACATTAAAATTCGTATTTTGACGGATTTGGATGTACGGAGTGGAATCGTACAACAAAAGAATAATGGCACGAAGATTATTATCCCTAAGGAAGTCTTGAACCTGGCAAAAAACAAAACAATGTATTTTATATACTACAAGAATGGCAACTTGTTCAAAAGAAGACGGTTTCTTAAAGAGACCTGCGTGGATGGTTTCACTGAAAATATTTACGAGGAGAGTACGCCGGTTATATCAAGTGGTATACCAGGCACTTCTGTAAAGAATTTAACTGAGAAAGTTATAATAAAGTTTCATGTGGCGGACCCGAAGGTATGGAATGTTTATGGTTGCCTTTTTGCCTCTATATATACTTACTTGTACTTAACGAAAGCTGCACACTCATTGCCTAAAAAAGAATTTTTTTGTATTTCATTCATGTGATTGTATATTTTATATATTCATATAATAGGCTGTTACGGAATCATCGTCCTGCGTTTTCTGGGACTTCGATGCAGCAGGTTTGAAAATCTAGCTTTTTGCATGTTCCAATTTTAGGTTTGAAAAATAATGGACTTTGTCATGATTGTTTGAAAGCAGTGGCTGCATGTCATCTTTTAGATATTAACTTTTTGATAACGTTCAGGAACTAATACTGGTCTTGGTTTCCACAGAATATCAGCACTAGAATGTATCTCTCGTTCCTTATCACTCACACCCCGCTGCCCATGTTCCACTCAAGGCTCATGAGTGTCATTTCAATGACAACGCTAGAGATTACAGCTCTGGTTGTGATTAGTTTTGTCAGTCAATTTTTCTTTTCAGTGCACGGTTGTTTGTCTTTCGTCTTTTTTTGACAGAATATTTCGATTTTTTCTAGGAGGGACAGGTAATTGGTCGAGGAAAGGTTGCACTCGGCAGAAGACGTATAACAATACTATTGAATGTGCCTGTGATCATATGACCAACTTTGCTGCTTTGATGGTAAGTGCAATTTTGAGATTTTCAATAGTAAAATCACTTATTCTTTATAGTGTGTAGTATATCTTTCGTTAGTCAAAAGGACAGCTGTGAGCCTATAGTAACTAAAAATATTTTAGCTCATACATATTTTAGCTCATATTTTAGGACATACAGCCTTTAAATAAGAGAGAACCTCGCTTTGTGAACAGGTCAGCAAGGGATATATTTCTTTCTAATAGTTTCGTTCATCTGCAATTTTAGGATGTTCACGCGGCCACCTCCAAAGTTTGCGGTCCTCACGCAGATGTCTTCCAAATTGTTAGTTATGTTGGATGTAGTTTGTCTATTCTTGGTTTGTTGCTTACAATATTCACGTATATGTTTTTCAGGTAAATGTTAAGGATCTTTCTAGTGTTATTTACTGTTGTTCACAGCAATCATATGCTCTAGTTAATCTCTGATAGTTTCCCTCAATTAATAGTGCGATTGTCAATATAATAATATACTCTGTATGCACGTCCTAAGTTTCAGCTGTGACAATAATTAACAATTATTGAATGAGGTTGAACATGATATGAAGAATTATCAAGCCGAAGTCACATGGCTATTAGCCAATCAGAGGCTTTGAATTCTTTTAAAATCATATCAGCAAACATTTTGGAAACATTTAGGAGACTTCGTAAAGAACTGGCTGCAAAGATACTGATTCAGCTTTGTATTGCATTACTTTGCGTCCTGGTGGTTTTTGTTGTCGGTTTTGAACGTTCTCTTGTTGATCCTCTTGGCTGTTACATCGTCGCAGTCCTGTTGCATTACTTCATCTTAGCCGCATTCATGTGGATGTTAATCGAAGCACATTTCATGTATTTGGCTTTTGTCAAAGTCTGGTCACAACATGGCGACCATGAATTACTAAAATGCTCGTTCATCGCTTGGGGTATATATTTTATTTTTCATTTTCGTTTGAAACGACCACAAACCAGGCCACATAAAGATAGTTAAACTGTGCGATTTGACAGATTTACGTTTCACTTCCATAATTTATCTTTCGCTAAAGAGCTGTACCCTTAACAAATGAAACTTTAAAAAAAATGAAATACACCCTAACCCAAACCCAACCTCACATCTTCTCTTTCTAATTTCATGCTTCAATTATTCACTGTAGTTTAACATATCATACTTTACCTTAGGTCTTCCTGCGATTATTGTTGGAATAACGATGGCAGTCGATTTGGATAATTATGGCGGTGGCCATTAGTAAGTTCAAACTACTGTACTTTATACCTTAGCCGTACTTTAACTGTACAATATGTATAATCTATGTATCTATGTATAATAATGTTTATAAACTACTCAACATCGTTTTTTACTTATTTTTAGCTGTCGTATTAACAGGATGGCTTTCTTTGTTGCTTTTCTTGCGCCAGTCATGTGTGTCGTCTTTGTTAATCTGGTTGTGTTTGGTATCATAATGTACAAGTTGAATTCTCGTCCTGACAGTTCACTTGGTAGGGATCGAAGCGCGATGATACAACGTTTAAAACAAGCGGTTGGTATAATGATATTGGTTGGTGTGACATGGATCTTTGGTGCTCTGGCAATCAGAAGTGTTCGTCTTACATTCCAGTATATCTTCATCTTCTTTAACTCAATACAAGGACTTTGTATCTTTATGTTTTATTGTCTAAGTCAAAAAAACGTGCGCGATTCTTGGAAGGCGTTATTGACTTGTCAGCTAAGCAATCTACACAAAGATAAGTCTTTTCATACGAATACTTACGACAGACGACGATGCTCTACGGCGAGTACAACTCACAATAATACATTGAGTCTAGCAAGAAAGAAGACTTCCACCTCATCCGGAAACATGGTGCGTAACGATTTTTCTGTTTATTATTTTGCATTATACTGCACTAGTTATCATTATACTGCACTAGTTATCATTATACTGCACTAGTTATCACTGATAGCTTTGTAGCTGATACCCTTTAGTTAATATTCGCGAATTTATATCCTTGTACACGCGTAAAATAGAATAGTTTTGCCTAGAATATTTTGCGGTTGTGTGTATCGCATGTTTTTTTTTACCTTATGACACCGTCCCTTGTTTTGTTTTTGTTTCAAAGGCTTACCCTACGCACTCCATGGACACTCTGACTCGTGAATTCGCCTCGTACAACTGTTCAAGTGGAACCTTGCCCGGCAGTAAGGAAACAAACAAACCTATTCACCTCAACAACTTCAAACCGAAGGATTGTAACTTACAAAACGGCTCGAACAGCAACAACGATATCTGGAAACGATTCTCGAGCAACGGAATTACAAACGATGAGCAAACACCGAACTCAGTCCTAACTGATACCTCGTTAACTCGTTCCCATTCCTGTGAAACTTTATGCTCGAACGACAGTGATGAAAACTATCATTCCTATGACTTGGTCGCAAGTTCTGAAGGATCTTTCGTGAGTCTCGACTCCTTGGCTGAGAGTCAGGCGTCAGATAACCGCGGGTTTTATAGCTTCGTTAATTCGAAGGACAGTTGTGATAACTCAATGAAAGGCGATTCAGCTCCGAATACACCACGAGAAATGAAACGACCTATTCCAACTCCACTTACTAAGAAAAATCGATTGACAGTTCCAATCCCTACTAAGAGAATGAACCAGTTACAGCCCCCGACAGTTAATGATCCTTTGTCTATTCCCGATGATTTCGGTAGGTTTACAAATCTTTCGTTCACCAAGATATTTTTAAACACTTCATTTATTTTAAATTCCATTATCATGGTTTCATGGAAAAAATTTTGGATTGTACATTTTATATGAGCCCCTCACAAGAAACTTAAATTACAATTTCACCTGAAATGTTGAGGTTTTTATTGTATATATGTGTTTAGGCAGTTAACTGGTCTATGAAATTGTATTTAAAATATATGTTTAATTAAAGAACCAAGTTCCCCCTATAAGTATTTATACACGATTGTCCTATTTGAAACAATTATAATCGCTGTTTCTTGAACCATATATTTCATGTTTCATTTCTAGGCAAATTAATAGTTAATCCCTCCCGTGGTTCAGTGCGAGGTGTTCGTGGTGTAGTCGAGACCTCGGTGGACACATACGACGAAGATTCGAATGCAGCTACGACACCCCAGGGTGTTCGGCTCACTGAAGTATTGAACAATGATCAACAAGATAAATTTGGCTCGAATGATTGTATCGCTTCACCCATGTATTTCGCACAAAATAATCGGAAATCAAAAGAGAGAAATTCGTCGACAAATGAAAACTCCATCGGGGACATTTGTCTGTAGGTGCTTGAAGGTGAAGTATAGGCAGGAGTGAGTCGCACTTCTGACGATGGAATCCTTTTTGGATGTGTTGTAAATTTGTTCCACCCCATTTGGGACTTATCTCATTATGAGATGCATGACGGAGAAGCAAGTTGCTGATATGATTTTAGTCAATTCAAACGCTGGTCAACATTTTCCCGAAGATCTGACATCAAGCACTATTCACAGAAACTGACTTGCAAGCTTAGAGTTATTTAAATGAGTGTGTGTATATATATATAAAGCATGAGTGATCGATGTTTGGCGTATTCCATGTTTATATTTTACTTGTATGCATGAAAAGCTTTTAGGGGAATTGTTTTCTGCTGGTCAGAAAATACTTTCAAATTTGTTCGAATAAAGTACTAAGGAAGCATTTTACATATAGATTAACAATATAGATGTAATGTAAATGATACTATATTTTGGAATTCCTCGTATTTTTTTATAAAAATGTATCTTAAAAATTAAAGGTGTAAAGTATGAGATAAATGAATCCAAAAATACAGAAATAAATAAAAAAAATATCAATTGTTGATGACTATGTTTTTGTTACCATTGCATTTTACACATAATTATCATTTTAAGAAAAATATACAGGCTATATATATCTTTCTGCAAAGCCTGCATTTTCATCGCCTTGCGAAACGTCAAAAATATCTTCATGTAACCATCGCGGCTCCCACTTTCATTTTCTTATCGAAGTAGAGTTACTTTGATTTCCACTAAATCTCCTTACAGTCCTTGTATCTGACAAAATACCCATGCTTTGGAGCAGCCGTGAAATACCTTTTACCCATGAATGATCCATCGGTTCCCAGTTTATCTTTCTTATCCAGCCGGATTCCTGCTACAATATTATCTTTGTTTTTGGGTAAAGTTGGAAGATAGCCAATCCATTTCAACACGCCCTTCAGAATCCCCGCCTTTCCTCGTACATGGCAAACAACTCTTTTTCCGATTGCAGTATTCTCTTTCAATGCAGCGTTTGTCGTTTTGGGTGAAGGATTTGGTGTGGTGGAATCATGTTGGGTTGATTCCTTCTCGCTGTCCCTTTCCAGCGTCTTCTTTCTTGCATCTTCTTCCATTTCTGGAGAAGCAGGACGTTTAACTGCGGAATTTTTACCTCTGAAACAATAACAACATTAGTAGTGATGCTTTCATTTTCTGTGACTGGATCAGATAACGCTACTATCACTCTTTTCTATATGCACAACGGTCAGGTTGTCGAGAATGGAAGACGACTTTGGTTAATTTTGATTAAGCTTCCTCAATTGAGGAGAATCCCTTTTTTACACATGACACACTTACTTTGGTCGGTCGTCGTATTCCTCTGAAGATGCGCCTGAAAAATCTCCTTTCGTGTCTTCAGGTGCTGTGTTATCACCTTCACGTGATCTGCTAGCTCCCGCTGACCAAGTATGTTTGCCACTCTCACGAGGATCGTCGTTATACAACTGTAAGATAATCAGAGCAGTAAGATAGTTACGTTGAGATATTAGATATTAATCAAGGTCTCAATGAGACGACTCACGGATGCACGAATGGCCGATTAATTGTTGGCTGGTAGATAACCAGATAAACAAGTTTTTTATACTAACGCGCAAGGCAGGTTGGTCGAGTTAATGGCACTAAAGAATGCGAGATCGTTAGCAATGACTCCCTGATACTTCTACGGAGTATCCATGAGTCAAAAAGGAAAGGGCGTTTTTCCGCTTCAATATACTTGGCCAATATTTAGTCTTGCTATTAAATGTAATTGGTGGCCGGGTTTTATCAAAGACTTTAGCCAGTGATTTGAGTGGTGTCAGCCTAAAGT
This sequence comes from Dendronephthya gigantea, assembly GCF_004324835.1. Classification (NCBI taxonomy): domain Eukaryota; kingdom Metazoa; phylum Cnidaria; class Anthozoa; order Malacalcyonacea; family Nephtheidae; genus Dendronephthya; species Dendronephthya gigantea. Next base: position 1,020,507 of record NW_021163048.1, read on the forward strand.
TTCGGTGCCTACGAATTAATCCCTATTGATATTTGTGTGATTACTTACACACAAATCTATTTTAACAGACACATTTTGAATGTATTATAATGCTTTTCTCATAATACTCAACGCCTAGCATTTGTTTAAATAACAAAAATAGTGACTTACACCAGCGAAAGCTTCATCTTCACCGTCATCACGGAACGGTTTTAAAGCGAAATCAAGAACAGCAACTTTATCAGAATGAACTTCTATCACTTTTCTCTGAGGCTTATACCCCGTGCTGATTGCTTGTATTTCATAGGAGCCTGGTACTAGTAACCTCCAGTAGTCGCCATCCTTTGCTGTTGCGACAGGATGTTGACGATCAGACACTGTGACACTTGCTCCTGCCAGAGGTTTGCCATGGATGTCTTTTACGAAACCTTTCACTCCTGTGTGAACCTAACGGTGTATAAGAATTGCTGTCAATACTTTAAACTGTAATCTTCGGTGAAGTTAAAATGCTTCTTCCCCACCGTAAATTTACATTCAATATGACTATACCCTTGATTCGTATATACCCTAATGGACAAGACATGCAGCACTAAATTTGCAGCACTAGGTGTAAGTGATCTTCATGCAGTGTAGCAAGTTTCCAACAGCTGATAACAGGTGATAAAGTGCACAATGAGTCAATGATTAAACCTCACCTTAAAGTGTTTCCTGCTTGTTATATACTACTCGTTAACCTCTCTTACCTCTTTGATAAAATTTACCAACGACTTTTTATTCTCTTTCCAATACGTTTCGATCTTGGAGGAATTTGGAAACTTATCACATCCAAGTTGAATGGTAACTTCAAAACAATTTGAACGGACGTAGTTATAATCCTGCATCCCCCCTGGCTCGCTGAACCATTTAGCTCCATTCGTAACACCGTCAATGAAATGTTGACCATATGTTGAACAGCTCAGTTTTGGATTTGCTAAATGCATCGTTGGATGGTTCACCGAGTAAATCTTTGCGAGATGTCGGAAAACGTCGTCGTCCGGCGTAGCACTGTACACGCTCTGTCCCGAAGGGGAATCATCGTAGGGGTACGTAACTACCAATGAGCCCGCATGTAAACTGGCTGATAGAACAAAAGGATGTGATTTGATCCATTTTTCAACGGCTTTTGTTTCAGGTTGTTCAGGCGACGTTGTGGGGAAAAACTGGTCTGGGAAATTTCTATTTAAGTCAATGCCATGTGCGTTGGTATGTCCAATCCCGCGATGACTGTCTCCTTTCGTTCTCGCCATAGCATAGCCATCAGGGTTGAGACTTGGTAAAATATGAATCCGGGTTGTATCGACGAGTTTTGTCAATTCAGGGTCTTTATCGTATTTCTCGCAAAGCACCTTTATGAACTGCAGTAGTACCTCCTTACTGATTGCTTCCTCGCCGTGAATCCCGCCAACGAGTTTAACCTCGGGCTCACCAGGGTCGTGCTTGCCGGGATTGCCGGAGATTTCAAGGACCCAGAGTTTTCGGTTCTGTACAGATTCTCCGATATCGTAGAGAGAAGCAATATCGGAATATTTTGACGCGAAATACTTCATGAACCACAGCATCTCTTCGTAGCTATGATGCTTGAATTCGTCCACATCCAAAAGTTTGGAAACGACTTCGACATCACTCCTCACGGAGAGTTTGCCCTTCTTGCCATGTTTATGCACTGTTCGCGCGTCGAGTGCCGAAATATTAATCTCAATTAGTAAAACAAGAGAAATTAACTTAAGTGAAAACATAGCTATTGTAGGATTTCTTCGATTGAACAATTTTCAGTAAACTTAACTCTTGCTCTGCTTTAAGTGTACTAAAATGTAATTGTTTATGGCATTGCTCACATACTGTCACGCACTCGATTTAGCTACAGTGTCTCGTTAATTATTAATGGCACGAAAGCGAAGCCACCCGCAAAATTCGGTGAAGACAAACATATTGATCCGTTATTTTAGCTTTTTCATCAAAATATGTTCATGTGAAACATATTTTAGTGAGATGAAGGATTATTAATTTCTATTGTTTATGCATGTCTGCTCTGTTGATCTAATGTTTGCTCTTTGATTCACCGAACATCGAGATCAGAAGAACACTGGTGATGGTCAGTCTAACGTCTCAACAGTCAACAGTTTTGAAGTTGGTTTCATAGTTTTATAGTTTTTATCCCACGGCGTTACTGCGAAATCAAATAATAAGTAGATGTTCGTTTTGGTAATGAAAATTTAAAGACTTCAAACACTCAGCGGGTGACTTAATCTATACCTGCAGGATCAAAGAGAGCGTATAATGTCGAACGTTCTCGGTAGATCATACACAAATGTACCCCCGGTCAATTTTGGTTGATTTTTCATATTCATTCTGATGTTTCCTTTATTATGATAAATGGACTGTTTCGTGCTTTAAGAATTGAAAAAACGCCGAACACAAAAGTCAATAGGGGAAATTCTCAGTTAACGTTGAAAGATCATCGAGAAAATTAAATATGAAATTGAAAATATAGATGTAATTCGTCAGTAATTTTGCGTATTATCGTTACGAAAATGCAAAAAATATCCTGCGGATTTGTGAAATAAAAAAATTTTCATTTTGAACATGGGTGTCATCATGCAGCAAAATAAATTGCCTACATAATTTCAGGGCGCGGTTTTTAGTACCCAATAATAGTAATTCGTCTAACAGCCACATGTTCTGGTGCATAATCAAAACATCAGTTATCCATAATATTTGCATAGAAGTCACATCATGAGCAGAACTAATAGAATTTATTAACACTCAAGAAGAAATCTTTAGTAATTATCATGGAATATGCACAGTATTTAGTGCTATTGTCATTGATATCATTTGTTTCTGGCAACCGTCGACAGTTCATTCCCAGACCGTTTGTTCGTCAAACAGAAACGAAGCCAAACGTTATACCGAAAATACACAGGGACAAGGTATAAGGAATGTAAATAAATATATGCTTATAATGTTACTCTTTCGGAATCTTTTCTCGCCACGTTATTAATATTGTTGCTTAACTTGCTTTGTGCATTTAATTCAATTGAATGACTGAATCACAAAGATATATTCCTTGGTACGATATGACTTATGTTTTAACAAATTTACAATAAAAGCTAGCTAGCCGTTTCCTGAATATGTTTACATCGATGTTTTACTGAGTTTACTAAATTAGTCTTACTTTGGTTAGATGGATGCATATGAACGAATAATTTACAACAAGGTGACCTAGCATCTTATCTTTGAAACACCTGACATTGTCATATAATGCCTGTTGTTCTTCTAGAATTTACACAAAGTTCCTTGGGTCAACGAAAAGCCTGTCGTTATAAGATATACAGTTATATTTTTTCCACGTAGTTTGTGGCTTATAAGGGACGCTTTTTTAATAATCTATGTATCCACACTTTCCCACACTATATAATGCATTACCTGGTAGAAATAAACTTGTTTGATGAGTTCTTAAAACTTCATGTTCTATTTTGTTTTATCAATTCTTGATAGGTGCCAAAACAGCATCATCGATCTACTTCTACAGAACAACATCGTATACATCATGATGTCAAGAATAAAAAAAGTGGTAGTGAAAAGGAAGTTAAAGAAGACGATTTTACTCATCACAATTATGAAGAATTGACATGGTTTCTAAAAAGCGTGGCGAAAGACTTTCCTCATTTAGCACACCTCTACACCGTTGGCCTTTCGTCACAAAACCGCCAACTCTGGGTGATGGAGATCTCAAAGAAACCTGGCAAACATCGTCCAGGAATTCCGGAAGTGAAATATCTTGCCAATATGCATGGTAACGAAGTCGCTGGCAAGGAAATACTTCTACATTTCATCCGTTATTTGTGTAAAAACTACAAATCCAATCCCAGGGTAACGAAAATGATTGACACAACTCGAATACATATAATGCCAAGTATGAACCCGGACGGTTACGAACTTGCAGCGACAAGGCGAAATCTCTCCAAGATCTTGGGAAGAAGAAACTCTTTCGGAATTGATCTCAATCGTAATTTTCCAGATCAATTCTTCTTTGGTGTCACAGCTCCTTTACAACCAGAAACGAGAGCAGTTGCTAAATGGATCCATTCCATTCCTTTCGTGCTTTCTGCCAATTTCCATGGAGGATCTTTGGTAGCCAATTATCCCTTTGATGATAGTCCATCCGGTCAAAGTTCTTACAGTGCCACGCCTGATGACGACGTTTTCCGACAACTCGCCCGAGCATATTCCGAAATTCATCCGACTATGCATTTAGCTAATCCTCCATGGACGTGCAAACAACCACGGGAACGATTTATAGATGGGATAACGAATGGTGCAGCCTGGTATAGTGTGTCGGGAGGGATGCAGGATTATAATTATGTGCATACTAATGCATTTGAAATCACCTTAGAAATTGGTTGCGAGAAATTTCCAAATGCAAGTGAATTACCGGGTATCTGGAAAGAGAACAAAGATGCTCTCCTTGGCTATTTGGAACAGGTGGGTCTCAACAGTTTTCTCCGGAATTTGTTCTCCGGAACAACGGTGTCGCTGTTACTCGTAGAAATCAGAAATGTGTCCCGATGACGCTATATACCAGATGCCGTTCATGCATGTGCTCAGTAGCAAATGCCCAGTATAGTTCTACATATTTAGTAATGAATAAATGTTCATTTAGTCTGAGACTTCCTCCTACAAAGTGTGACCAGCGTTTCACAAAAGGTTGTTCTTTAAAAATTTTGACAAGTATAATTGTAATCAAATCAAATACATTTAATAGTTTAATTTTAGACACATGCAGGTTTAACGTTTTGTAAATTATGGTTACATGTTACCAGATGGTGACTGATTATTTTGATTCATTCATTAATAAATTTCTCTGTATAGGCACACAAAGGTATACGTGGTTTTGTCACGGACGAAAATGGTGAAGGTATAAAAGGTGCAAGAATTTCCATATCCTACAGACGACATGATATATTCTCAGCTAAGGATGGCGACTATTGGCGTCTACTCGTTCCAGGTGCCTATGACGTCACAGCAACCGCAGTCGGTCACGAACCTGAGACCAAGTCGATCATTGTCGATACTGGCGAAGCGACTAAAGTTGATTTCAAGTTGAAACGGTTGACTGTTCTTAAATCATTGCATCATCAGGATTCAGAAGAAGAAGCTTTTAATTTATACCAAATGCAAAGACAAGCAAATGAACAGCTCACTATGATCCCTACATCAATGGGATATGCTGGGCCGCCATTGAATAGTAAACTACAAGGTGAAGTTGATAGACCTGGTATGAACATTGATCAGTCATTGTTACTTGAGGCTGGCAGACCTAAGAGATCTTTCCTGACTCCTTTCTCCTCACAAAAGGGGATCAGTTCCGCGATTACACAAAATACCTTTGGGGTTAATCCATCAAATATGCCGGATAGACCAAGATAGCGATATCATAAATCCATAGACACTAATCCATAGGCCAATTTCTGTATGTTATACGGTATAATTTTCTGTCACAAATGTTGTTTGCGTACCTGTATAGTGTATACAATCAGTTTTCAAATTTTCTATGAAAAATGCATTTGTTGAGAAGCCAACTGAAACTACTAGCTTTTCACGAAATGCATTGAACTTATACATGTGACAAATGATTGTATAAAGACGGGCAAAATAAAATTTGTCGTAAAAATTTGCCCGGATGATTTTAGTCTTTGTCATGATAGTAAGAAAGTGAGAAAATGATGTACTGCATGTAGGATATATATTTAATATGTAGTAATCTTCTATAATGAAGAATTTGTGAATTGTATTTTTTGCCTTACCTATACATAATTAAATATATAAATGTTGTCAACATTTCTGAATCTGATAACTATCTTACTAATACAAGCATTCTTTTATTTTTATGTCAGTTCCTATACAGACATTTTAAGATCAGTTCAAGATCAGTTTTGATCTATATCGGCATATGATTTCGTAAAGAAAATTCATTGACATCACTGGCCTGTGTCTGTGTACTTGAGGCCATTACAGGCGTCAATAGGCTACGATGTTCTTTATTGCATGCATGAATTCATTTAATCAATAGCAATATGCGTTCGTCTGTTTTCCTTGTTTGGAAAATATACATCTTTGGATATTTTTGTTTTGCATTAAAACTGGGTTGCTTCCGGGAAGATATTCTTCAGAATGAAAATTGTTTTCATATAACAACTATATATTGACTATACAACTATAATTGATTTTTATATATATGTACATTAATTTGCAAATATTTTTTTTCTAGTTTTTATTTTTTCATCCATTCGTACGTTTCACGTCGTTTATAATGTTTATCGTTATTTTTTGGCAAAAAATTTCGTCTTTTTTACGTGTAAATTTGTAAGTCAGATTACGCGAGTTAAAACGATCTTTCAATAAGCATTGCCAAGTGCGATCAGAGATTCAGTCATTGCATTTTATTATTAAAATGTCGTCATTGGCAACCTTCGGGCGTATTATTAAAACAATATATTCGATTAAAAGCAATTGGCGACAAAACAAATTTTAATAACTTTTCATGTGCGTGAGAATTAGCGTCATTCGTGATAACTTGATTGCCATCTCCCAGCTATAGTAATAATAGTATAGTCCAGAGTGTGTTTGGACTGCAGTACCATAACAACAAACTCCGCAATTGAAACACAAACACAGCAGTCTAAGAAAAGGTAAGTGAAAATCTCTTTGTCAATATGAGCTCACACAATGCAAATAGAACTCACCACTCGCACGGAATATGGAGATTAACTCGCCTATTAAAATGTCATCTGCACAATAACTGCAGTTTAATGGCGTGATAAAATATTATAACAAGGTTGTCAAGATGAAAAGAGTTGTGCCATGCATCGATGACAGGCAAATTGAATCGTGTGCAATAATGATGGTAACCATATAGTGTACAAGTATAGCAACCTCGGTCATAAGCGTGACTGTCTTCAAGTATCATGATCCATAGAATAAAGTAGTTGTACATCACATACAATAATCGTACATACTGATATACCTAATGACTTGGGTTGGTTCTCTATAACGTGTTGTCTGACTAATGTTGTAACACGATATAGCTCCATGTGTATATGTCCTGAAAATAGATATAAAATATTTTTTGTGCAACTGAGGAGTAGAGTATAATTAGCGGGTATTCAACTAAAGAGTGACTCCCCAACATGTATACAAATGTGAAATGATATACTAAATTTATATATACTTTCATATATTTTAGGGCATTAAGGTCTCTCACCCTGACACTATAGTGATATAATTTTAAAAAATGTTACTATATAATATGCATGCACTCAACGTAACTTTAATTAATATTAGAATAATACACACGATGAAATGTCTTTCAGCCAAATGATTATGGAAAGATATGAATGAGCTCGAGAGAGGAACGAAAGAATGACAACCGAATCGGGACAAATAACTCGAAACTCTAAAGTTAGTCATAAGAGGTGAGTAGTAGCTATATATGCATGCCTGTTGTATATTCTTTCCTTCGAGTAAGCAAGCTGTTGACCGATATCGACAAGAAGATGGCCGAGGTTCATACTGATTTTATTAGTGTCGTCACCTGTAATGCGCTAATCTGATCACGCGGTACTTTTCGTTTTCAGAAAGTCTAGGCCACCTCTTCGCGAATGGCGCACGATTCATCAATTGAATGTGGACGATGGTAAACTATTTAAAATATTTTACATTTCCTGACAATGTGCATATGAGAAAAACGACTGAAAAGGATAAGAAGAAAACACCAAATAACATAAAATTCCTTTCTCGTGTCCTTCAAACAACCTCACTTTTCTTTTTTGTACACTTCGCATCTTTACCTTGTCAAAAATCATCTGAATGTTAGGTTATATATTTTTATGATCTGATACTCCAATCATCCGATGTAATCATATTATAATAGTCTTAACTTCATGCTAGTTATCTTCAGATGACTTTTAGCTATAGACACCCAATCGGTGATTCAGCATCATGCAGTATTTGTCTGCGATTAACTGTGAGTTATTATAATCGTGCCTGCATGTTCACTTTGGTTGTTACTTTTTCTGACGATTGTAGGAATTGATGAATACAGAGCCAATGACCGTTCAGGTAATGGCTACATATTTTATCATTCTTTCATACTAACTGCTTAAATGGAAAATATAGAATTGAGGAATGCAGAAAGCGGCATTGTAAACCTGTATGCTCTATTTCAGAATACTGTTCGAACGTTTTTGTTGTGGTTCCAGTTGGGGAAAAATCGTCTACAATAATAACGAAAGATACTGAACATGAAAAAGCTTTGATAAGTAAATCTGAATACGACATTACCATGCCTGATTCAGGTATATTCGATAGAGATGCGATAGGAAGTTACCTTTATAATATTCAGTCGAAAAAATGCAGTGAAGACAAGGATAGGACAACAAGAACAGCAGACTCACGAAAGAATGGTAGAACTGGGATTTTGCAAAAACGCCATGTTTTCAGACAAACGAACCGAGATTTTTCTGCTGCGACGACGGTCGAAAACACTGACCTGGCTAGCAAAAATTCACAAGAGGAACCTCTTGTTTACCAGTCGTTGGGCGATAAACCAAGACCCAAGCCTCGTTTTGGTGGTAAACACAAACAAAAATACCATAATCATTCACTTGTCACGTGCTCACTGGGTGACTCTGATGTTTTAGTCACATGCCCTTCACACGTTTATACCTTCAGCAGAGGTTTGGTCCCGAGTAGAGAAGCTAATAGTTTGGAATTATACCATAATCAACATTTCCTTCCGCCTGTTATTGTTGATAGAGTAGGAGATATATCCCAACAAAAACATTACAGGTTATTATAATATTGCATTATGTTCATTATTTTCAATCTCACACTTTACGTCTCCGTCTCTCATTCCAGTAAATACAATTATCAGGGTGTTAGAGTGTTAAGCGACAGGGGGAGGGGAACTGAAGGGATCACGAAAAATTAAATGACTGTAAAAATTTTGATAGCACATTCTGAATTACGAAAAACAGACAGTAAGGCAGCTACCTATTGCTGAGCTACCTATATATATCAATAGCATGCAATCACAATATTATGTGTTGATAACTTGTTGCTGATCTTGTATGTTGTAAGTGTAGTTTATTGTGGCACAATATTGGAGGCATAATTGCAGCACTGAGTAATTTACCCTGTAGCGAAATTTTGTAGACAAAAGTAACGAATTCAGCTTATTTTGGTGAAGCAAAGAGAGGGGACACATTACACGATACATCTATATCTAGATACATATATAACTGACGAAACATTATTGAATATTTTTTTACTTATATCTTTATGTTTATGTTAACTATTGTATAGATTACCCCGAGACGGAAGAAGTTTGAACAACGTTAACGAAAGTCTTTTTTTAAGCTCGTATTCTAATGAGCAGAGTTTTGTACCAAAGACAGAATCTAAACCAGTTGTCTACAAAGAGTTTTCTGCCGAGAAGGTTATTCCGGCTGCGTATGGAAATAAGAGATACTTTGATTTTCAAGGATACATGGAGTTTCTTTATAAAGAAAAAAGAATAAGAAAGACAAGTGCCAGAGCAAGAAGGGTCGTCTATGATTGGGAGAAACTGGAATCTAGTGCTTGGTTGAACAATCTCGGTGATGTTTTGGTATGTGTTCCGTGTATACGAAATGTGCATACAGATTTTAGCAACCAGTTGGGGTTTGCATTCAAATCTCTATACAACCCACGCTTTTCCGTATTCTGTGAATTTCTGGCGACAGCCGATAGTCGTTAGTTGAAGAAAGCCTATATTAGCGGCCACTGAATCGATGATTGAAAATCATCAATGATTATAGTTCTTGAAATCTGGACGTTTTAGTCGTTTCTTTTTTGTATCTTGATATAACAACAACGATATAATTGTTTTCTCAAATACGAATGATTATAGGTTAAAGATGTCATTGACTACAACAGCGTATTGGATATCAAAGGGTCTAGAATGAAACTCGACGAAAATCGAGTACAAATGAGATCATGTCAAACAAAACCACTTCAGTCTGATAATCGTCAACATTGTTTCCTTGGTACTCCAAGCACTATTTATGTTAGCTCAAAGAAGACATTAAAGCTCTCTCAACCGAGAAGCAAAAAAATGAAGGAAAAGACAGTTCTCATTGAACGGTATGTTTTTTAAGGGCGGGGCCTAAATTCATTATTCTATTTAGGGAGCTAGATATTACACGAGATCCAACCTGGTTAGTACTAACAGAAGTACTTGTACCCTGTCTCTTATTTTTGCGCCTGTGACGAACGCACACTAATATAATTATTGTAGTAATTTTTCACTAATATTCAGTTAGTTATCAATAGTGATCATGCAATTTGTCACAGATCGCAATACGAAACTGGATATATACAAATACTCAGCGCTACCAAAAGTTATAGAGAAACGCGTTTATTGGTCGCCTTGCATGGAGCCATTTCTCACGCTCTCCGGCTTCTCCCACAAGTGTATATTTATAATCTCCTTCAGACACATAGTTTTCATTCTCTTTGACTCGATCGTAAGCCATATTGATTCCAATTTCAAGAATCCAGAAATTTTATGGTCTGATGACTAGCGGAATCTTGTAGTAGGCAACAACATGGCCGCTTTGACGTCATGTGAAAACCATATATGCAACAAATATGCATGCAGAGTAGGCAAAAAAGTACGATTAAATGTTTTGTTACCATTTAGTAAAATTTGATAATATTTTCTTATTTGTTCTCGTCTCGGATCAATCCTGAAAACCCAATCTAATATACAGGCCATGGTACGAGCTGGTCGAAGTTTCCGCTGCAGAAAGCAAAACTAATGTATACAAACACATTGAAAACCTCATGGATTCACTCAATATCAAGTGAATATTGAATGGTTTATGTTTTCATCTGTTTGCCAAAAAATTATTTTTACTTTTTTAATACCGACACGCAACACGCCACTGACCCGGAAGTATACGTAGAATTTTTACCATCTCCATACTGCCATAATGCTCATGCACCGATAATCAAACGAGGGAAAAGTTCTGGATCTTTCAAAGGCATGGCAACTCAGTAATCATCCCAACTCTTACAACTGATTACCTTCGCTATAAAGCCCGGTTTCCATTTAGTCGTAATTGTCGTAAACATGTCAAGGTGACTGATATGATACAATCGTACAAATATTTTTGTCTGTGCAGTCAACAATTACCGATTTGAATACAGAAATTTAAATCTAGACTATTTGAAAATGACTCGTTCACGACAAGTAGGACACCGGAAAATGGAAAACTTGCAGACTAAACGATGATTAGTGAGGCGATGACTCTATAAAAATTTGTTGTTATAGTTTGCCAAGCAAGTTTCAGTTCACTCTTCCTGGAAGACCGCCAAGCAGTGATGATTCTGGATTTGCTGAGTAACAACTAAAATAAACTATATCTAAAATGATCGCATATATTTACCACATTAAATATGACACATGTTATTGTGTATATATATTGTCCTTATTTTGAGTTTAAAGTATATTTACTTCACCGCACTACATGTGCTAATAATACGTCTTGCATGCATGCATACATATGTATATACATCGAAAATTCGCATTTCGCAATGCATTGGCCGTTTTCACACTAGAGACGCGTAATGCGTCTTCGGTATCTTTTGACTGGTTATTTGTCTTCAGTATAAAGACGGACAACAGACGCATTATTCGTCTAGACGAACTACCGTTGGTTATGCGTCTCTAAGACGAAAAACTGAACGTTAATCATCTCGACGTATTATGTGTCTGTTGTCCGTCTTTATACTGAAGAACAACCAGTTAAAAAATATTGAAGATGCATTATGCGTGTGAAAACGAGTCATTGCAGAATGAACAGTCAAGCGATATATTCATTGGCATATTGATATTATTGAACATCATATGATGGAGAATCTCCGTTAGTGAATTTGTTTTTAAGACCTAGCCTACATCAGTACATGGCTACATACATTGCAACAACAATATACCAAAAACGTTTAGTTTTAAAATGTGGATAATATTCTCAAAATATAGTCGACTAATCGATGTAAGCAACATTAACTCCTTTAAAGGTGACGAAATAGCGGAATCATCACTCACTGAGTTACGAAGTATTTTCTTAAACTACGGTAATACAATAATTCCTGATGATGACTAAATAAAGTCGAAACCTAAACTAAAGTAAAAAGTAATAAAAATGCTTGCTTTATTCCAAAGGCCAAGATAAACTTATATGTGTTATTTATATAATGTATATATATTATATAATATTATAAGGACTGAAATGCAATAAGTTTACTGCAATAACACAACATGGTTATATTACTAAATATTTTGCATATCATATTAAAGTGTCGGGAATTTTAATTACATTTTTCAAATTGTGCGACGTTTTATTATTATGCCCTCAACTATTAATACGGAATTGTGTGAATTTATATTAGGCCATTTTGAATAATTATATACTGTATATGGAACAGGAAAGAGCCAGGGAAGAAAGCATGACTGGATGGATGAACGACCTTCTCATCTCGTTAGATAAACACAATTTGTTTTTATAATCTGCAGTTCATCTTGCAAAAGACCGATGATTAGTTTTTTATCATTTTGATATTCAGTTTCGAATATGTGCTGAAAGAACCTTTCATGACCTTCTGGATTTAATATCGTTATTTTTCGTTTAACAATTCATAGCCAGGATAAAAATACAAATTAAACCGGGGACAAATATAGACGGAAACAAAATACAAACCGTAAAACTGATTAATCACATAACTATACTACAATATATTATCCAGTTTACAACGAAGTGAGTGTGCATCAGGAGGAATTGAAACTTATGGTGCTCATGATATGTAGCTATACTCCTATAGTGTTATGAGTCTTGAGGAGCTGAAGTTTATTGGTGTGGTTTCTGCCGATTCTGCGACTGAAGCTAATGAAAAATTATACATAGCCCTTACAAAAAAAGAAATATACTGAACACCGAACATTAGCAGTTGTTCTTTTAACATCAGTTTATCTTTTTTTTTGTTCTTAAAATAAAACAAATTCTTTTAATATCAGTTTATCTTTTTTTTGTCTTGAAATTTGGAAGACATGCAGAGCAGAAATTCGAATACTGCCAATAGCTTGAGTTGTGTATACTATATCTGCCAGACGTTTGGGGTCAATATATGGGCATATTCTTATCGTAAAAATCTTCGAACATGATTTCTATGACCATATACCTATATACCCTATTGTTTTCTGCATGATGATGATCAATTGCTATATCTTTGACTTCGGAGTTACTGTTGTTGTTTTGAATGATAATGATATATGAAGAATGTTTATCAGTAATCATACACTACTCAGTACTCACTATTATGTCTACGTGCTATGGCTCTACCCATGCAGGAATTTTAATTACCACATTCTTCAAATTGAAAGAAAGTTTCTGTAACCAAATTTCATGGTGAGATATTGTCATATTGAAAAGCATTATGACTAGAATTAACCATGCAATGGTATAAATTTTCTACTTTCTAGAATAAGGATGGTCTGACAAATAGTCATAAACAAATGTGTAAGCCTATATGCAATTATGCATGGCCTTGTTTGCTCCTTAGGCGTCTTCCATTTCGTTTCTTGTTTACAAAAAGGATGTTGAAAGAAGCTTTCGTGACCTTTACTTGTTAATAGGTATTCTATGTAATTAAGACTTAAGCATAGTATGTAGTCTTTACCCCCTACATACTCACTATTCAAGTTCGATTCATGTTGTGTTGTTACTGCAAATATCGACATGTAGCTATATATGCTATTCACTAATTTAGTAGCGTTTTTCCTCAAGGCCTTAACACGCTTATCACATGTTCAACGTGGATACTCTAGAGTATAATATTAGCACATGCATGGCTTGCATACGTTGCCATTAACTGACATTACATGTGTGGTAGACATGTCTACGTAATAGGTTGCTTTGTTGTTAATGTCATAATGAATTTATGTAATTATACTGTGAAATACCTTGGACTGCACGGGCAAATCTGTTAGGAGAATTCTGAATAAAACTCTCTTTATCGCAATTAATGATAATTTAAACCATTTATCACAATCGATAACGATGAAAATTCACGACAAACGTAACTGATTTCTTTGTCCTTGTGTCTGTTTCTTAAACTAGACAAATCAAAGTAATTGGCTAACCTCAGGCCTGTCATATCGAATCTATCATCAAGGCAAATGGGACGGTGACACTCTGTGTTTTTCAATTAATCTTATTAACATTTTACAAACAGTTATATTATACTATATATTAAAATGTTACAGTTGCATGAACTATGTAGAAAGTGGTAACACTGACTAACAGTCTAAAGGGCATTTCAGTCGCCGTTTGCTTGCAAAGAGGCAATTGTCAATTAAATGAAAATTCTTATCTACATAAGAAGAAGGGAGTGGACTCTAGGGCTAGTCTAGTAAGCTTGGGACCTCTCTAACTGGTAAACTGTATTGTAGCTACTATTATTGTTGCATGATTGCATTTGTGACAAATGTTGGTTTCTTTTTTGGTTTGAGTTTTGCAATTTGCATAGCATTGCGTGTTGAAGTTACATGCTTGCATGAACCAGCATATGGATCAGCGCATACAGCTTCGGTCTCTTGATCTATACAAAAGCAATCAAGTATTGTCTAAGCTTGTCCACAAGACTAAGACTAATGAACTTGCAAACAGCTTTAGTTGCGACCTTCAAATACCTCTGCATGGGTTAATACGCATTCACAGTGGTAAGCTACGATAGGAAAATGCTAGGGTAGTTATATATTCTGAGCAGGATTAATACGCCGTTGGGCCTGTAGCTTGGAGGAGATATCTGTGGGCCTAAATATTACCCATTTTTCTCATAAACATGCATATATTTGAAGCTATCCTGCATGCCGGTAAGGCGTTCGCAAACTTATGGTTCTTTCCAAAAAAAAGGGCCTGTTTACGTCAGATCAGGGCCAAAAGATGGCGCTCCAACCGCCTTTACGTTAATCCGGTTCTACATGCTTTAAATTCTTCACTAGTTATTGACTTCAAGACTCCTTGACCTTCTTTATTTCGCATCCGTTTTAACAAATGATACCGCTGACCTGTGCCACCGTTGCACTTGCAGTTGAACGAAATTGTTCAGAATCAAAAACGGCGATTTCAAAACGAAAACGTGAGATGAGGTTGGAAAAGAAATGTCGATTGTAGTTATAGTGTCATGCATTGCTATACTTTTTTAACACCAAAATTGGTTCTTTGTGAGCAAGTTATAATGGTAATACCACTTATATCTCATACAGCCAATATCAACTCTGGAACATACTTATGAATATTGCAGACGTAACTTCCTCTTTAGTTCCTGTTTAGCTATGCCTATCTATAGTGCTATTCCGAGTGCGGTCAAAGGTTTTTGTCTGTAATGTTCTTTTGTCTGCCTATAGACGTATCTGGTCATCTTTTATATTTGATCTTTTCGGCAATTTGTCTTTGTCCCCTAAGACTTCATGTGCAACACAAACAACACCACGAAGAAGGGAATTCATTGTACTTCTACATTAAAATACTGCTACAAATTGATGTATTGGAAGTCAAATCTACAACCGTACCCAAAGTCTCAAACCGTCCAGTTTAAGTTGTTTTGTGCATTACTAGTGACGTAGATGCAGTAAAGCGAGCTAGACAATC
The DNA here is from genome assembly GCF_004324835.1 of Dendronephthya gigantea. NCBI lineage: Eukaryota > Metazoa > Cnidaria > Anthozoa > Malacalcyonacea > Nephtheidae > Dendronephthya > Dendronephthya gigantea. The sequence goes on from NW_021163048.1 coordinate 1,036,274, forward strand.
GGACAGCACTCACAGCAGCTGTTACACGCCCACTGTGTGGTTTCAACACAACTAACAACATACTATATTTTGCTACACTTAGGTTATACTAGCCCTGTTTAAAAGACTATATAGCCGCTAATGATACTGCCCAATTATAGCGTGTATATTTAGTCACAAATTGCTGGACCGCTGTCGGTACCCTGCAGCGAGGAGTATAAACAATTACTAGCAACGACAACTTGGTAAAATAATCACCAATTAATTGCTCCATAGAGAAAGAAAATGTGAATAATCCTAAAGTCAATACATACATATATGCCATGTCTAACCAATCAACAGCTCAGGCTTTGCAATTAGTCTACAAACCTCTTTAAAGGACCGAGGTATACAAATCCCCATGTTATAATTAAGTCATAAAGTATTAAACTGTTTTCATATAAACCACGATTTCAAACTTGTAACGTACAATACAGGCATTATCTTAGAAGGTGTAATTTTTATATAGTTTGCCAGACTCCACGTTAACTTTGTCACTGAGTTGCCCAAAGACTAAAGTTCGAATTCATCTTTGGCAACTTGACAGTTCCAGACTCTCAGCTATTTGGATAATCCAACTTCATGATAGATAAATCTGCGTTGATGTTGAAGAGTCCCTGTACTGGGCTGTAGGTCGCAGTAACAGTTTGGTGAGGTAAAATTCTATTAATGCTTGATAAATGTTAAAGAATCAATGATTCCTGAAGTATTGCAGCGGATTTTCGGTTGGCAACTCGTAGCAGAGGCAGACAACCAAAGACAAAGTGAAATTAGCGTATTAACACAGCTTGACCTGCAGAGTGTCAAGTGTTCATGAATTCTTGAAAAATAAAAACAGAATGATAAAACGGTATAGGGCCGGAACATTAAAGTCCACAACATGGGAGTAAAAAGATATACAATAAAGAAATCTAGCACAGTGTCAGTGAGAAACAAGCCAACAAGCACTAACAAGTAACTGTCGTTACTATTAAGGTTTTTTCTTCTGACTTCAAGGAAATTCTCAACTGGTCTTAAGTTTCAAATAAGTCGGTGAGAATGCCACTGTGATGAGATGAGAGTCATTGCACTGCTGTATGTATTTTGTTCCTGTTTGATTTATACAGCTTTATTATTTAAAATGGGTATTGATGAATAATAAGCATGATAAATATCTAAGAATATCAAAATATAATAAATATCTGTATCTAAGACTAAGCTGGATATTTCTCATAACCATCCTATAGACATAGTCTTTAGACTATACCTTCATGCAATACAACATTGTCACAGTCACATATTTTTGGTTTAGCATTCGCCTACACTAGACTCGTATACTTGTTGTGGCTGTGGAAAGTTCTGCATGACAGCGCATGTAACGACTGAGAATGACCCTTACGAAGTGCCATTATGCATCTACAGGCATATTGCATGTGAAGAAAGCAACCTAATCTTATGACACGAGTCGAATGACACCAAAAGTTAGTTGTTATAACTTGTTATATGTTCGTTATTTTAATGTGTCTTAATTCAATTGCGTATGGATTATGGAGTCACGAGGTCATGAAAGACTGCTAGGCTAGGTAAAAGGTTATAGACACATCAGCAATACTTAAATCTCAGATCTACAATTCACGTGTATAAAAATGTATACGAAAGAGTCGATTGGAAATTTTTAACCTTCCGAAAACCCAAGAGGGAATTTCGGAGACATGCACCAACTCATTTGCCATGTGACAAGAGGTGAAAAACAAAAGCAGGCTAGATAAATTTCGAACTTTTGTATTAATAATATATTCAGCATTTTTACAAACAAAATATTCCTTATTATTTATATAGTCTAAGCTTATCAATTGGAATAAAACTATACAATTCTTCAATATATATACTCTTAGCACCCAATGTGCACGGATTATTAGACACCTCATGTATAACACAGATGATTGTGAAATTGCAAATAATTATACCTAGTTGTTATGACATTTTACATCCAATTATGATATTAATTATAATGTCTCTTCATATGTAGTGATAAATGATCAGATCTAGAGAAACTTCTGCTACAAGTAGGACATCGGAACGGTTTAATGCCTGTATGCTTGCGATAATGTCTTGTGAGTTCATCCGAGCGAGCAAAACGCCAACTACAACCTTTCCAATTGCATTGATAGGGTTTTTCCCCAGTATGTGTTCGTAAATGTGCCTTAAGATGCGAACTTTTTGTGTAAGACTTATCACAACCCGGGTAGGTACACGAGTGAGTTCTGGCTAAAGCTTTCTTACGACCATTTCCGCGTGCATTCACATCAGCAAGTGGTTTCAGCTCAGCACGAGTTTTATTATCTTGGGAATCAGCTAGAGTTGTAGTAATGACCAGTGGTATACCGGCTGGCAAGCTTGGCATCACTTTCCGTGATGAATTATTTATTACAGTAGCCTTGCTCTCATTTTTCTTAGGTCTTTCGACCTTCTTGAGGCTGATTGATGTATTTGCCATGCCGAAGTGTTTACATGTGATATCCTCACTGTCTGAATCTGATGAGCAAGCTTGACTCTCCAGAAAACTCGATCTGATCGCTAACAATGGTTCGTCTGCTACAGAGCTGCTTTCTGAATCAGCGTCTGAGTTTGAATTAAGCGAGCACGCACTTCCCCAAAGATCGTATGGAAGTGTATCATCTCGATATTTCTCAATAAGGTCTTCAGAGTAGAAATAGTGGTCTTGCCACATTAAATATTCTCGTGCTATTGTCGAGTTTTCAATTTCCTCCAGCATGGGATCAAACTGAAATATTCTATCTTGAATTTCAGCATCTTCCAGCAGCTAGATAAATAATCGCAAAATACATGTCAGCAAAGTGTCAAAGATGCACGATATTCGAGAAACATTTGCCTGATTCATTTCATATATTGATAAATGTACGAGTTGACACAAGTCCATATTCTAGGCACAATTCAAACAAGTAAGCCTCGGTGCTATTGCAGTGCAAAGTAACTCTGAGTGTATTTACCTGCTTAATCCGTTCTTGGGGACTTTCGACGCGGAGTTTGCCTCTCTTTACATCCAAAGTTACGGTAGAAAGAAGAGGATCCATCGCCAATAACTTGAACAGCAATCTACACTACCAACAATCGCCAGGCAAACTCACGTTACGGTTCGCTACAAACATGGATTTCGATTTAGAGCGTATTTCAATACTTCCGCTTAACTCTGATTGGTCAGTTCCAAATATGTTTATAATTGATAATGTCGGGAACCTTCATTCATCGTTGACTCATAACTTGCTGACCTTATATGGAAGTTACGAAAATAGTAACACCTGCCTTCAGTATATAATGGAGCCATGAATACATTAGGCAGATATAAACATGATCTCTTGGGAGCCGGGTCAAAGGGCAGCAGTGCAAAGTTCTTAGAGAATATTCTACGTCCAAGTTTTCTCTTTGATTTTTACTTGTTAAATTATTTAGTCGGATAACTTATGCGGTGATGAGACAATATTATTCGCTATAGATTCAGAGGCGACTATTTACTATTTACGATTGTTTTTGGCATTCTGGATCATATTAAATATTTGCAGAATTGCATATTCTCACTGCACACAAGCCTTAAATTGTTACATATTTGGCAATGTATAGTTTGTGTCCCTTTAAACGAATATTAGAAATTGTCAGCAATCGATTAAACCGAGGATTTGAACCCCGACTGTCGCTTCCGACGTTCTTCGTCGAACATGAATTATGATATCATTCGAAAGAATTAGAATGTTTGAAAACATTCGCTTTATTAAAAAAAAAATACTTTGAAGATGATACCTCCACTATTTGTGAAGGACTGAAGGTCTAATAGGCACGATATTCCAAAATTCCTTGCGTGCTTCTTTCAATTCTTTTCTGTGTACATCATATAATATCTAAATCTATGTTATGGCGATAATTTTAGGAGTTTATAATATTCAGATGCCATCATGCCAAATGCTAAAGATTCAGTTCGTTTAATAAAGTTCCACCTGTCCGCTCTATTTCGGGTATGGCTGAAAACGCTGACGTTGCTGTATTATAGCGTAAAGTCGTCGTTGCCTCGTAAGGCCTTCGTTAGTCTGTGGCTCTGATGTCCCTAATTGTCGTGAACACATCCAGGTACAAATCTTGCATATAGCACTACCCGCTTTCGGTTAAAACAACTTCAAAAAAGTTCATGGTCAAGTTTGGCGATACCTACACTACAGACAGTACAGTATTCTATTTAATGGATACTTAGTGGTTCCCGTAATTTTGAATAAGGAATTGCTATCTATCTGCTTAAACGCAACTACGCCGAAACAGCAATGAACATCCTCAATCCACTACGGCACTAGTCGTACTGATACTGATAGCAATTATCTGCCTTGTCATGTCCAGACGGCCAGACCATTGGCATTGTTATTTAAAAGAATGTTTTTGGACAGGTGAAGACTGCAATTCTCGACGTCTTGCGAAGAGCTATCTTTGTGAATGACAAAGAATCATTAAAGCACAGCTTAAATAATTAAATATGTGGTCAGTAGTTTATGTTTCCTTCTTTAGACTTTACACATGTTTCATTGTTTTGCTTTGATAGCACATGCTTATAACTCATTGCCATTGGCCTGCTAGATCACATTTTTTTCGGCTTATTTTCGGTTCCTCGTTGGTCCTAATACTCTGTTATCCTCCTGCAAATTTGGGCTTGGCAGGTTATTTCCTGCTAGTGCTACGCCAACGCATCACAAACTTTGTGATTGTGAAGCGAAGAAAACTGGTTCATGCATGCCAATAATTTCAATGTCAACGACAATGACGATGCAAATTAGTTATAACCCATTGTCTCTACGGTGGACACATGTATTTGGCAGATTTCAAAGACAGAGCTATCCTGGTGAAATTGTGCTTGCGCCTTGCAGTCATTATTTCATACTCATCGACATAGTCATATGTTGTGTTTCCCTCCCCAAATAATAATATTTGTTCTGTCAAATATTTTACTTCACATGTCGATATGCATGACCATACCGGGCAACCACTGTTACATTATAAAAGTGAAACATCGTAATTAAAAAAATATAATTTTTTTCTATTATAAAGTATTATGTTGTTGCATTGCCATTGTGTCTCTGATGTTGCACTGCCATTGTGTCTCTGATCTCTCAAAGATGACTTTGTAATAAAGTCGAAAATTTTCACTTTAATTCGCCTTTTTTTTTTAAATTCATGCGTATCTTGAATTTCAAGATGGCTATATTCCTCCGAATTTTTTTCTTTTTACACTAAACTATTCAACATGATGGGGCGCCCATATGCGATGTGTAATTTTCGTACAAATGCCGAAATGGTATGCCATATAGGTATTGATATAATAATTAATAAACCTTAGCCCCTATATATATATACACTTTCAGCTGTTATTTCAAAAAGGTTGTCCTACAACATGAGTTCAAACATCAAATCCTAAATTTAAACCAGTAAACTGTGGTGCAATGGAAAGCAAATCGCAAGCTTTTTTCGTAGCATCCGTCGTATTTCTATTTGATTCTAATTACGCGACGTCACAATAGAGTAGAGTCAGTGGACAAACGTACGAATCACAATTAGTGACGAAGTGAGGTTTCCATGCACATTGTCATATTGTCATATGTGTTTACATTTAGATACATTGGCAATTTACAGCATAATGAGTCGCAATTGAAAAATACAGATAACAAAATAACAGATTACACCGGTTATCACGACGTCATACATAGCTACTTGACGATAGATACGCATGCATATCCCGGTGGGCGGGTATCTTTGTTCCTGAATATTTCAAAAGTAAAGATCATGATACGAAAACGGAGATTTCCAAATGCACGTATTGTTCCTTTCAATAATGAAAAAATTATTTCCGCTTATTTTGTAAGTTCGTGTACCGGTTTAAAATCAAACTACTAGCAAAAGATAAGAAATGCGACAAGCACGGTATGAAATATCAACCTATAATTTACCACAAATTTGAATACCAAAAAAAATTAAATAATTTGTATAATATACTATAATAACTATTGGGTATAATATACAAAACTCAGTTATGAAAATATTACCAGGGATTTTAGAGGCCCTTGACACGTTCTTACAACTTAATTTTACCTTTAGAACTCGTGACCACAGTATCAAAATCTTGCCGCGGAGAACTAAATTTAATTCACCATCAAGTTGGTTTCATCACCGGGTAGCATTAACTCTGTTGGTTTGAAACTCCGTGAAAACGCGTATCTGGAAAGCACTAGTCAGCCTTGCGATTTAAACTTATTATAAACGAAGCGTTGAACGCTTTCCATTGCTATTCTTTCAAAATGCACAGGATCGCGCTTAGATACAGTTCCAGGTGGAAACGAGTCAGTCATTGGATACACATCTACCACATCAATACCAGCTTTACACATGGCTGACATTGCATACGCATTGTATAAAATAATTCTAGGAAAAGTTAAAAAACGACGAACATCTTTGTGAGGATTTGTGTAACGTTCCCTGAAAATGGCCGTTGTTGTCCTCCAAATAATTTCTCCCTCAAATATTTTTTGTCTCTTTTTACTTTTGAGCATCTCTAGAAAGTCGTCTATAAGTTTTTTGTAATTTGTAAAACTCACAGCTGCTGCAAAATGAATGCCCCAGTTTAGCATTACCACGCTGTGTTTATCCAGTCTTTGGTCTTCCAATACCTGCAACGACGGGAAGCTATGATGTGAGTACCTCTAGCACTGTATGCCACTCAAGCTGTATGTACCGATAAGCGTGAGTTAAACAACTGTAATCAGCCGTTTCAAGTCTCTCTGTTAAAGAGGCGTGAAAGCAAGTTGCTTTGAGGGTGTATAACCGCTCTCTCTAATCCTATTTTTTATGCGCCCGCGTTGATGTTTACTCAGGGTAACATGAGTTAACCGAGGAATATAGCAACACATTACAACACATTCATTAAAGTGCGTAAAATGGAGATTTTTTTATCCTGATATATATACTAAAACCAGAAGTGAAATGTCGATGATGTCATTTACCCTGTTGATTTCAGCCAGCACTTTCTGGTGGTCGTAATCTTCACCATCGAGTTTGTCCTCATCTTTAACATTCTCAACATTATACACCCAGGAATACGACATTCTACATCGCTTGAATACATTTTTACATAGCTCACGGTAAGGACCAGTTACCAGATTCTCCGCAAACCTCTTGGAAACTGAATCCCCATACATCCACAACATACCTTCACCATTATGAGGTTCACGTCGTATGTGTAGATCTAAGAGATATTTGAACTGTGTGTGCATGTACGGTTATAGTGTTATTATTTATATTAATATACTAAAATTAATATATTATGTTGACATTTTTGATATTCATGTAGACGGAAATATTGGAAATATAACAATATAATTATTCATTAAAAAGAGACAAATTTCAGTATACCTGAGTGCATGCATGACAGTCTGTTTAATTTAGGCGAATTTAAACTGTCCTAAACACATGATTGTTTCTAATATCTTTATGTTAACATAGTTTACCAGTTATCAATGCATTGTATAACTTACTATGAGAGAATGGTTCCCATGTTCTATCTATCCACCTTCCCAGTCCATCAAAAACAAGACTTGGACAATGAACGTCGCAAATCTTTGGTTTTCCAGTAAGCGCAAGGGTAAAGAATTTCTTTCTAATCTTGTCCATTTTAGCTATAATAACAGATCTTTTTCAATATAGATACAGCTAATTCAATACGATGGTCGAAACTCAAAACAAACGGTTTTTGTGTAAACAACATGCAGGCTTGTTTACATTTTGAGCTTCTATTTAGGTTGACTTCATAAAGCTTCCAAATGAATATGAATTGATTTGAGTTTATGTTAGAATTGGAATTTGGGCCACATAACGTAACATAAATGAAAATTAAATGAATAGATATTTATGAAATAGTGCGTTAATATTCATCTTATAAACTGAGCAATCAGTCAACAGAGAAATAATTTCCCAGTTTTAAATGTTTAAAATATTGCATAGCTATACCTAGCCTACGAAACGCCAACTAAATAAGGTTATACATCAATGAATACCAGTATAGTATTAGATGTATCAGATATAGAGTATGAGATAGTATCAGATCATCATACACAACAAAGGCATACTTCCAATCAGAAAACATTAACTATATTATCTTTTATCTAAAAAACCTTGTGAATTAAAAGCAGTTAAAGTGGCAATTGCTAAATCTAAATTCTTCAAGATACTTACCGCGAACCTTTTTCGAATATCTTGTTGTTTGAACATCAATGAAAAACCGTTTACCATCGCCTAATGGCTCCATCAGATAGGGACGATCTCCTTGTAAAATGCCATCTGGTTGATTCTTACCTTGATAACTTCCTGTTAAAGAACAATTGTTGCTTGCTTTATTAAAGAAGAAGAGCTACCAACCTCGTTGGCAGTTTCATTCCTCGAAGTGTATGATGATATTAAATCATATCGAAGAAAGAAAATCAAGTGGGCTAAATTATCATACAACAAAATTATCCGATTCAACAACATCTCAAAATTAAAAAGCAAAACCAGGGCTACCGACTACATTTAACAAATGGGGATGTTGCGAGATGTGGTGGTCTCAACTTCTCTTCAATCTTGAGAGAATCGTAAATAATTGAATTGATCTAAACAATAAGTGTGTGTAAATGGGGGGGGGGACGGTAAGTGTGGGGGGGATGTATTCCCCTACTTACGCCATGCCTACGCCGATAACACAAGTATGGTGTCCTCTGCTAACATAATTTCAATTTTAATGTTTTAGTTATTTTCTGCCACTAAGATTTTCAAAGCCTAATATATCTGTCAATCCAATTCTGTTGCATTCGACATGGAAGTACGCCAATGATCTGGATATCATCCGTATAAATCTAATTAGCTCGAATGGGAATAAACGTACCTTTTTTATACCAATATGCAGGTGGATCTTTGAAGCCATCGCATAAAGTATAATCCAAAGTGATTTCTATTTGATAAAGTCCTGCTTCCATCAAGAGAAATAACACTTCATAAACACCGTTGTTGTGATCAAATACTGTAGCACTAACTGAAGAGCTTCCTTTAATATGAACACGCCAGGAATCCCCGCCGATATTCTTAGTATGATTATTTGATGTTTTAGATTGAATGAAAAACCTGCTGAATTCTCCAGCAGGACGAATGTCCCATTTCGATATAAAACTATTAGCAGCGCAAGTTTTTAATTTTCTGTTCTTCCAGCCAGCAGAATTGATTTCCCATTTTGTATGCTTGGCACAAGGTGCTAAATATTTCTTCCAGTTTAGTTTGGCACGATAAATCCGACAAAATTCAGTTTTAAAATTGTACGTAAAACGCTTCAATAAAACCTCGTGATTAAAAGAGCCTTTTTGACGCCTTCTCAGTTCTCGCCCTTTTTTACGGAATATTTCCTTGTTGATTTGCTTTTTACTGGAAAATTTAAGTACGTTACCCTGAATAGACTTTGAATATCTTATTTTCACAAGAGCAGGTTGAGTTTCATCCTTGAACGAATTTGTCCATGGCAACAGGTGTGAAACTTTGTCGTCGAAGAAGAATAGAAACAAGACAATCCATGTTGACGACCACAATACTAATATGGCGAGTAGTAAAAGATTTCGTTTCATGAAATTTCGTTAAGAAGATTGTCCGGGCGAACATCAGAAATCATTTAGCGATCAATCGGTGTCTTTTGTATTATGATTATCAAGTTCCTAGTTTGGAAATGATTGATGTCAGTGACGTGATCTATTCATTAACGTGCCGTGAGCTGCTTACCTAAAATAGCAAGAGATTTGAGATTTAATCACTTCGGTGCTTAATTCCATTGCAGTTTGCTCATATGAAAGCTAACGTTTGAGGCAAAAATTTTAAAATGGGTATATGTATATATTTATCTATTTTGGCTAAATTTTAATGACAATTGGTGTTTGTCTGCATGTAAAAACGGTTGCTCTGATATGTTCTGGTATTGATACTGACAGAAAACATGAGTTCATGAGATTACAAAAATGACTTTTAAGGCAAATGTTAAATGGTTAATAATTTAAATTATGTTACCTAGGCTGGATGTCCATTTTATACATCACCAGTGACAATTTATCAATATCGTTAAACATACCTGTAACGCGATTCAAATCACTCCAAAAGTAAACATTTCTTACCATTACACGGCTGTGACAATTATTGATCAGCGAAAAGGTCCTAACATGCTGTTGCTCCTGTCATCGACCAGGATGTTATTTTGCTCATTCTTCTTAGCACGGATATTAATATATTCCTACCAGTTGTCATGCACGGTAAATTCTCTTAAGACTAGGATTCCATCAGCGAAGTCTAGTCTAATACATGCCGGCAGTAATCCTATTACGTCCAAACCATCTACAGCATTTGGCATAAAAAAGAAAAATATAGCCAAACAAAGCCTAACAAAACAAGCAAGCAAAAAGGAGAAAAAGTTTACGAGAAACGAGAAAACGCTATTGAAACTTTACCTGCGTGATTTCAAGACTGGTTGGTATCGGGTTCATCGAGCTAAGTTTGACTGGAAAGGGTATTTAGCACCTTGTGCCAAGCATACAAAATGGGGAATCAATTCTGCCGGCTGGAAGAACAGAAAATTAAAAACTTGCGCTGCTAATAGTTTTATATCGAAATGGGACATTCGTCCTGCTGGAGAATTCAGCAGGTTTTTCATTCAATCTAAAACATCAAATAATCATACTAAGAATATCGGCGGGGATTCCTGGCGTGTTCATATTAAAGGAAGATCTTCAGTTAGTGCTACAGTATTTGATCACAACAACGGTGTTTATGAAGTGTTATTTCTCTTGATGGAAGCAGGATTTTATCAAATAGAAATCACTTTGGATTATACTTTATGCGATGGCTTCAAAGATCCACCTGCATATTGGTATAAAAAAGGTATTCATAACTTTTCCAGTATTTTCATAGGTATTCTAGAACAACTGAAAGGGGAAATGCCTTTGGAGCAAGGTTGCTCTGATACGTCTATGGCACCATAGTTCACAGTTATCTACCATGCTCTTCTATCTTGCTATAATTATGTAGGTTGTACTCAAGGAAAGCGGCAACCTAAGGGCATTCTTAAAGGAGATTATCCTTTTCTAGCCGAAATATTTGGTCATGGCAAGTCTATTTCCATGGTGGTCCCTGAATCGAAACACTCAAAAAAACTACTGGGTACGTTTACAGAAATGTTCGGTCCATGCATGCTATACTGATTAATATATAGGCGATATTTGGAAGAAATTATGTGCAATATATAGCGACCTAAATTACATGGCAAGCTTAATTCAAAGGTTATTTGCATTAATTGCATATAACTGTCCTCATAGTGGGATAGGACTGAACAATGTGAACAAAGAAAGTTTATATAAAGAATAACTACTGAATATACTTCATTAGTATTGTTGACCCCTCTCTAGCTCTCTTCATAGTCCAGTGATCATGTTGGAGGAAAATTCCTCCAATTGTGGAAGCATTACTCGATTATCTTTTGATGTAGTCGCAATGGCCAAGATTAGAAGAAATATCTTTAGGAGTAATGCGTCGACAAGAAATGCCAAGAAAGGTGGTAAGAAAAAGCGTTGCTGTAGTGTTAATTGCCCCAGTTTAATATTTGATGGCCTTGGAAGATGGATACATGACAAATGGAAGCCGTATATTGAAGGTAAGGTAAACGAACAATTTTTACGTACACCGTTTGGAAGAGTAAAGTATATACCTGTGCGCGGATGGTATATACCTGCATTGTAAAGGCGATTCTCCATTACGTCTATGCGCTTTGTTTGTCAGGCCTGTCACGTTCGTATGAGCAGATTTTCAAAGGTCGCCGTTCGCTACAATTTGTGCGTAGTGCAAACGAGGCTGTAGTGTCATCACCAGTTCAATGGTCATCAAAGCAGAGAATCCGAGTCGGATTAGCTGTGAAGCATTCGCAAGTGGAACTTCCACTATCATTGAACTCTTTCCTCTCACAGGAATGGGGTAGTGTGGGGACAAAGCTTAACGCTTAGCTTTAATTCCACTGTTACTTTTTACCCCAATTAGAGAACGACTTGAAGCGTGAACCTCATAACCACGAAGGAATATTGTGGGTATACGGGGATTCTGTGTCAAGACGATTTGCAGAATCACTCATGGTGAATGGTTCCCGATCTGTCATATGCAGGAAGATATTCAAACGCTGCAAACTTACATACACTTGGGTTTATAATGTCCAAAATGAATTACGAGTAACAAAGAATGGAAAAGATTATAATCACAAGAAAGTCATGAGAGAAATCAACAAAGTGAGTATAATATTTTCACATTGTGGGCATACAAGGAAATATGATATTGCATGCCAACTATCCCTCCAGTCTTAATACAGAAAGAAGAGTGAAGAAGTAACGATCGTTTACGGTTTATCCCCACAATTCCGCGACAGGGATAAGGTTACTAGCGACATGAAGTAAAATAGCTTACGACGTTTTACTACCATCTTTCATGTTCGCGTTGTCCATGTTCCATTAAATTTGACAAATCTCGTTACCTAAAGAAACTTCACCTTGGTGTAGCATCATATTATTGTGATATATTTCAGGTGTTAGATGACAAAGAATTAGATGAACACAGTGTGATTTTATTAAACTGGGGAATCCATTTTGTTCACGCTGTAAACTTCGCAAATTTTCAAAAACTTATTGACGACTTTATCACGACAGTTGAACACAAACGAAGAAAAGGCCAGTTCAAAAGTAAAATCATTTGGAGAACAACCACGGCAATTTTTAGAGAGCGGCTTGGTTTCCCTCACAGAGATTCTTATCGGTTTCTAACATTCTCTAGAATTATTTTATTTAATGCGTACGCAACGTCAGCCATGTGTAAAGCTGGTATTGATGTGATTGATGTGTATCCAATGACTGATTCGTTCCCACCTGGAACGGTATCCAAGCGCGATCCATTTCATTATAGGAGACATCCATTACGAAGTGTTGAGAAACTGCTGTATCACAAATTTAAGCCTTGAACCCCTTAAAATGAGGAATATGATGTATGTATAAATACACCCGGGCTTAGCGTGGTTTCTCCTATTCTTCAATACCACTCTAGTCAAATTTATTTTTCGGTAGTTTAGGTATTTTTTTTCAGCAGCAATATAGGCAATTTAATTAGAAAAAATGTTTATTTATAATACAATGGTCCTGAGATATTTTAATTACCGGTTAATGTAAGAATTTGGTCACAAAATAGTACATGAAGTAGAAATGCGAAGTGTGGCTGCGAAATGATGGTAAATCAGAAAACATGCCACACTTTTAGGCAGAAAATTGTTACCAGGTAAAACAGTTTACAAAATTTGCACATTTTGCAAGGCTTCCTTATAACCTTCTTTCATTTTGCAATATTTTGGCAACAAAACGGATATTGAGTCTGTGAGTGACGATTTTCCCAAAATATATACTTCTGCATTTCATTTCGTGTTCCCTCAATCACAGTTTAAGGATATATCCTTAAACTGTGCCTCAATTACCCCCGATATCAAACAAGGTACCCATTCTACCCTCGTATAAACAAAGAACATGGCGACTGTTTCCCTAGCAATGTTTTTAAACACTTGGCGTCTTACTATGATATTTTAAATCATGAAATGATGTTAAAATGCTAGCTTAACGCATTAGTATAATTCTGTTTTTAAATTCCATTAATTCGTTGTATAAATATGTCTCAAAAATCATCGCTCTCATCACAAAGTTCGATGAAACTCGATCAAGAAATGCGAGAGTGTCGCATGGCATATCTGGCTGTTCTTAACAGCACGAGTGAAAATATGACTTCAGTTAAAGAACTTACACTAGGTTCGTGCATATTATATTCTTGTTACAACTGCTAAACTGTTTATAACACTGTACTATTTAGTATTATTCCATTTTCTATAGCTCTTCAATACTCTGGTCGAAATCCGTCACAAAAGTCGTTGAAAAAGTATTGGAGATATTCTACAGGTAGCATTTTATATTGAAAATATTTGAAATAGCTTGATCTGCTTAGAAAGACAAAAATGGTTGTTTGTAATTTCTGATAATCCCTTACACATATTTTCATGATTAGGGTACATATTTGCAAGATTGGGGCCATAAAATACATATTTGCAAGATTGGACCTTTACGTTAGGGCCAATGCAGCCACTTGCCAGATTCTGTTAACATGACTTCAATTTTGTGATTTTTGTCTGAGCATGAAAAGTGATAAAAGACCTTGATCAGTGCAATTACCTGAATACACATCTACATGTCACTTAAATATAATGTTTGTCGTGATTTGTTAGCTTGCACCATTAATTAAACGGCTTCACTTCCAAACAATTATGAAAAAGAATTAATGCATGTGCTCCAGACAAGTTTCTAGTTTCCAGACAAGTTTCTCTTTTTAGTGTTCGCTAGCTAGATACTTGTCTGGAGCATGTGCATTAATTAGAACTATTTCTTTCTCATATGTACTGGTTTGGTAAGTGAAACCATCCGACAAATCATGACAAACCTGATATTTAAGTGGTCAACATGTACATGTGTATTCAGGTGATTGCACTGATGAAGACCCAGGCTAATGGACCGAAAGCTTTGCAGTATTAAATACCTATGTGGTGTACCTATAAGCAAAGTTACTTAAATTTAACATTGGCATATAAATTAAGCCCTGGCCAAAGGCCCTCCTTGTCCTACAGGTGAAAACCATGACTTAATCCTGCAGCTCACCTCTATTAAGTTAAGGTAATATAAACAATTTGTGCAAGTACAAAATGTACTAAATGTATTGATTCTTTCATGTTGTTTAGAATCCATATCTTACTCAGAATTTTGTGATATAATGAAGCAAGAGAGGCACAATAGCAAAAAAGATCTTGTGTTAGCTTTCAAAAAAATGGATATAAATAATGATGGCTTTATTTCATTTTCTGAACTCAAGAAGGCTCTAACAATGGTAACTATTAGTATTTGCAAACACTTTGCCTATAAACTATAGCTGCATACCCAGACAATTATTAAAGGCTTGTTTCACTAAGCCAAAAATCATAGCTTTGTGATGTGGTTCATGTAAAAGTTTCCTTTCTCTTCTTAGTATGGAGAGAAAATGAGTGAATCTGAAGTTCAAGAGATTCTTGACGAGGCTGATGATAACGGAGATGGTCGTTTAGATTATGAAGAGGTTTGAAGAATTTTTATATTAATTACAGCACAACAGTTACTAATTCTTATTCTGTTGCAGATTTGCAGCCTGTTCCTATTCAAGATTTCCACTTATTTAAAGCTCTGACTCTATACTTTAAATACTTTTCCATGTACATATTATTATGCACTCCGATAAATATTTTATTCTTTTAGTTTTGTGATATGTTAATGTCGACTGCTGAAAAATGTAAAGAACTGAATCAAAAGAAAGTAAAAGATGACATCACATCCAGAGAAAGAAAATCAACCTCATTATCAACAAAAAGCAAACCATCAAAACCTCCAAGAACAATAGCAAAGGGTAGCAAAGAACCAAAAAATCTTAAGGTTGGCTTCAAACATTTCTGTCTAAATGCTGTTTAAGTTATATTCCCCACTTGACAGCTTTGCAGGAACTCAAAATTATCAGATTTTTTGCCTTTGTTGCAAGCTAGGCATTAACTTTGATAAACAACATACATACAGTCAGTTACAGTGTACACACAAAATTATTGAAAATTAAAAATTATTTGTCTGTTTTTTGTTTCTCAGGATTGGAGTTATCAAATGAGAAAAGGTTTTGTTGTTGTTGAAGATGGTGGGAAATTCTCTAGTCATTGTTATAAACTTAGAATACCATCCAGTACAAAACTGTGGTTAACTATTCATGGAAACTACCAAGGTGTGTTTGACATACATATGTTTAATAGATCTTACGTGGCCATCAACTCCAGGATTTTTTTCCTGCATTTGTATGTAACCGGGCCAGTAACCCCCTTTTGATACTTGCAGGCGGCCATATAGATGTTACTTTGTTCGTGGTAAAAGCAGATTCAGGGGAGCTTGTTGCCTTTACCCAGGGTATTGTTGATGAGGTATGATATGGATAGACAGGTTTCAGTACATAAGGAGTGTACAGTGCAGCGCTCAAAGCTTCTATGACGAGACAGACGAGTGTTCGCGCTATTGACACCAGCTGCGTGTAAATAAGCGTTGTTTCATCGTGTAAAAAGTTTGATCTTCAGTAATATGTATTGTTTTATCATTTATAACTAATGTTCAGTTCTAACAAAGTTATTAGCTGGAGACAAGACGCGATTAGGAATGCAGGACGTGAACGCTTGGAACAGAACGTAGGCATATACCCAGATTAGAATTATTATGTACTCTATCTTGCTCCGTTATTTTATTATATGATCCATGTCATTATATGTAGTGAGATTCAGATTTGCCTTTCTCTGCCACTGCCGTTCCCCTCTCTAAGAGCAGATAAATTAATCAAATGCAATCAATCTATCAGGTTAACCAATCGCGAGGACAATATCAATAAAACGCAATGCTAGTGGGATTTAAATCTACCGTGTACCTTGCTTATATATTCCAAAGCATTTTGAAACCCAGTTGTACCACAGTATTTCTGTTGTACCGCCTTACACTTCGTTGTTTTTCTGGACAGAAAAGCTGTGTTCTCAGTGACATTACAGCAGGAGAGTACAATATTCTGGTCTTCACTACTGGCTGTAGACTTTCTTCACGAACATCCGAATCCAAACGAACGGTCGAGCTGATTAAGACTGTAAATGGAGAAATAGAGCTCACAAAACGATGCAAGTAAGCTGAGAGAAATACTTCTTAATTCAACTGTCTAAAAAAGACAAAAATGCTTATTAAGCGCAAATTATGTTAAAAAGTCATAAATTGTCAAACTCGAAAGACACACCCTTTGAACACCTCCTATTGCCTTCTACAGTATTGTAGGGTTTTTTCCCATCCATTTTTCTCGTAGAGACGCATTAACAGAGATATTCCATCACTGTGATTTGGATGGTAACGGCTACCTTAATCGCCAAGAATTTGACGTGTTTCAAATGCGAACGAGTGGAGAGTCGTGTGACGATGATGCTTGGGAAGTCATGGTTGGTAGGTATAACATACAGCACGTTTAACATGAAACAGCGATGTCGTGCTCAGTTTGAAATTCTAAAAGGTTTATTTAGTTGCTTATAACAGAGGCGTATTGCCAACATGTTAACAAGAAATCTTTGATGATGTCACTATTGTCATTGTAGATTAATAATATCACTTACAATATGAACAATGAAATCATGTAAAGTTAAAGAAATCATGGGGCCCCGAGCACGCACCAGACTCACATATATATAACTGCGTGGAATTTCAACAGAAATTTTAACGTTTTTAATGTGTTGCGTTCAGAAAACTTCGATACAAAGAATGGTCGCGAGATCACCCTCAAAGGTTTTCTGGATTTAAATTTGATGGAGGCACGTGATGCTGAGGGTGACCCAAACGATCTCTGGATAACATTCAACAGTATGGGCTACAACAAAGCGCTTGAACCTGACCAGGTACGTTTCGACAATTTTGAACGCGAGTAAGCATAAAGGAAACCATTGTATGACGTAAAATATTCCCATACTCATGGCTTGAAAAAGTTCGCAAGCATGACTTTTTTCCAAAAAAACTTTTTTTAATTTCAGGTTGCTTTTTATGCGACAGAGATCTACTCCCGTGACTGTGACATTAAACTGCAAGCGCTGAAGATTGATGACTATCACGAAATTTTGAACAAAGCTGTCGTACAGTCCATAGTTGACAACTCTACGACACGCAATGTAAAGCGCATGCGTGATTTAATCTTACATCGTTACGAAGACGAGCAACGTGTAAGCTTGGCTGTGGAAAACAAGGTAACTATCTTGACGCTGTTGTGTACTGTAATTTATCGGCGATTGATATTGTCGGTGGTCATTGATACATAAAATGAAAATGTCTATAGATAAAGGTCTTTCAAAAGAAACTATCTTTATACTGTACTTCTGAATTTATTATTTGGGTACCTCCTTATGTACTACTCAAAATGGTTTTTGTTTCATCTACATATATATCCAAAACCTTTCTCGTCACACAAGTAACGAACATCTCAACGTGTGTAATTTCTCCTTTTAGTCCCGTCAGGCCGTCATCGTGAGATTAAATTGTAATAAAAGTCAGAATTGTGTAAGTCATTGTGGCAACTTGAATTGTGTTGTCAAAGTCGAGGCAAAGTCAACAGAGGTTAGTAGATATTTTTTCTTATTTGCCATTACGCCTTGTACTTTACACTTTCTTACATCTGATTAATATTAAAGTATGTTCATTATAAACACATTATAGTCAAGTACATATTCTTTTTTCATTATGTCCGAGTTTTTGCAAACCAACCTTGTTGTTATAATATGTTGGATCGTATATTCTTGCATGATCAAAAATATTGGATCTTGATCCTTATACGAAATATTCATCTAATATTAATATTTAATCCTGATGTGATAATTTATAAAGAATCTTGTTCCATAATGTATTGAATATCTTGATGATCTAATATATTCGATTTGCACTGAATATACAATGCAAAAACGTACCACAAAAACGACTACCACATTTGCCGCATTTTCACACACGTTTTCCGCATACAGTAACGTTCCGCAGTCGCTCGAAGGGTCAGACGTTAAACCTCTTTTTATCGTATTTGCATTTTCATAGATCGGGCATCATGTTATCGCCTCGGATCCTTCTAAAACTTGGTCTGTTACATGCGAAGATTCCGTTGAAGATTGAGTAAAACTAAAGGTACCAGTCTTGAAACGTGCATTACCGTGGAAAAGAATCTTGTTCCATAATGTATTGAATATCTTGATGATCTAATATATTCGATTTGCACTGAATATACAATGCAAAAACGTACCACAAAAACGACTACCACATTTGCCGCATTTTCACACACGTTTTCCGCATACAGTAACGTTCCGCAGTCGCTCGAAGGGTCAGACGTTAAACCTCTTTTTATCGTATTTGCATTTTCATAGATCGGGCATCATGTTATCGCCTCGGATCCTTCTAAAACTTGGTCTGTTACATGCGAAGATTCCGTTGAAGATTGAGTAAAACTAAAGGTACCAGTCTTGAAACGTGCATTACCGTGGAAAATTTGTCATTAAGTTCCCATAATCTTATGACGTGCATATGTAGCTTGGTGGCTGCTTACATTGCCCCTCTCTAATGGTATTGGTCTAGGTGCGCCATTGTCAAGTTCAGAAAGCATTTGCACTTTCTTCGATGTTGTAGGGAAGTATAAAAATACTTCGATTATCAGGAATGATCGTGGAGTATCTTCGCTTAATCTAAGGACAAATCAGATCTAACAGAAGCATTATCAGAATTATCCATCACGTTCTCATCTGTCCCTTCTGATACCGAGTTATCCCCATCGCTGCTGTCTTCATTGTCTTCCTCGTTCATGTCTAAAACATCCTGGGCCTGATCAACGACAACTGCTGCTACTGCTGGATTGATAGGAACATTGCCATCGTCATCACGACTGGTGTTGTAAGAACCACATTCACCACATTTCAGAGCAATAATGTGAAACTTCACTATGGAATGCTGAAAGTTAAATTATATAAACGAAAATATACGCACAGTCGAGTCGCCTCACAACATCTAATTTGCTGCTGTAGTGATTTCCCAGATAATTTTCATCAACAGCATCTGATTTCGCCCAAATTTGCCGGTGAATAATTACTTAGGGCCATTCAACATGGCCACGCGAGCCTCATTGTGTTGCGTTTCTCTTGCAACTGGTGATTTTAAAATTATTCATTCATTCACAAGGCGAAAATCAGTAACCAGCTTCAAACCCACGTTTAACAATTTATGGGCATTTGCCTAAACTTGACGAGATTCCGTACCTTGTGGCAGTCCCGACAGAGAATCTATATAAGAAAAATATACATAGCTACATATCTTTATACTTTAGAAATACATACACGCCTATCCAAGGGATTTTAATAACTGTAGTAAATGACTCACCCTCACATCTATATTTGCGTATTCCTGGGGCATTGGAGTTTGTTCTATCGTCGAGTCTAACCTCCTCCAAGACGAAGACATATCCACCAAGGATACATTGCATGTTGGGCATGTGTACCCTCTTAAAAACAATAATATGGTAGTAATCTGATGAACACAATTGTTATAAGACTTACAAGTAGTACGTATACGTGTGGAAAGCAAATGCACGTAATATAGAGCATAATATTTGCATAGGGGGGGCTAAATAGGCTGGCTGCATCACTGACAATACATCATACATGTATAGTACCCTTTATTCACAGAAGAGACTCCATTTTCATGTCAATTGAACAATCCTAGCCGGGTATATTTGAATTGCTGAACGCACTTTTAGTAACATTTTACAGCCTTAAGTAAAACTTACCCTGACTGGAGAAGGTCACTGAAACAGGTCCTAGGAGAAGGGGAAAAATATCAACTGACAAAGGAAAAGTAATTGTTGTAACACAGTTGTTTTCAAATAGAATTCCATCACGCGCGTTTAGGAACTGGTGTCATTTTTTTGGGACACCCAGCGGCTAGCACACATACAACGCCATAATATCGCTGTCATAAACAGATATGTACTTGATTACGGTATTTGTAAATAGCAAAGATTTCACTGAGCTTACGAGTGGATAAGATGACCACATTTAGGAACTTGAGCTGCAATCGTTGAGGTGTGTATATCCTAAATCAATAAACACAAGTCAAAATATTACAATTTAAAGTGCTAAATACGTTTTGCCTTAAAAATAATGAATTTAGATAATGACTCGAAATGGCGAAAATAACCGCGAAATAAATTCCAAAGTGTGAAACTTTGCGGTGATATCCACGTACCTCCAAGCAAATTGCACAGTTGTTTCTAGAACTCTTTTCTAAACACTATCAAACAATGATGATGATTAATGATATCAATTTAACTCGATGTTTAAACTAAGGTAATCAATATATGCATATAGGAAACTAAATGAAAGATAAGTATTTTGCCTGGCCGAAGTCTTTTCATTTGACTGTTTATTTTATGCCATATATTCTTACGGTCAAGTCATACCTTGTGAGAATCAAGAATAGATTTACGTAAACACAAATCACATTTGTCACAGTGAAAGTAATTATCACGTCCACCAACTCTGTAATTAAAAAGTCCCTGGATTAGAAACGTAAAACTTGTACAGTAAAGTGTAAAACTATGTACCAATGAAATTGTTAAATGTCAACTGATGCGAAGTTAATCTTACATCTTAGTTATAAACATTTACAGTGACAACAATTTTTGTATTCCTAACAATTTGATTGGTTGAAAATCGTGCGTTACTAGCAAATTGTCAACAACTTTTTTTCAAACAAAAATTATTCAAAATTTATTCAGCAATAGACCACACTTATAATAATGCGTCTCTAATTATTCATTGAAAAGCCATCTAAGAGCCATGATATTAAATTCAGGGGGAGGTTTTAAAGAATAAAGTGCAAGTAATTTAGTAGATTACGTGTTTTGATTGGTCGAGAGCCGAACTCGAAAACTCGAAAGGAAACTGAACTAAAGGTCTGTTCACACGATCCAAATTTGTTGGATCCATTTAACTTCTGATGGATGTTTTTTGGTCTGTTGTCTTGTAATGAACAGCAGCAAATCCACTGAAGCCAATGTACTGCAGCTTCATCAATAGCCGACTATATTTCATACGTCAGAAGTAAATTGGATCCAACAAAATTGGATCGTGTGAACACACTGAACAGACCTTAATGATCAGCTTACAATCCATGGCAATCCTTGGATATTTTAGACATTCCGCTATAACGTTTTAACTCATCCGGTAAGTTCTTGCGTAGTTTAAGATGCGTGAGTTATTTTTGTGTAAAAATATAGGACTTATCCGTCATATACGAAATTTTAACACACCGTGACAGTCTCTCTCCAAAAGTTGTCAATAATAATTGGTAATTAACACGAGAAATAGCAAGTTATCTTTCTGGAATAATTAGTATTTAGTGCAGTACGCAGAACAATAAATTCGGAAACAACTCCACCCGTCTCCCGTCTTTGATGATTTTAATTTATGCCTAAGATGAGACTAAGGATTTTTAGGCTTCCAGGCCAGTATCACTGTATGTATGCAGTGTAGAGGCACCAGTACTCATAGCAACTAAGGGACAGAGTTACTTTGCTTGGGGGGTAAACGTATTTTGAGATATTGTACGTTTGAAAACATAATTTCATCATGTTGAGTATGCTATTGTTCCTTATAATTAAAAAAATACAGTACATGTTAGTTGATATTCTAGCATGACAAAATAATAGGAGTGGAGGCAATTGCTCCCTCTTGGTGTTACAACTATATACATATATGTTAGTGAATGAGAAATTTACCTACAAATTCCACAGCCATCACAATGAAACTGGCCTTTTTCTCTGTCATCAAATAAACGGCAAATGCCGCAGTAATATTTTCCAAATATTATTAAACAATTCTTGCATTTGGGAGACACCTTATTTGGAAAAATAATAAGTAATTCTTTTTGCATTATTACATGCCATCAGAATAAGTTGTGAGTTTCTGTACTAATTTACTAGGGCCTGTAATTGATAAAAACTAATTTACTAGTGCAACTAATTTAGTAGGGCCATTAACTAATTGTGAAAAGCTTTACTTCAAATTTGGTATAACAACAACTGCTTAAAATAAACAAAAACACTTTTCGACCTGGGGACCTTCAGGATCCTCATATCTATCATACTAGAGGACCCCCAGGTTGAAATGTCATGAAGTGTTTTTGTCTATTTTAGGCAGTTCTTATACCACATTTGAAGGAAAGTAGTTTGAAGATGTTGCCACATTGCTCCCTGGTTATAACTGTGAAGAGGCTTTTAAGAGAGTTCAATTACTTGATCACTATACCAAAATCTTTTTGCAGTGCAATGGATGACATACATCCTTGAAAATGTTTAGGAATGTAGGTACATGTATGTATTCATACTTACGTCTATCAAACGAGTAAAATTGCTCATAAAATTGCAACAAAAATTGCAAGAGTAAACAGGTTTTAGAGATGCAGATGCTCTCTTCACCAATTAATAATTATATATACTATAAGTTAAAAGCCTCAATTTTGGGATTTTCAATTACAAGATCACTTGGTTTAGTTTGATATATTTGATAAAAAATTGTAAAGATGGTGTTAACTTTAGATGGTATCGGTATCCATGCACCAGCTTCAGTGCTTCACTTGATACTGCTAGCAACTAGCAAGTAGCAAATAATTGTTCAAAACGGTACGATTTCCTATATTCCTACCTTTTGCTTGCAACCACACTGCAAACATTCAATAAATTTAACATCGGTACGGATCAATTTGTGGCTTTCTTTTTTATCATGGCATAAACGGCAAGGATACACTTTGTTACAACATGGGCTCTACGATGTGTACGATGTAAACAAATTAACAAAACGCTGAATATAAAACAATTATAAAATAGATAAAATTTTTATCATGCTTTATTATTAATTAAATCGAAGTGCTTATTTAATATGTGAGATATTTTTCATTCTACTGTCTTACCACTAAGCCACATTTTCTAACATAATGTTCGCAAATTTCTTCACCCTCTTCGGCAGACATTTTGATTTTAGTTGAGTCATCACATCACTCATAATCACTGAGGACCCACTGAGCTATATAATTATTCGTATATAGCTCAGTGGTCATCATTAACAATGGTCATCGTTCAGGGCGGAGCCAACCTCGTTCCCGACGCGTGGGGAGAAACAATTACGGGAGCATCAACTCCAAGTCTCCCTGGGGGAAGATCCGTTCGTGACCAGTAGTACTGAGTTATATAAGTTAAACTGAAGTTAACTGTACCATTTTATACAACCGGCCAAAGAGAAGTTACTGAACATCCATAACTTTTTACATCTTTAGGACAGTATATAACAGCTTGGTTAAATAAGTGTAATAATTTACAATAAAAGTTGTAAAAAATGATTAATCTACACAAATATCAAGTGTTGATGATTTTAATGTGAGCTTGTGTGACTGTCCTTCCGCGATAATCAAACCTCTGCGATTCTGGTGTACATTCACGGATGCCGGTAAAGATTACCAAGTAGTGCGGGTTGTAAGGATATTATGATGGATTAGATAGTTTATTTCTTCGTTGTGAAAACCAGCCTGAGTTAAATCTGTGTTCAGTAATGGTGTTGACTGTTTAGGAGGACATACAACATTTACACACAAGAGAACTGAACATTGTTCAAAAACATATCTTCACAAACCGCTCATTAAACTAAAAACTCCAGAATAAACTTAGTATGTATATAATATAATTTTTTCTGTTCCCTATACTTCGGCAACGATCTGTAATTAGTCTACCCTACAGAGAAACCTGTAATATATGGTCAACTGCTCTAAAATTCATATGCGTACAAGGAAGGTGGGACTGAAGTGATATTATGAAATTTCCGGTTTAATCATGCATCGCCCATTTCGGGAATGAGTATTTCCGGCGGTACTTGTCATACAAAAAACAAGACAAGAGCCTCATAGTTCACACTAAATGTCCATTACAAATATAGCATGCTATGATTTAGGCGTTTTCGTGGGAAAACAATTATTTATTTGTGTACATGCAGGTTTGGTAAATACTATAATATCAGATTGTCAATATTTGAAAAACATTCGCGCTATACCCTGGTTACCAAGTTGCCATGGGCATGGACATGGCCACACTTTTTTTCCGGTTTTTCAAAAAAGCTTAACCCTATGTTAAAGCAAATCCGTACAACAATATTTCTAATAGCTTGTTTACGAACTTAAACTTTCCATAAATATTTTCTGGACTGACAAAAGCCATATTTTGTAAAGGTCAGTTTAAAACGAACAGCGGTTCAGAAGTACTCGAACTCGAAGTATTCGGGCATAATCTTGTGCGGTTGTGCCAGTTGTGGGGTTGACGTTATGGAAGCTATTGAAGCTATTTCTTCGTTAGTATTGTATGGAGTAAATAATAGTTTGTTTTTGTTCGTTCACATGCATGCATGAACAAAACAATATCTATATTATCTGTGCAAATATCTATCAGTCGACTGTATTCTTACTCTCGTGCCTCTGCACGTGTATGATGCACGCGTTTGGAACGTCTTTTACTATATCGGTTTATACCAGTCCATATTACTATTAGCCTTAACTCTTCTAACGAGGACCCTTATAATATTACGTCAAAGTTTAAAAAAGTCTACAACTTCTCTAATATTTAAGCATATTTCAAATTATTTCATCATTTTGAAACCATATTTTGTTCATGAAGGGTTTACAAGTGTTGATTAACTATACTCTCGGCAGGAAAAAGCCAGTTAGTTTGGGTACATGTCGTGTTATTTCCATGTATTTGTCCACCGATAATGTATAGTTCAGTGGTTGTCATGTTGAGTTCATGAGAGCACTTCATGTTATGTCAAGTTCATGTTGATCACGTTTCTAATAAAATCTACGTAGAAGTGACTTTGCTCAGCTTGTTGTAGACTTATAGACTGTTGCACAGGAAGCATACCGACGATTGAGGGAGTCGCAATGTTCTTTTTTCTTTTAGAAATATTTATGGGGGTGAAATATACTGCTTTTCTCGCAATACACCCAAATGCGATAACAGAACAATATATCTTTTCCGCCCCTTGGCGGCCTTGTCAGTATCATATATTAAACGTGATGACCCAGCCCGCCTGTTGCTATGAATGGAAAAACAAGTTTCTAACTGATGTATATGCCGTGGCCGAATAATAACATTGTGTGGGTGGAGGCAATGACCGGGTAAACATTTATATTTATAAACAAGTAAAGAATGTGAACTTTAACACCATACAGAGTGTCACAGTGCACGTCTCACCCTCATATGAGTTATGACCAGTAATGCATGTATACCGTAAAATTTTTAGCTTTGTGCTGCACGTATACAGTGTATATACACTCATCACATTTCCTATATTTATGGTTGCCTATATTCTGCTTTTAAACTGTATTCTACAAATGTCATTTTAAACGAAGAACAAAGAATAAAGTGATCATGAACGTCATTCGGCCAGATTTGAATAATTGAAGGTTAATTGGCCGTAAGTACCTTTGTTGCGGCAGACGTCAGTTCAACATGCACCTTCTGTCGTGAGAAGCATGCAGTGATTTTCAAATTTATTAATGTACAGGCAAAGCCCTCAAGCCGCTAACACAATATTTTTAAACTTAATTTATTCTGATCATTCATGGATAATTCTGATAAATGCCTACAGTTATTTACATTGTATATAATAATTTTTTTTACAAATGGACACGTTTAATTTTTTTCATACTTTTATATCATTAATACGATAATATCAACGAGCAACATAGCGAAGCATCATTGAAACCTTGTAGCAAGTTCTGGATATTTCTGTTTTAATGTTTTGATCATAGGTTGTGTGAATAGATTGTCAATGTTCTGTGAAACCTTTGCGGACGTCTCCGCGAAATGACATCCCCAATGTTTTGCTAATACTTTTCCTTCTTCTGAGCTTACCACATGATTCTCTTTATCTACATCGCATTTACTTGCGACCAATAATATCGGAATGTCTGCGGTTCGACCCTTTGTTTTCAATATTTCCATTTTCACCTTTTTGGCATCTTCGAAGGACTTTCGATCGTTCACAGCGTAAACGATGACGAATGTATCGGCAGAGTTGATTGCGAGTTGCCGCATGGCTGGGAAATCGTCGGAACCAGTGATATCAAAAATACGGTATGAAACACCGACATCTGTAGCATCAAGTCTGTAGTGTTCTTCAAAAACATCCATGGAAGTTGGGTTGTATTTATCACTGAAGGACTTGCAGAGAAATCGTTTCACGAGACTTGTCTTACCGCAATGGCTTGAACCAAGGATGGCAAAATTCATTTCTATATTGCCCAGGCACGATTTCGTTTTGATTTTCTTTGTAGATTTTCTCGCCTTTCCCATATCGAATTGATGTAAGTTAAGTCTGAAGATCTAGTTAGTTGACTTCAACGTGCACTTGTTATGACTGTTGATATTCCTAATCTATTCTTGCGTTTATATATGCATGTCATTATACCATGACCTTCGATGACGATCACAAGGCCGGAAAAGGAAGTGCAAAAGTTGATTTCGATATAAATTCGTAACTAGTCTACCGGTCTACGAATTGTCCTTTGTGAAGTTGAGCACGGCCTAAAGCAGTAAAAACACTTAAAGATAAGTACATGGCTAGAGAGTTCACGACTCGGTTTCAACAGCTCTTCAATGTTCTTAAATTCCAAGATATTCACACGCATGCATTTCATCACAGATATATAGGTTGACATGTGAAAAACAATAAAACGGTGTCAGGGTGACGTAGTGTAATTCGATGGCACAATCATTGCATGATGTCAGGCGCAGGTTGAACGTCGCATTTTGGTCGCGTCGAATGCAATTCAAACAATATATATATATAATAAGATGATATACCTCATTAAGCTTCATTATCATCTTATTATTATCTATATTGTTTGAATTGCATATTTGCATTCGACGCGACCAAAGCCAGCCTCGTACCCAGTAAAAAATATTGTTGCATTCAGTTATTGTATAGAGGTCAGCTAAAAAAACGCGAGCGCACGGGCCTGAGATCATTTGCATATTATTACCAAGTATAGAAATGACAAATGCTTGCATGGTATCCAAGAATCGAAATACTCTTACTAATAAGAATATGTATATACATCAGAGGAAAACGCCACTTCTAGTCGTTATTGACTGGCAATATAGATAGCGGATCATTGCAAGTTATTTTACCATTATTGGTTATGAGATTGGTTATGAGATTTTTGCTTTTGCATAAATAACTACAAAAAATAGACTGTAATAGTTAATTTTAGTTGTAAAAAGGCGAGGTCAACTTTTAGTTCTATAAAGAGTGCATCACGATTGCAGCATATATGCTAAATTAAGTTATCTTGAAAGTAATACGGAAGCAAACCTGCAGGACAATGACTCAAATCTTCTTATTCCGAAAAATCGAATATAATCATTGCAGAAAAGAAAATGACTAAGTAAGGTGGTGTATGCACGTAGGAAAAGGCAGATCATTTGGCGTGCGTCATATCACAGCGATATCGAAAGTTCAGAGTGACCAAAGGTTATATTTATAAATATGACTGTGTGCACACTCACTGCATGTGTATAAGTAAATAAAACTGGCATCGTCAGAGTATGCAACTATTTTGACTCCATATATGTTCAAGAGATGGTGTGCGACGGTTTCTGACGCTAGGTTGAATCATGAACAATTGTAGTTTTACATTACGCGGCTATTCTGTGTGGCTGCTGTTCATTTCAAAGGTTTAGAAATATATAACGCATGTGTGACAGGCTGACAGCCAACTGTTTTAGGAAGTTGTTATACCACATTTGACACAACCCTTTTAAAGTAGAACAAAAATAGACGAGCCTACTGGAAAGTTTAATGTGTAAAGATATCTATTATTAACGTAATTTTGGCCACAGTGCATGTAGCGATATAACAAAGCATTCGAGATCGACCGAATCATGTATTGATGTATTTAAAAGGATAGGGAAGCCAAGAATAATAGGTCGCAGAAATGGTTTTCTTCGTAATATATATTTTATTTCTGACGCATTTGTTGCGTGTTCAGGACAAAGTTCAAGTTAGTTCGTCAGGTGACTGCCGCGATATCTATACAGGAAGACAACTTGTATTACCATTGTGTTACCATGATTGGTAATATGAATGAAAAAACTAGCAGCATGCGAGCAATGTTTGTATCGGACTATCGGTATATATGATAGCGGAAATATTCTTTCACATATATTTGGTATATACGGAAAATATCCTCTTCATTTTCCACGTGAAAAACGACGGAGCCGACATAAATGGAAGGACCTATATAGACATGCCCACGTTGCATCCGTAGATTAATAATATATAACCTAAACTCTTGAATGAAATATTAGTCAAGTGCTGTCTTTGTGCTAAACTGAATTAGCCCTTTTGTCAAAAGAGATCAGTGCTTGTTTGGAAGGATAGAAAAATATTACAACTAAAATATGAATTTTTGTTTGCATGCATGCTATATATGAATGTAATCATTAATTGCCATTAATACTATACAATTTTATAAGGTAGGCCTCCTAGCTTAGACGGTGAATAAGTCAAAATTAAACAACACTCTTAAATCTCTCTTGCCGAATATATACTATGCACTGAATATGTAGTTGTAAACAGTATCTTTGTATTAAGGTTAAAAAAATTTAGTTTGCTTGTTGAATAAAACGATAGACTTGCTTTCTCTTTTGAACTTAACCACCGTTTAAGCTAAACGGGCTTGATACAACTGGCTATATACAGGTGTATTATTGCCAGA
Organism: Dendronephthya gigantea; assembly: GCF_004324835.1. Classification (NCBI taxonomy): domain Eukaryota; kingdom Metazoa; phylum Cnidaria; class Anthozoa; order Malacalcyonacea; family Nephtheidae; genus Dendronephthya; species Dendronephthya gigantea. The sequence goes on from NW_021163048.1 coordinate 1,065,859, forward strand.
TCGTTAACAAATCCATTTTGTAGCTAACCCCCACGCATGAACTCTTGAAATTACATCCCTATATGGTATATGTTACCATTATTTTTCCTGCCTACACTAGTAAAAAAAGTTTCAAAAGTTATACACATGATCATGCATCCGTTTTTAAACAAAACCTCGATATGGGTAGAGCATGGAAGGTCAAAAGTTCTAATATCGCGCACAGCGGGGGCCGGATTATAGATACGAAATATAAGCAGACAACAAACAATTCACAATCGTCGGAACATTTCGTCAAAGCAATATACAAAATTATACAAGCAAACGTGAACGCCGAACATTTTTTCAGAATACATTTAAAAATAAATTTTTTCAAAAATACTTAAACATTTTACCAAAACTATGCCAGTATGCTGTTACACGAACGCCGAACATATTTTTGAAAATATTTAAACATTCCACCTTCAAGGTTAAAAAATCCTTCCTACATACTGTTTTTTAATTACAGGAAAATGACAAGCAAGAATCGCTTATATTTTTAAAAGTATCTAACTAGTATATAAGAATTAACAATGGCTTAGCTTATCGGTTCATCGTTTATTATTGCTAATTGTTCTAGCGTTATAGGGTCTACTTTGATACATTGTTTTATTGTTTTATAAATTTGCCATGTTAAAAAGTTACAATGAACTACACATAAACTACAAATGAACTACACACACGCAATGGCTGGAATCACCACACAGAGATATGTTTCCAATGACGGGGTTCCACAACTAACTCAAATAGACAGACACAAACATACACTTTAAGCAAGTTAATAAATTTATAGGACTTTCTCGATACATGAAGAAACAATAACAACTTAGTATTAAGTGAAAATGACATAGAGTATGTAGTTCTACATCCGTAATGTTGTTTCGAGGTCCGTTCCACATTCACAGCGTAAAATTTCATCAGCGTTAAAGGTTGTTTCAGAGAACTAAAAGCATACTCACAATCATTCATGACATTGTGGTTCCAAACCTTGTCTTTATACAACAGATGCAGGTGATTGAATGAAGTGAAGAAGAATATTTAACGAGAAGTAATGAAGAGTAAACTTCGCCGGCCAAATGGGTTTCCTACGACTGGGTCCTCATGTCGTGCATGAATAGCATTCATTCCTCTTTTTCAGTAATTCTGCTATAGCCGCCGTATATATAAGAACTAAATTATATAACATACCGGCGTCCTGTTATGCGGGGTCACAAAGTTGAGTACAGAACCCAGGAGATAGTCAAATAAATTTCAACCCTTGTCTATACATACAGCGAACGTCCACCAATTCGCCCAGATTTTAATATAAGATAAATATATAGGCATTTATTTTTCCTTGTAGATTTTTCAAGTGGCAGAGATATCAGGAGAGGAAACAACAAGGTTTGCCAGCTTAGAGTAAAGCCTAAAGGAACGTATGAGATGTGTGCATGGCGACTGATAAACGACTTTATGAGGTTTGTGATGCTGTTAGTAACAAATACGAAATTATTTGCGTCAGACTTGATAGTTTCCCGCTTAATCAATTAGCTTTATTTGCCGCAGACGAGAGCTTTGCCTAAACTTGAATTCATGAACTCAAATTTATTTTGCTCCTGAATTTATTCACTGCTGTGTCCAACGCGAGATTTTTTCCTAAAAAGCTACCACAGACGACAAACGTAAGCCGACTTCGTTTGTTTCTTTATCACAAGTTCTCGAAGTCCCCGCACATCTTACAATACGCAAGCAGCGAGGACCATCAAAAATTGTTGAAATTATAATCAGACAACTGCATATTACGGAATCAACGTGTAAGATATTGATCAACAGTAATATAGGACATTTATAGATGTAACGATTGCGGGATGAACCTGAAAGGATATATGAATTTTTGTACGCGCACACATGCATGCATTTCTTCCATGCCAATTTGTTGGAAGGTCTGAATTTTTTTTAAATAATGCTACACATACCTGATCCATCTTTCCATATTTTTCCCGCAATAAAAAAAGCTGAGACAGAGATCTGCGCATGCGCAACGTAACAGTTGAAACCAAAGCTGCAGGTTAGCGCAGAACCAAGATGGCATGTATAAATCTTCTCTCAAGTACATTTAAGGGATCGGATTGGATTGGGTTGAGTTGGTTAGTGTTAGTAATAGAAAAATTAAATGATTAAATTTGCTTAAATTAAGTAGAAATGATTAAATGCCCCGAGGGGCGAGGCTCATTGGGCTCCCAGGTGGGTCTTTACACACGAAACTATGGTGTCTATGCCATTAGACAACAAACCCTGTTTTTATGACAAACATTGCTATGCTTTTTGCTTGAGATTAAGAATCGTCTTTATTGAAACAAAATAAAATAGCAATTCTATTATTTTATTCAACATGATAAAAATCCGATTTATCATTTCTAATTGTTATACGCACGCAGAGATTGCAGTGATTATATCAGCTATTCCTAGAAAGTTAAACAATTTCAGTCACTTTCAGCCCTTCTTCCTTCCCGTAATTGTTCAAAAGCGTATGCCACGTTCAGTACGGTCTTTTCGTCAAACATTTTACCAGTAATCATCATTCCAACTGGTAACCCATGCGCAAATCCAGCGTTGATGGATAAAGAGGGATGACCCGTGAGATTAAATGATGCTGTGTTTACGTTCATCTCGTATGCTTTCTTAAGGTATTCTATGAAAATATGAAAATATTTCAACTTTTCACGAAGCAAATAGTTGCTTAAGGGGATAATAAAAAAATTGCTTTCAGTTCATTGAAGTTGATCGCACGTAGCTATACACAATACACATGGCATATATTAACACTAAATTCAACCAGCCGAAACATTTCGTGACTTGTTGAGACTGTTGTTGCAATCAACTCTTCAAAACAGCATCAACTCCTCAAAACAGCAGTCAGTGTGTCTATACCAAGTGCTATTTGATATTGGTTTAGATCTTAATTTATTATGAAGATGCAAGATCATTTTTATAAAACTTGACTGTGGGCAAGGCCACGGGAGCGTTTCTTGCCCATAAATGAAGTGCAAGTTGAACCTGGTTCAACCCAAAAGCTTCGTACGTGATTTTTGGGTACATAATAATTTACCTGACAAAGACGGATTCTTTGAAGGAAATTCTGATGCTGTCTTAGGAATAGTTGGCATGATTAGGACATCATATTTCTTGAACGCGTCATCATATGCTTGACGTAAATCACGTCGTAAATTTTGGCATTTGGTATAATAATACCCATCATAATTATTGTCACGAAGATATCTAAAAAACAGTCAAATATAAAAATAAAGTTCCTCGGTGAGATAAAAAGTTGGGACTTACAATAAAACAATTGTTGATATCACTGCTTGAAACTAATTGCTATCCTTGAGATTCCTTCCAACCAATCATTGTCTTATGCATTATATAAATAATCGAGTACATAAATCATTGATACCAAGTGTTATTAGCGTCGTACCTGTTGAACAAAAGTGTACGTTTCGAGTTAGGTGGGAAATCATTAGCATGGCATTGACGTCCACGGGAGATAGCAACCTGTAGATGGGTGTTGTGATATCCCTGGGTGGCTGAACACTCCCCTAACGCAGAAATTTATACATATGATTTTGAACTAGTGTTAACGGACGTCATTGGGCCTAGGAAAGCAAAGCCCAAACAGAACAAGTAACTAGCGGCAGAGCTTTGCCTGGGCAAGGCCACGCTTTGTCTGTGTGATGGGTACATCTAGTATTATAAACACGGCTTATGTTAGCTACGAAGAAACGGGAACAAAATTGTCGATTCAAAACAGACGATTTCAGTCTTTGTTAAAAAACCACGACGAATACACCGAACCAACCTTCAAGTAGCGCCATAAAGGCTCTCGGCATGCAAATACCAAAATGTAAATCTTTGGCTAAGAAAAACGTCAAAAAGTAAAAGAAATTAAGATGCTGACGAGACAACCGTAAACGCCGTTACAAACTGACAGCAGTTTGTATTCAAACCGGAGTTGGGAATTCCCTGGAATTAGGATACTTACCATCCCTATTTCAACCTTTACCCCGGGATAGAGAGCCCTGAAAATTCCTTTGGCTTCAACTTATGGCTTCTCTATACGACGCGTATTGTGTCATCAACTTTTTCTGATGGACTATCTTTTAGAATTTGGCTAAATCCTTTCTCTTAATGCACATACCATTTAGATGCCACGGTATTGACACCTCTTCAATTATAGCGCCTCTCTCAGTTAACCTTAACGCTGATGTTCTCACCAGTGAATTCACATCTGCCTCCAAAGTTGTATCAAAACCTTCTTTAAGCAAACCCACATGCATACCTTTAATATCGCCTGTTAACTGAAGTACAAAGAAAATCTATATCAAATGAAACAACGGTCTAGACTGAAAGTCGACAGCCATCTTCTTAGCTAAAAGTCTTTGCTATTGTTGTTGTCTTTCTTTGTATTATAATAGTGTTACCTCCTTTGTGTAACAGGGTGTCTTGATATCACTTGGTTGACGGTGATCCAGGCCACCATCGTAACCAGCTATCGCCTGGAATGAAAAATGATACAGTCCAACCTTATGCTGCATGTCATCCTGTTATCTATAGTGCCGCTTTTAGGTAGAAAAACTACTTGAGAAAGTTATATTCAATAATAAAATTTGCTGCATTACCCAGTCTATATTCAAAGGTATGTGCATTGATACAAAAGTCAGTCATCATCCTTGACATGTTTCACAATGAAATCGAGAGATCGTTGGAAATTATCGTTAATAATACGTGCATGACAAGCCAGTTCCTATAAGTCACCAAAACGAATTGCTACAAAAGTCTTAACATGCCGTACAATGCATGTATGCCAAAAATGTAAACTTTAAATTTTAGTGTCGTTTTTTAAGCATGCATGATTGTAGCAAATAGTTTAATGGCTATGAAATCCTCCATGTCTTTTCATTCGGTACCTCGAGCAACAATGCCGTGTCAGAAACAGTTCTCGCCATCGGTCCCGTATGGTCTATCGTGGGGTCAGTTGGAATTATCCCAGTGTAAGGTACTAAACCGAATGTTGGTTTTAATCCCACAATTCCACACGCTGCTGCTGGCATGCGTATCGAGCCCCCTTGATCTCCTCCTATAGCCATGTCTACGTCTTTATTGGCAACCTGATGAAAGAAAACACAATAAATTAAAATTATGAAATTATTCACAAATTCAATCAGCCAAGTACTAATTCAAGAAGCCTGTTGTTTGTAGGCAATAATTTGGCTTTTCTCAAATGACAAGCAATCTAACGACATCAGAGCAACTCTACCCAATAATTCTTCATGTAAACCATAAATATAGCCTTTGTATACCTGTATCGCCTCGCGAAACATTCATTAGCAATTTTGTATGTTGGTTTTCTATTAACAATTGCATAAACAACTTACCAGAACAGCACATCCTGAAGAGGATCCTCCAGACATTCGTGAAGGATCAATAGGGTTCCTTACGAGTCCATTTGCAGCTGTAAAACTTCCTCCACTGTGGCACATATTTTCACAGACGGCTTTGCCAAGAATTCGTCCGCCTTCATCCAACACTCTGGTCACAACAGTCGCATCAATATCTGGAATATAACCCTCCAGAAGTTGCGACCCGTTCATCATTGGAATACCAGCAACTGGGATGTTATCTTTCATTGCGATGGTTTTACCAAGTAGTTTACCCTCAGGAGCGCCAGAAATATCACATTTCCAATACCTAGGGCAAGGAGGACGATATCGCTGACTGACTATCTTAATTAAACAAACTGCGTTGCATTACGCTTCAATTTTTTAGGAAACTAGTGTTTTTTAGCATTATTCTTCCTGTTTTTGCTGTAGTATGTTTATATTTTTAATCTGCTTCTAACGACACTTTCATTTGAAGTTGAACATGAAGTTGCACTGTTTCATCAAAGCCGGCTTTAAACACATTCCGAAACTTCGATACCGTGCATTATTGATGTGTTTTACCAAGCATTGAATGGATTTTCCTCTGCAGAAGGCTGTTTTCCAATCATTCGGGGATACTTCACTGGCAACTTTGGTTCAGGTAAATGGTATAACCTTTGGAAAGTTGTCTCACAATAACTTGCAATCACCTCTGAAATATATAAAAGTGAAAACATTTTTTGTAATCCAAAAACTATTGTAACAAACAATTTAATTTACATGCCTAAAAGGCTTCTTAGACTCAGTTGACGTTAAGGATAATTTTGATCGTTTTGTCAATAATTTGAAACAACAGATACTCTCCTATATCTGAAATACTTGCGAATGTATATAATCCTTATACACGGTAAGTACACGAGGATAGGATTAAGGTTGGATTTAGGGTTCTTGTTATTTCTGGTAAACTTACTACGTCCCACTATACCCTGCTCATATTAATTATATTTTCCAGCAATTATTAGTAGCATATTTTGTACCCTATTCCTAGAGGTAGTGCTCGACAATTGGCCAATGTGCTCGACATGACATATGACATTGACATCTAGAGGTAGCATTCAACAACTACACTATAAAATATTGCACATGTTGGCCTATGTTTTGAAAATGGAAATATGACCATTGATACGACCACCTTATTCTGTGACAAAATATTTACTGAAGATAGCGATTGTGAACTCAAAAGTTGTACACTTTCAGTGGATGAAAGGGGGACTGAAAGTGAACGATTGACAGGGGGGGCACTACGGTTGCGTTACGTCACTGGAATTAGCTGGACGGCCTGGACCATTTGCCATGCAAGGAAGTTAAACCCTCTACAGTACAAGATGTTGTTATTGTCTGAAAACGCACCTTGATATTCTTTAAGTTCATCATCATTTAAATCAAACTTCAGGTCCTTGGCAATATCAGCAAGGCATTGATTACTTGGGGATTGAACAACTTGATGACCTTGAAAACCTCGTTCTGAAGACATTACAATCAATATGAATTGCATGGTGTCTACCACATAACAAAACTGCTTAACTATAAAGGCCTTTTTCTCAGACTAGGCAGCTGCTTTGCCCTGAAGTTAATATTTAAATTTAAGCTTCCACATCACTAAGTGCTCAATTTGTAAAGCTGAATAATCTTTTTCTTATTCTGCAAGTAAAGGGTGCTCAAATTCCATTTTCCACAGGTGGAAAAAAGGTGTTGCAATGCATTGGTTGATGCAACCTCTCTAAAGAAAACTGTATTGCACAGAGAGACAATGTATACAGTTTTACATAAAAGAAAACAAGAAAATAGTATTTATTTGTATCATGGAATGTTAAGGGTGGACCTGATACTACTGATATACAAAGCAGGGAACCAGGTAGAAAATATGGTATACTTCCTATACAGCCTATATTTATTGATGTACGTTCAGTCAAAATTTGTTCTCTATTAGGTGTGAAAATACATTATACTATTTTCAGGTTCACTGTACTATAAACATCAGATAGAGTTGACATTCTCAATAATCGTTGACTGAATGCGAGGTTGACTGAATACTTCAAAAAATTTGGGAGTTACATGGGCAGCCTTTTCCAGGGCAGCCTTCTCTCCCCTGCCCCCCCCCCTACGAGAAGGCTCTGTGTACGAGGTTGAAACAGTGAACTCAAATAAGACTGGAACGCTCACTCTGAGTGAAGCCAAGATGGCGGATCATGGAGCCTTTCTTGTAGGTATGATCCAGGCCTCTGGCGCAGAAATTTCAAAGGTAAAATCATAATTCCCGCCATTTTACGTATGAAATTTCCGCGCGGAGGCCTGGATCATACCTACACAGTGAACTGTACCTACAAGAAAGGCTTCAGTGTCCGCCATCTTGGCTTCAAACTTCCGACAGAGAGGGTGTTCCAGTCTTATTTGAGTTCACTGGGTTGGAACTTTTATGAGTGCCATGTATCAGATTCAAACTACTGAAACTAGATACTCAAAGCACACTTTCAAGTCTGTTTAAAGTTCATACATGGCATTCACTGTCAAGTGAAAGCAAAAGTCTATTTGCAGCTAAATATTTCATATACAGTAGGGAAAGCATGTGCATGAAGCAGTGTTCAATATTACATTCCTCTCTAAGGGGCTTTTCAGCACGGTGAATTGTCACCATTTCACTGTCACATGACCGTATTTACCTATGACTGCGAACTGAGCGAAGCACGAAACTAAAAAAGAACATAGCTCATAGTAGCAACAGCGATGAAGTAGACGCCGTGTAAGCAAAGATGTAATGTTGCTGTATAGTAGTCGTATAGAGGGACTTGAGAGCCCCTGTCAATAGCAAATAAATTATGATCATCAATAAGTATACTTAAAAAAACGATAATTTCACATAGCTTTATATAAAATTACCGTCATTTTCATACCTTTCTGGGGAAATTCTGTTCGGTTTGCCATCTGCTAGATCTACCGTGCGGCGTGCGGCAGACTCTGTTTACACCTGTGACCAATCATCATGATGACCATGTTAGGGCAGCTCATGTTACGCATAAATCGATTATGATTTTTGGCACTTCACTCGATGTACCTTAATCTCTTAATCTCGGGTAGAATTATACACACTTCAAATTCAAGCCAGGAACAGTTGATGGAAAATGAGTTAACTGTTCCTGGCTTGAATTTGAAGACCCCATATGTTACACATAGTCGCATTCAATACAATATAGTATGGTGTAAGATTTCCATCTCTAATCCTACTACGCTCACTACAGACTGGATACGGTCAGAAATAATGTTATTTTTGACTTTTGAGTAAATATGTAAATGTTTCCTACAAAATCCAACTGCTTCTCTACATCACTTTGTTTCCAAAATTTATTCATATAATTTATTGCATTGACATTCAGTATTGTGAACTATTGCATTGAGATTGAGTTAACAAGCAAGCAAGATAAAACACCATCTCGTTTAATATAGTTTATGCATTATCCCGTAGCTGTTCAAACGCATACGCCACATTCAGGACTGTTTCTTCATCAAACATTTTACCAGTGATCATCATTCCCACAGGTAACCCTTGTAAAAATCCAGCGTTGATCGACAATGATGGATGACCAGAGGCATCAAATGGACATGCGTTGTTGCACACTTCCAAGGCTTTCTCAATATATTCTGCAGTTAAAAATCCATAATAGATGTTCATCAATCGTAAAGTGAATAACTGAATTCGTTCAAATATATCCCTACTCCGTAACAAAATTGAACTATGAGTCACTATAATCATCGTCAAATTACATTCGTACTTTTTGGGGAAAATTTGGAGAAAGTGTGTAATACAAAATCACTGTAATACAAATATCTTTATGGAGCAGGTGCTGCAAATATCAATATTTACCAGAAAGTGAAGGATTCTTTGAAGGAAATTCTGATGGTTTCTTAGGAATAGTCGGCATTATGAGGACATCATATTTCTTGAACGCGTCATCATATGCTTCACGTAGATCTCGTCGTAAATTTTGGCATTTGCTATAATAATACCCGCTATAATAATTGTTACGGAGGTATCTGAAAAATGGTTGAACGAGAGATATTAGCGATGAAACAAATAAGTGAAATAACAACTTCGTTGACGTATGGATAAAATGCAATTACATCTTCACCAGATTGCTTCTGACGAATATATTTGGTAGCTGCGTTATGTTGTTTCGCTCAAATCCTGGCTCATTCTATATTCTCGTGTATTCGCAGGTTTTATACAATCGCTTCGTTCTTCCGTATAAACCGTACAGACTTGTTAGAGATCAGTATAACACTAAAATTCAAAGCTATTCACCTGTAACACACCAGGGCGTTTTTGACCAAGGGGTCGTTGTCATTAGGGTGGCACTTTAATCCACGCGTCAAAGCAAGTTGCAGGTGCGTATTGTGATATCCCTGAGTTGCTGAACACTCGCCTATTAATTGTTTGAAAACGTACCTTGAGGAACAGTGCGTATGAATTAAAAAAGGCTAAGGCATCTAAATTTGCACGCCATATTGAAGTTTACAGCATGAAACTGAGGTTTTTTCGTCGTTTTAACTCTGAGGAAAGTTCATGGTTATAGACCTGCAATGGTGTATGGACAGCTGTCAGAACGAACTGATACAACTGATATATCTTCGATGACAAGTTCAGGTTATATCGTTAGCACTGGGCTATATCTTTAGGATGATTTGCGGTTAGGAAAGGATGGCGTTTAGGGACTGGGTTCAAAGAGACAGTACCAAAGTTTAGTAAATTCTAGCCTGGGATATTGGGAAAGTTCGGGTAGCACGCCTCACTTCTGCTCGAGCTCTTATCAATAGCCTTACTCTTATCTAGACACGTACCTTCAAAAAGGGCAGCGACATTGAATAACGAAATGCCGTTAAGCAAATCAGGTCCTGAAAAAAATATGCAGGCATTATTGTAAAAGAGAAGAGCCAGGGTAAATACCCTGGGCAAGAGAGGCCCGAGCGCATTTTTTGTTTTCAGGGTTCGAGTGAAATAAAAAAAAATTAAAAAATAATAAAGCTGCGAAGTGCGAATATAGAAAAAGGCCGCCGTCTACGACGTCCATTAAATTTGAAATTTGAATTTACCATCCAAGTGCCATGGTATTGAGACATCTTCAACCACTGCGCCTTTCTCACTTAGTCTCTCAGCTGATTTTCTCACCAGGTCATTAACATCTTTCTCACTTATATCAAATCCTTCTTTTACTAAGCCCACGCGTATACCCTCAATCTCACCTGTTAGCTGTAATTGAAATAAAAACAATATTATATACTGTACAACAAGCAATAATAGCTTGTTATAATTCTCGTGGATTTAAGAACTATTTCTCATGATCCATGCAATCTTAACGTTCAATCTAATCAATCAAAAGGTAAATTCTATAGATTCATAGATTCAATCATCATTATTTTGCTGCATTATAATCATACGACTGAAATACATTCTGTAGTTTAGGTTTAGAAGAATATAACGAGGTGATCATCAAATTTTACCCCCTTTGTATAGCTAGGAATCTTAATATCACGTGGTTGACGATGATCCAAACCATCATCGTAACCAGCTATTACCTAAAATCGGAACAAAACGTCATTTTAAAATGCAGAGAGGTTTTTAGGAACATTAGAAATTGTTGGAGAGGAGAATTCCACAATGTAGGTCCACTTAATTAATATGCATTAAACTCCACACCATTCCCAATAATTTATAAGCCTACGGTTGCAAAATTACCTCCAAAAGTAACGCTGTATCTTTTACTGTCATCGCCATGGGTCCAGTATGATCTACAGTTGGTTCAAAACTTGTAATGCCAGTGTAAGGCACCAACCCGAATGTTGGTTTCAATCCCACAATTCCACATGCTGCCGCTGGTATGCGTATCGAGCCCCCCTGATCTCCTCCTATAGCCATGTCTACGTTCTTATTGGCTATTAAAAATTAAAACCTTTTGACAAAGTAAAGAATAAATTACTCATCATTCCTGATAGGTCACACTCAACCGTAAATCATTTCTTTATTTTTTTCAATCAACTTACCAACACAGCACATCCCGAGGATGATCCTCCGGCCATTCTTGATGGATCCAAAGGGTTCCTCACAAGACCATTTGCAGATGTGAAGCTTCCTGCACTGTAGCACAAATTTTCACAGACGGCTTTGCCGAGAATTCGTCCGCCTTCATCCAACACTCTGGTCACAACAGTGGCATCAATATCTGGAATATAACCCTCCAAAAGTTGCGATCCATTCATCATTGGAATACCAGCAACTGGGATATTATCTTTTATTGCGATGGTTTTACCAAGTAGTTTACCCTCGGGAGCGCCTGAAATATCACACTTCCAGTACCTATAGTTTAAATTTTATGTCATACCGGCATAAATTCGAATGGCAACTAATAACCTAAGTTAACTTTAAACGCTCTTTCATACAAACGGCTCAGAAAGAAAAGATTTACCAAGCATTAAATGGATTTTCTTCTACAGTAGGCTGATTTCCAGTTTTACGAGGATACTTCACTGGCAACTTTGGTTCAGGAAAATCGTATATCCTCTGGAAGGTTGTTTCACAAAAGCGTGCGATCACATCTGATACAAAAAGAAGGGGGTCTCATATGGAGTTACTCAAATGCAATACCAAATTAATCTTGGGTGTGTCATAAATCTACCTTGATGTTCTTGCAGTTCTTCATCGCTCATATCAATTTTTAAATCTTTGATGATTTCTGTTAGACTCCGAATGCTTGGAGGATGAACTGCCCGGTGCCCAGCAAAACGTTCGTCTGAAAGATTTACGAAAGCCAAATCCTTACACTTCCATGCAGATTTGTTGTTTCTTTCATTATTTGCCTATTTATTTTAGCGCATTCATTAGAGCGTACAGTTTTGTCAAGATATCTCAAGAAGATATCTACTGGTGGTCCTCGTCGCTTCAGTTATAAGAGTAAAGTAAAAAAGGAATCCTGAAGGGTCCCTGAAGACATACTGTCAGACTTTCGTGCTTTAAACTATGTATTTATTGCGTGTATTTATTCGTTAATATCACAAATTGTAAGTCTTGATTATATATCTCGTGATACTATATCTCACGATTTATAATATTTCGTTATTCAACAGGGAAAACCCATTGGAAACCCCACAGGTCACAGGAAAGCTCTTCATGTAAACGAGTGCGAAGTCAATCTCGTACCCAGAGCCCACGATTTGGCTGTTTGGCGCATGCGTATTTGCCACCAGAAAAATGGCGGTTTAAGCCTTCGATGCTCAAAAATCAGCAAACTTTGGAGAAGTTTTTCCCCCCGATTGTGTGCCTGTTTTATTTGTGGAACGACCTATTTTGACAGAATACGTTTCTATCAGCATGTTGATGTAGACAGATTACGTAGAAAGTTTATTGAAAGATCTAATTTTAATGAAACTAAGTCAAAGGATTGTTTAGTCCCTAATAATTATATATTATGTATATCGCTCAATAAGTCACACTGCATGCGTTTTTATTCCCGTAAACTCGTGTAACCTCGAAGGTCAGTAAGTTCAGACTCGAGAATTTCAGCTTTATGATTACGTAAAAGCATGCAGCTACCATACAATGTTACAAATTCAGTATCAATAATGACGGTATTTATTGAATTCAGAATATTAAATTAGCGCACGGAGAATATTTCTCGAGGTCAAAGTTCTCTTTGGATAGTTGGCTTGGCGGATGGTATGCAGATGATAATCATGATATAAACAAGCAATGCTCTAGACTGTAGTGTGCTCTCCATCTTTGGAAAGGTTGAGAGTCCATTTACCTAAAGTCAGTTGAGTTTGTCTTAAAATGATTATATGAAGTAATTTATAACTATACCTTCTGCCATCTTGTGGTCACAAATAATTCATCACTTATGATTCATCGACGTTAGGTAGCCGGCTGCGATGCAGTCGCTCCGTAATACGAGAACTATTGCAGAGTTTGGGTTGTGTTCGGCTTCAGCCGTCGGCTTCGGAAGGTAAACCGAAGGCTCAACCCTTGAATTTCCACTCACTGCATTTACTAATTTTCCCTATAGTCTTAAAGTTATTAAAATGATGAATGAAAAAATTGAAAATGAAACAGAATTCAATTCCACATGCTTGACAATGTGTTCGGAATGCGCGGGGAAACTGCCCTAACGTCATATTTATCATTTTTGCCCCCGAAGCGAAGCCGTGGGAGATTCGACAAAATACTTCAACTGAAGGGATGATATTTCCAAGAAAATATCACCGCCGAGGGTTAGTATATTTCTGTTTTCTTTCATTGGAGACTGGAGAGTCTATATAAATGATATATTATGACGGAAAAACTAACAATATCATCGCTTACACCTTACTCTATAAAGATATCTCTTGCCTTTCACTCACAACAGATTTCACTTATAACTATATTCATTATTATATAATATACTAGTGAGAATATCACCTGTGAGATCCCAATTTTTCAGTTCAGCCTACTGCTTTGCATTCAGCCACTTTATATCCGTTCAGCGGCAGCCACTGACTGTGAGGTGTGATAACCTTGATGAGGTGCTAAGTAATTACACTTGCTTATTTTTCCTACATGTCCTATTATCTCGTTCCCTGACTAGTTGCAAACTACTGTAATAAGATTAGTTGACATCTCATTCATATAGTTTATGCATTATCCCGTAGCTGTTCAAACGCATACGCCACATTCAGGACTGTTTCTTCATCAAACATTTTACCAGTGATCATCATTCCCACAGGTAAACGTTTTAAACATCCAACGCTGATCGACAATGATGGATGACCGGAGACATCAAATGGAGAAGTGTTCTTGGTCATTCCCAAGGCTTTCTCAATATATTCTGCAGTAGAAAATGGACACTGATCTTTACTATAATTGTACTATATTTACAAAAATGTCCCTACTCAAGACCGCAAAACTGAACTGATTAACTACAATGCGTTTAGCATAATTGTTTTAGCATACTCATTGAATTCGTTTAGAAATGTTTTATCAATTTATATCCGTATTTTTCGATAAAGATACGGTCAGACCTTCCCGGCCCGGGTGTCTCTAGATCACCTGTTTTATGGCACATATAGTGCTGCAAATATCAATATTTACCAGAAAGTGGAGGATTCTTGGAAGGAAATTCTGCTGCTGTCTTAGGGATAGTTGGCATTATGAGGACATCATATTTCTTGAAAGCATCGTCATATGCTTGACGCAAATCTCGCCGTAAATTCTGGGATTTGCTATAGTAATACCCACGATAGTGATTGTTGTGAAGGTATCTGAAACATAATTGGAAAAAATTGTTTTAAAACAGTAGGGAATACACATTTGGGAAATGGCATGTTAATCCATTGACAAAAACCAAGAAATACGCGCTAAAAAACGACACCCATCGTTGAAGACGTAAGTCGAAACCGTACTCAGTTTCTTGAACTAACTAGATGGATATTAATGTACAGTTATATTGTAAAGGTCTTGCCAGCACATCAGGAACCGGTTGTATAAAACTCCTAACTTAGTTAAATCAAAGTTACTGCAAAACGCACGATTCTGATTGGCCGATTCTGTCCTTAACTTCTTTAGGTTAACACCTTCCCAGGCGGTTCAAGGTCTGTAAAACAATTTACCTCTCGCATTTACAAAGCCATTTACCTCTCGCACACAAGCCCGTTCTTCACAATAGGCGTGTTATCATTAGGGTGACAATTTAGGCCACGTGTTAAAGCAAGTTGTAAATGTGTGTTGTGATATCCTTGAGTTGTTGAACACTCGCCTATTAATTGTTTAAGAATACATATTTCAGATACAATCTGCAAGGTTCGCCTTTTAATCGTAACATATTACTGGTATGTGGTTGTGTGGATAATCAGAAGGGTGACGGGTGGAAACAAAATATAATGTTAATTAAGTTGAAACTGACCACACCTGACACCCCCGCCCCTTTCCTGCAAAGTTAGAAACAACTCGCCCTTCTTCCCTTATTTCTATACCCTGTTTTATAAGCCACGCATTAGGAACTGACTGATCTTTCAACTTTTGGAAGTTTATCTCATCAACGCTACCAGTTATTTGTTATCATTTACTACAAAATAATGAACTTCTATGACAGCCAAACTATATTATAGAATATGGAAAACTGCAATTGTGTTTACATCACAATTAATTTATGTGCCTTTAAAGCCTTCATTTATAACAATTATAGTTGCTCACCTCGATTTAACCACAAGTCCTTCAACCCCTATATACGCAGTCTTAAATGCATGCACACATACCTTCAAAGAGGGCAGAAAAGTTGGATAACAAAATACCAGAAAGCAAATGATGTCCTGAAAAAATATACGTACGTCATATTAAGAATTGTTTGGATACATCTGTACTCTTTCAAGCCATGCAACATATGACTGATTTTTATTGGTATTATTGTATGTATTACAAATTACCATCCGAGTGCCATGGTATTGAGACATCTTCAACCACTGCGCCTTTCTCGCGTAATCTCTCAGCTGATTTTCTCACCAGGTCATTCACATCTTTCTCACTTACATCAAATCCTTCATTTACTAAGCCCACACGCACACCTTCAATCTCACCTGTCAACTGCATGCAAATAAAATTAAAATTTTTGATCATTAGTAATATATTTTCGATTTTCTCTCGCCCCCTAACAACGTGATCCTCCCGACGTCCCTGGCTCCCTGCTTTAGATACTGGTCAAGTTCAGGTTGAATTAATATCCAACCTTAAATTCGCAATCTCAACCACGAAACAGTTTCGTAGTCTTGAGCGGGATTTAAAGTTGCATCTTCAGGTATTTACATTTTTACACCGCCGCTCCACCAATTGAGCTATCGATCCAACTGGATTGATAACGAGTCACCATCTTAAGCGGATAAAACTCGTTACCAATCCAGTTATGTGCGCGAAATATTTTCGTGACAACTCAACGTTTGTCATGGCAAGTAAATTTTTAAAGTTTGAAAAATCTTAGAAAATTGATGAGGAAGTTTTAAAATACATAGCCTCAAAGGTTCGACTATTCGATATTTACTGTTTGATTCCGATATATATTCTAATTAGCTTAGCAAGACATAGAGAGGGAAGTAGCGATATTCAGAAAAGAATGGACTTTACCCCATTGGTATAGCTGGGAATCTTGATATCACGTGGTTGACGATGGTCCAAACCATCATCATAACCAGCTATTACCTAAAAATTCGAAACGTCATTTTAAAATGTAGAAAGATTATTTGAAATTATTGTATTGTTAGGTTGAAAGAAGATTACCTCGATTTATAAGAATATATATAGTTGCAGACTACCTCTAAAAGTAATGCTGTATCTTTTACTGTCATCGCCATGGGTCCAGTGTGGTCAATAGTTGGTTCAATACTTCCAATACCAGTGTAAGGCACCAATCCGAATGTTGGTTTCAATCCCACAATACCACAGAGCGCTGCTGGTATGCGTATCGAGCCTCCCTGATCTCCTCCTATAGCCATGTCTACGTTTTCATTTCTTATCTGAAAAGAGGACATTAACATTATTGAACAATCGACAAAAATATTTCTGATATCACTTTACTATGTTGACATTGCATTTCCGTACATTCTTTCAATCCTAAATTTCCTTTCACTGATAAACTTACCAGAACAGCACATCCTGAAGATGATCCTCCAGACATTTTTGAAGGATCAAAAGGGTTCCTTACGAGTCCATTTGCAGCTGAAAAACTACCTGCGCTAAAGCACAAATTTTCACAAACAGCTTTGCCAAGAATTCGTCCGCCTTCATCCAACACTCTGGTCACAACAGTGGCATCAATATCTGGAATATAACCCTCCAGAAGTTGCGACCCGTTCATCATTGGAATACCAGCAACTGCGATGTTATCTTTTATTGCGATGGTTTTACCAAGTAGTTTACCTTCTGGAGCGCCAGAAATATCACATCTCCAATACCTAGGGTAAACATACCCCTATCATATTGAACCCACTATGTCAATAATGAAAATCGTCATGCATGTTATCACGAGAATCCTATATCTCGCGATTACTCTTAATATCAGGAGAGAACGAATAATTTACCAAGCATTGAATGGATTGTCCTCTGCAGAAGGCTGGTTCCCAATCATCCGGGGATACTTCACTGGCAACTTTGATTCTTTTAATTCATACAATCTCTGGAAGGTTGTCTCGCAAAAGCCTGCAATCACCTCTAATGTAAAAAAGTATATTGTTTTTAAATCTGTTGGAATATTTAAATTATTTTGTGGGATAAGTTTGGAATTAAACGTAATGCTTTTATACGAGAAGAAGCACATTGCAACTGCTGGTGAACTAAAGTTTTCAATGAGATGATGTGACGGGCTGACTGCAGGGGTGTGGCAGATTTTCCTGGACTGCATTGTAATTCACCTTGATTTTCCCGTAGTTCTCGATCACACATTTCAATATTTAAATCTTTGGTTATTTCAGTAATGCTATGAATACTTGGAGGATGACATGCCTGGTGTCCAGCAAAACGCTTGTCTAAAAATTATAAAATTTTAACGATGACTAAGTACAAGTGTGGCTGTGGGTGCACCCCTTTCCCCCCCTATAATCACATTCTTGTTATGATATGGATATTGTTTTGTGTCATGATTGTTTTCTTCAGTCCTAACCGGAAGCATTTAACAAATCTGGCAGGATTGAGAAACCTATACGTCGTTTACTTCCTTAAAGCCCGTCGCACACGAGAGCCGTATTAGCTGAGCTAAAGACCTCGCGAGCCTGTTAGCTCAGCAAATTTCTCTCGTGTGCGGATGGTTTTCGGGATGAGCTAACTGCCTTGCGAGGTCGGTAGCTTAGCTGATAGCTCTCGTGTGCAACGGGCTTAAGGCCGTTTTCCACTCCAATCGTAGCGAAACGTAGAGTATCTCATTGTTTTAAAGTCATTAGTTCTAGTCGAATACTTCGGAAACAAAGAAATACGCTACGTTACGCTACGATACGGTTGAAGTGGAAAACAGGCCTTACGATCCCGACTGCTCTGGCCACTAAGTTACGAGGCAAGCTTGGCAAGAGAAAACATGAATACCAAGAGATTAGTGTATATAAATGGTCATGTCATAGTCTGTATAAGGGTAAATTATGCACGTTTACATAATTATAATAATTCACTTACCCCCTGAACTCTATGTGTAAACTGGGACGATACCGCGGTCGCAATCATTAAAATCAACCGAAGCAAGCGATCTCGTAAATTTAAAGCCAAATTGAAGGACCAGTGCCAGTCCATTATTTGCGAAACGCTTGTCGATCAATCTCATGCATCGAAGAAAACTTGCATCAGGCAATAGTATAGTTTTTAAAACACTAAACCAATCCAGTTAACCTGACCGGGTTTGCGAGGAAATCCCACACTCAATTTGAAATGTGATATAGATAAATCTATAAATCAACACTAGCCATGCAGTAGCCATGACAATGTAGTGACTTCTTGCAGATAATCAGCCATTGACTTCTTGCAGATAATCAGCCATTGTAGTGTTGTTATATGAATATAAAGACATCGCTCAATAGCAGGTAGTTCATGCGTTATGCAGCCTAAGAATGGCGTAATGCTCGTTAAATCATTTACACAATTACGTACACCGATGTGAATCATGCGAGATGCATATTTGTCTTCACTCCTTGTACTCAAATTGTATAAACATTTGATTTTATTTAACCTTGAGCACCTAGACTGAACATATGGTTACGACCATATAAAAACTAGCTTTATAGCCTGTGCAAAATTTGCAAGAATACTAATACACGTCAACATTTCTACAGTTTAAATTTACTCGGTGGCGTAGCCTGCAGTCTGACGATTTGGTAAATTTCCAGTTATTATAATTATTCTTTAGTGTTTTCATTCTTTAATTATTCTTTATTGCTTTCACAGTCATTGAACACCAAAATATTAGCATAGCGAAACAAATCGTCAGACTGGCTACAGATGATACAGACACGTTTAATTTACAAGCAGCGAAATCATTTGACATCCACCCTGCGTCACTGGCTGCATGTGTCTAAGGACTAAGGTTTCTATTACAACAAGAAAAATATTACCTTAGACGAAACGTTGGCACCTTTAAATTCATATTTTTGATAATATATGAAGCAACTAAACACGTACCTTCCATGCCTTCAGCCATGATGTTGTGAAGGAATATGTAAATCATATGACTCTCACGGGGTAACCACCACCTCTTGACCCGGGGGGCTCGTGCGAAATCATACGACATATTTCATGGTTCACTATGGATGCTCGACGTAATGACAAAACGCACATAGACTCATAGTGCACATGGCAGGAAGTTGTGCGAACGAATTAAATTAATACTTACTTTCAATTTGTTTTGGCTAGCGGATCTATTCCAATCAGAGCGATTTGTAGTAAATTCTATACTGATTGTTGTATTCGTAATTTCCTGACCTGACACGATTTTTCGTTTTCTATACTTTTTTTATGCTATAAAACTTTGAACCCTATATGTACTTTCGAAATATTAAGAAATTTATGAGTTACTCATTTCTATCATCATTATCTATATCATCAGCTCATTATCTATTTGGCTTGTGGTGCAACAGCAGTAGCCAGTATATATAGGTAAACATACCACGACTACCACATATGTGAGTTTCCAAACGATCGTAATGAGTATTAATCATTTAATGAATAACGTTCCCGATAATATTATAATAATGCAACGAATGGAATCACGCTGGGTACATATAATAATGATCTATATAGATTAACATTTATTTATAACTGTATATTACTACGGCTAGTTCAACAGCATTTAAGTTATAGGAAACACACAGCTATATAGTCATAACATCAGATAATCTTATTGTAATTCACCATAGGGGGGAGCAACTATATTACGCATACCGCATGTACAAGTAAAGTTTTGATTAATATTGCGTTATTAGGGATTTTCACAGCAGGCATAACGATATTAGACAGAGTCTTTTGTCTTTTAGTGTTGGAGAAATTATATTCGCTGTTTAACATTACATTTTTTTCCAGCAAACTTTTCATATTGTTGACTCCGTATGTTTTTAGTCCTTTTAACATAAACACTTTGTTTGTGTTCCATTTGTCAGTTAAACAGTGGTCTGCCAACGTAACATGATATTGCAAAGGCCTCATGACTTCAAGTAGCTGCATCTATTTAAATATGCCCAAGTTTGAAAGAGCCAAATTTTCGGTTAAAATTCGGTCAACGATTCACGAAATACCTTTTCGACATTTATACCGAGTTTCGCCGAACTTTCTGTAAATTTACATTTTAACTGTTTCGCAGCCAAAAAGGCTTCCTCGGTGCTAACAGTCTGTTGGGAACTTGGTAGATCGCATTTGTTTCCAACCATCATTATTGACTTAACTTCTCCAGACTTGACTTCAAATACTTCAGCACAAATCTTCTTGGCTTCTTCGAAGGAAGCCCTGTTATCCACCGAATACAAAACAAGAAACGCTTCTCCTTTGCTAATGGCAAGTCTCTTCATCGCTGGAAATTGATCCGATCCAGCCGTGTCGTAAATTTTGAATAAGAAAGATTCATTCTTGCGCTTAAAGTTAAAGTATTTCTCATAGACATCTTCTGTAGTCGGCTGGTGGTCTGCTAAGAATTCGTTGTGAACATATCGACGAATAATGTTCGTTTTCCCAACACCACCGGTCCCCAATACGACAACCTTGACCATCACTGTTTTCGGAGATCCCTTTGGCCTCACTTTTGATTGTCTTTTACGTTTCGCTGGTAAGAGCTTGCTTATAACCGGACCAAAACAACTTTGCATTTTGATATTTTTAATTACGACATAAAATTACCATAACAAATCTTCCTCACGGCTTTGTCAATAATTTCCTCTTCACTTACGGAATACAATGAGGCGCGATTTATTTTAAACGACTCCTATACGAAGAGCGTAAAGCACAGAACAATGAGAGCCAACGTCGAGGCAGATTATTTTATATGAACAATCTGACCTCACTCAACTTCAAACATGACGAGATGCCATTGCCAAACGTAAAACAGCAAAGTCAATATACTCGGGCGGGTATTCGTACCCCCTAAAAATTAAAAATGCGTGGAATATATGCGTCATAAACATAATCGAGAACATGAAAAACGTCCAGAGTCGTGTTTTTGGCTTTGGTTACCGTGTGAAGGCGTGAATTTCTGTGGGCAAAATTTTAGTCATGAATGTGGGCTTCTCACGTTTTCCAAAGATTATTTCCTTTTCTGTCGTTTTTTCCGACATTTCTGTCACTCCCCGTTGAATACTAAGTGCATTGTTACTTATTGTTTATACCGTATTATTCATGGGTACTTAGCTCCTCACAACTAATCCCCGGCGAGCAAACCTGATTGCTTAATTCGGTTAATTACGCACGTACTTTAGCTGCAACTCGCACGATCCCATTGTGTAGGTCCTGGTTACTTCTCACGTATGGAATGTAGTCTGTTTTCGATAAAGCAGTACTGAATTAGCAGTACAATTGGCTTTTTGTCACGCCAGTCAGCGTCATGGCAGAATGCGCGCATGTGAACAAACCTGAGATTAGGACTCTGAAGTCTGAACCGCACCGTTTACCCTTACGTGAACACCGAAATAATGCTCCTTATGCGAATAATGCACCTTTCTACCACGGGATAAACATTGAAGAAAGATGCAGGCGGCGACCGAAAACGGAGGTTTTAAAAAACGCTCTCCAGAGTGGAGTTTTTCGAAAACGCCGGTTTCGTGTTTACGTGTGTACGGGCGAAAACGGAGGTTTTCGAATTCGATAATGTTTATAATCGGATCCAGTCTATAACGGGTCATTCACGGCGCGTGTGGACAGGGTCTTGAACTTGCTAATAGCTCTCATGTACGGCGGGCCTTAAAGTTTCCAAATTCCACTGAAGAAAGATGTTAGTGTTTTTTTTTCTTTTTTCTTTGCCTGAGCTAAACTCGGACCTCGCGAGGCTTTTTAGCTCAGCCAGTTTCTCTCGTGTGCAGATAGTCCTCGTGAGGAATTCGCCCCGCGAGAGGCACGTTTTTATCGTATGCAGACGGTTTTCGAGCTGAGCTAACTGCTTCGCGAGGTTGTTAGCTCAGCTAAGTGATAGCTCTCGTGTGCGGTGAGTTTTAGTCACGAACTTTAGTCACGAAAAAATGCTGGTCACGAATAAATGCTAGTCCGGCACGTTTTCTCAAGTTCAAATTACACATGCATGCAGCTATTGTTTATTTTGATATTTCTGTCATTCTCAATGAGTACTGAGTGTAATATTACCAAAACCGTTCCTAGAACGTTTTTCAGTAACAACCTTCCAAAAGGGATGGTTATAACGACCTTTACCGACTTGATTAAATATGAAAAGAACCTTCTGATGATTGCTATTAAATAATATAGAAGTAATCTCACATGTAATCGACCCAGCATCCTCCCTCTTTTCCAGATTATTTTAACAACACTTAAACATCAAAAATTGAAAAAAAATTAAGTGTGACAAGTTAATGTATTAACGTGGTATTGTTGATAAAGCCTGTTGTGTAGAATTCGCTACAGCAATAGCGAGTAGATCTTAATTTTCTTCATTCATATTTACGAGTTCATCTGAATTACTCGTATTTTTGCTGTTTAGTCCCTTGTCAACTTAAATTACAGTCTGCCGACTGAAAATCGAAATATATATATGTACTGCCATGACTATTGTGTACTCCAGATTCAGACTGAGAGCTCTAAGAAAAAAGGCTGACTGCTGTCTTACGAGGGTTTCTTTGATGTGATTACAAGAAAGATTTTAACACACTCTTCTAGCAAAAACCTCCACAGAACGGCCAAAGAGACGGGAAAAAACGTTTCTACTGCAGCACGGCGCCTTTACTTATATACAACTGATTATTATTATCACTATAATATGCAAAGCTTTGGAAATTCTTTTTTGAACTGAGAGCCAGTGGTCTTTCTACTTATGAATTTTCTTCCGCATTGCTGACATATTTCTTAAAGCGACATTATTTTGTAATATATTAAACGTAGCATTTCACTTGCCCATACTCGGCACGTTACTGCTAAATTATGTCATAGCAATATACTCACTTCTCTAATTCAAAAAGAGAAATTTATCCGAACAAATAACAGGAAATAAACGTAAAATACCCAAGCTCCGCCTTTATACGATATTTCATGTGATTCTCCCGACATGTGATGTCATTGGTTATGTCATACGCATGACAACACACTTTGCATCATGGACATATAAGGAAAATAAGGAAATAACTCTTCGACAACTTTTAAAGTGACCGGTGCTAAGACAACATTATTGATGATTCGTTAAACCACATGCAGTTGTTTAACGTCAAAGGCCTGTTTTAAACACCGTGCTTCTTATATGCATATGCAGCAATTGATAATGATGCATCTTTATTGATTAACTATTATTTCTTGACCCAAATAAGCGAAATACAAATAAAACAACATTCCAAGACATCAAGTCTAAATAGTTATTTGCATGCAGCCTTTTTGAATATTTCAAAAGGTCTTGGCATGCAGTTCTACGGAAGTTTTTCTGAGTATAGATGTTTCAAGTTTATGCGCGTTATATACTCTATAGTATATATCGTTAGTATACTCCAGACTAGTCTAGGCAGTTCTCTTTATTGATAGAGCACAGTAGCCGTGGTGCAACTTTTAGATAATTAAACATTCATTAAATGAGGTTAAACATGAAATTAAGACTGTCATTCGGCAAAGGCTGACATCACTCGCTGGGCATGACGATTTCACATGCTAAAAAGCTATATATTTATTCGTGTTGTAAAGTCAAAAAAACCTGAATCCTCGTATTATACCATTCCCGTAAATCGCCGTATATTCTTTTAAAAATTACATCTCAATTTGTAGTCAGAATAACTGATATTTCCTGACCAGTTATTAATGATTTCATGCAAAAAAGTCGATCACTGTTTTTTAAATTAATAATCCATTGATCATGCTATTTGTAAATTTCTTTGGCTTCAGGGACATCCTAAACGTTAAAAAACAAAAATCATGATATTTGTCGTCTCTCCTCGTAACTTGTTCAATAGATGTAATTCGTTGGTAAGCGGTTTTAATATCGTGCGAATGACGACTAATTATGACACAATGACTGGTGAGCGGCTCCGCCTAAAGGGGAGGAGGCGTTAAAGGTATGAGATAAGAAACTGCGCACATGCACACAGCTGTATGTATGGTTACGACGCAAGACCCTTGGCGCCGAGCGGGGAAATTTTTTTTAACTTTGAAGCCCGGCTGTTTATATCTTAGGTAGCTTATCATTCATCTGGGCCCGGAACACGTGCAGTAAATGAGCTCGTGGTACCACGTTTCCACCCAACTCTCGACGCTGCCCAGATCAAGTTCAATATACCTACCAGGTTCCAAAACAACATGATTCCATCCAGAACACGGAGAAACGCCAGGCACGTCGGCAATATCGGGAGGTGGTAATCCATAACTCCATGGACTAAAGCACCATGTAAGCGGAGGAGGTATCGACATATCTATTAAATATTGATCTGTTGCATCGTAAGACCATGAGTCTGCCAAGGGTCCATTGCAGTTCGTTCTAAGTATGAGTTGTCGGTTACTTTCCGTCAATCTATTGACACATTTCTCAGTAACTATTTCCTGAAGAACGTTGTTACTTATGAAACGAAAGCAAGCGGGTTTACTGACTGTCGTTAAATTCAACAAATCCAAATCACCATAAGGTCCGTAGTGATGCACGTAGCCGTATGTCGTGGAGATCCGAAATGTATTGTCATCATCAACTAAGAAGACGAAATGTACTGTTAAGTCGACCGATCTTATATTGTCTATATATATATATAGCACTCAGTTACAGTAAACCTCCACCTATAATACCCCCCTCTCCATGTCGAGCCCTCGTTACACAGATAAGCCCACCCGCATATATATATTGTTTCCACAGATAAGCCCACCCGCATATATATATATACAGTTTCATTATAGCTCTGGGACGATAAGTTACTGCGGCGACAGGTAAAGAGTAAATAGAACTTTACCTCGTGGCACTTCGGCAGAAGAATTGAGAACAAGGATGGTCACCACCACCAATAGACTCGTTTTTAATAACATCCCCAAGCAATAGTGAATGTCTGACCTTGACTGAATAGTCTAACTGAAATGATCGAAAAAATTGTCGAGAAAAATAGTATCAAAATTGTTTGATTGAACTGTATAAACCTATATATCTTGTTGGAACTTATTTGTCTGTATGCTTCCTGCTTCAAGCAGGTACGTACATGTAAGTGTGGTGTTCCAGGTGCGCGTCATACATGGGATTTCATAATACAATCGGGCGAGAAAAACATGCATTGGCTTTTTTATAAGAATATATATACATACGAATATATATACGTTTTAGGGCTATGAACCAGGCAATACAACATGAACTGATGCAAACTCGTAGTGCCGTAGTGCTGTGGTCACCGCAAGACACTAATTCAAACGCCGTGTCAATGATTATACAGTCGGAAACAAGACGAACTAAACAGAGTTGGATAAATTTGACCTGCCCTCCTTTCTTAAACTTTTGTGCGCTACTTAAGCGCCACTTCAAACGCATTCCGTCTAAGACCGTCTTTCATAATTTGACGCCCATGTACAGACGCAA
Organism: Dendronephthya gigantea; assembly: GCF_004324835.1. Lineage (NCBI taxonomy): Eukaryota > Metazoa > Cnidaria > Anthozoa > Malacalcyonacea > Nephtheidae > Dendronephthya > Dendronephthya gigantea. The sequence continues at coordinate 1,092,041 of NW_021163048.1, forward strand.
AATTGTAATTGTTTAAATATTAGGTAATGGCAAATCATATCGGTACGAGTGAAATTGTTATCTATATTGTTATCCATAGGTAGTCCAAATTTCATGAATCACAGTTTTATCCATTCCAAACTTAAAATTGAACATCGTGCAAACGGGTAAATTTGGTATACGCATGAAAATGAACTAACTATAAGGCAGTAAAAATTTCATCCGCACCAGTTCACTCCGTACCGAATAAAAAATCGTGCGTATAACTCGAAAATAGGGCTCACGACTATATTTGGTTATGTTACTGATGTCCAATTATTTTCATCTAACTTTAAATAATGTCTTACCTCGTTGAATTATGGTGATAATAATAATCTGTTTCGCTCCAGTTGCGTTTAGGCTCGATCCCTGCACTGAAAGATTCAGGAATAACTAATTTGTTGATTTAAATAGCAGTTCAGCAAAATATGCCTGGACATGCCAACCCTTGTTACTGGGAAACAAAACATCACCTGCCCAGGCTGTTTTCTCAGAATGCACACACATACACAAAATGCAGTTAAGAGTTTTATACAACCGCACAATATAATACATGAATGCATATTAACAGCTAAAAACTTGCATAATTAACCATGTAGAATATTTTCTGGCATCGGAACTAAGGAATTATTTCAATTTTTTTATTCCAATAAACCGACTTTAAATCACATGCTTAGGCATACTTACTTGAAAATGTAATACTTGGAAAAGCTAAGGCATACTATACTTGGAAATGTAAGTCACGCGCAAGGCACGTTCAATAGTTCTCAGTAATCCGCGTGGTGCCTGAACAGGTCTTGACATGCATAATGAAAAATGATATAAAACCAACAACTAAAACAACTAAGTTAGTTTTGTTAGCTAATATTGCTCAAACTGATCTGCGAACTGACAAACAAGAATTTTACTCAGAAACCTGAAGAAAATACAAAAGGTTGGTGTTGAATCATTTGGATGTGAATTTTTGCTTTTTTATCCTACGTCCTATCCATGCCGTCAATAATGTCAAATCACTGTAAATGTATACAATTATTATACCATGCATGCAAGAGTTAATGTCGACCTTTTATTAGTCGAGACTCGAGAGCATATTTAATGCGAGGTTGACAAAATTAACAATTGACCGCATCTTGTGTCCATCGTTTTACCACAAAATATATAACTTTTCAGCGTGGGGTATTAAGGGCGGGTTACTTTTTTAGGGCAAATTATACAAACAGTATCAGTTATCATACCATTATGCCTATTTAACTTTATCGTCGCTCGTCGGCCATTTTAATGGCAGCATCTTATACCAGTTACCACTGGTCTCCGTATAAAAATTCCATTTTTGACATTCTTTATATAGAGTCGAAATATACTTTGAAATACTTTAAGAAAATTGCTCGAAGTCACTTTCATAAAGATGTCGTCTAAAGTTTTATTAGTTGTGCTGGCTGTTCATATTCTTAGCTGTTCCGCCGCAGTCTTGAAAGGTAAATCAAGCCGGGAACCTTAAAACCCAGGGGCCGGTTGTTCGAAAGGTGGATAGTGATTCATGAAAAAATCCTCACCACTTAGCATGGCCAAGATTGAACTTCACAATTTTGAAGTTATAATACTTCTTAACGATTCAGTAAATTTAATATAAGTAGCTTTATCGTTTTTCAAAGCTTTTTTACGACGTTGGCCGGAAAAAGTCACTACTGAGCCAGACTATGCAGAGCCAGAATGGGGGGAGGGGTGCTTGAGGCCGGACTGATGGTTTAGTTTTGGATATGCAAACACTTAAACCATGTTTGCTAGATCCTGTTTAGTGGGGAGTTTGCCGAAATATAACGGCAACAACAATTCTTGTTTTTGAACAAAAAAATATCCCAAAAATCTCTCCAACAGCTTTAATAGTGAGAATATAGTCAAATACACAAATGAATTTGATCAATGAATAAAATCTGTTGTCGTTGTGATGCATCGGGAAATGATGGAAATTTGACGTTTTGTTGTTTTCGTTACTCAGCTTCCTTTCTTACTTTTTCTTTGTTCTCCATTAATTTATTTCAGGTTTTCCCACAGTTTGTGACAGTGCAAATTTCACTATTCAATGCATTGAGCAGTTCGGCTACGTTCATCATTATGGTATCTATGAAAAACTGGATCTTCTTGAATTCTCTACAACCCTTTCTCCAACTCATTTTGTCCTCAAGAGTAACGGCGCTCTTCAGGATGTAGAAACTGGCAAATGTGTTAACAGCATAACGAGAACCCACTTCCAGCTAGTACTGTCCAATGTCTGCAGTGGGCCCGATGTTGATTTATGGACATACAATTCCAGCAATGAAAGGCTGGTGAATATAAATACTGGTCTTTGCTTCAGCCCGTGGTATTATCCTCTATCACCATCGGATGTTTCATATGTACCAGGCTTATCGCCATGTGCTGATTATAATCGTATGATTTTAACTCCCAGTAAGTATATTATATATATATATATATATATATATATATATATATATATATATATATATATATATATATATATATATATCAATTCTATAATAACTGTCGTCTGACTCGTCTACATACTCTATATAACAATATAGCAATTCTAATAACTGTCGTCTGACTCGTCTACATGGCGTTTCATTTTATCCTCTGACTCATTTGCCATTGATTGTTGCCATTTAGATCCACAGCAAAATAAGGAAAAACTTCGCAAATGCTGGACATAAAAGCGGAACTCATGCACGAATAGATAATCATATGATTGTAAAAAACATACGTTGGTAAATTTGTATTTGTTAGTCTAAAAAATATATATGATACTTTTCTTTGAGCTTTAAATATTCAATTCAAGAGTTATACCAAACGGAAACGGTTGTGGCCTGAATTCACAGTGCACCTCCCTCACACTTTTAAAAGCACCAAGGTGTGCCTATTTTTTTAAATGAGCTTTCTCTCTTCTTAAGTCCTTAAATATAGCTTCTTGAGTCACTATTCAAAATACTTTATTATTGACTTCCCTGGCATACATGAATGAGTGTAAATCACAAAATTCTGAAGAAAGTGCCCTTCTTATTTCAGTAACTTTGCATGTCCGCCATCTTTTTGAAGCAAAAAACAGGACGGATTTTGGTGGCTTTGCTGACGCCAGCGCCAGCCTGACGTAACTGCCATCGGTCCTTTGCTCATTTGCTCATGGCAGTTACATGGTATATAGTTACATGTCGTAGCAAGCAATAGAACTAGTCACGGAAATTAAATGAAGTATTATTTATTTAGTTGATGTTTTACATTGCGCACATTACAATATCCAAAAACTACAGAATTAATTATCCTTGATAGCCAATTATAGATACCCAAATCATTGCACGTACTAGTCCCAATATGCTGCTGATGTGTCTAATCCTGTGGTGATCTTGAATAACCATGGGCAGTTAGTTGTATACTGATTCTTCTTTGGATTGCGACGGAGGAACTTTTTTAAAATATATATATATATATTTCTGAGATTCCAGAAATTTCCCACGCAGATCTCGAGTAAAAGTGATTTATCACCAATGATTTATCACCAATTCTGGGCTATATAGCCATATGGGGGGGGGGGGGGGAGGGTCTGTAGCCTGTTCCTATACCTCTTCTTTTAAAACCTTTATAGTTTAGAGTTACCGTTTCTGCGGGAAGCTGCCGAACAACGCGAAACGGAGGCATTGTCCTGCATATCGGAGGATCTCAGATGCAATGGAGACCCATGGTCAATCCCCTTTTCACTCAATTCACTGCAAGAAATTGTGGGCATTCGCTTATTCTTGCATGATCTCAAATCCATCCTTAAAATGATCGGCCAAGGAATTTTTCCATTTCACAATAAAAACTACCATGCATGCATGCAAGAAAGTCATTCATGAAATTGCTAACAGAAAAGTTTAATGAATTAACTCTTTTATCTGTGTACCATTTTTGCCCCTCCTGGCAATTCCAAATGCATTGTGAGTTTTTCAAAATAAATACTTGAACAAGTTGGACCGGAAAACGTCTCCCCACGAGTGGCTGTATATATAAAATATTTACTTGAAAAGTGATGGGAGATGACTTTATCTAAAAATGGTATGTAAAGAAAGATAGACAACCAACCTAGTTCTATGATAATTTGATTCCACGTATCACATTCTGATAAACCCGTCGTAACATTAAGATCATCTGGTTTCCGCTCGCGGTAGTTCCACGGGCTGAGGCATTTTTCACCAGCTGTTGAATCTTGTAACTGTTCCGCAGTAGGGAAATATCTCCATCTGTCAACAAAATCCCCGTCGCAGGTTGTGTTTAAAACGATTTGCAGGTTTCCATTTGTCAGTCTATGCAAGCATTTTTGGGTTTTAACTTCCTGAATGACGTTTATATTCGTGACACGAAAGTGAGCAGGGGTGGCAGTTAATGAGAAATTCAGGAGATCCAGGCTGCCGTAAATACCATAATGATGAACGTAGCCATATCGTTCTGATCGGAGCGTAAATGTTTTCACATCAGTGAGATCATCATCATCTAGGTAAGCAAAAAAATCGGACACGCGAATATACTTATATAGCTTATCTTAAAGCAATTACGGAGTTGGCAAAATGTTAGAAATGCTTACTTCGCAGGACAGCATCAGAATTGTATTGATTGAAGACAACTATGGCTACGACAAAAAGCGCTTTCAATAGGAACATCTTGCGTGTCATATGGATTCAGTCTTAAACATGAAATGGAAAAATTAATAAAAAGTTTTAATTTTTTTATGCTTTGTATAGGCCTTCACGTTTCCAGGAACTAAACGTCTAACGAGATACCTATCTTTACAACCTTTTAATTATAAAACGCCAAAGTGCAATTATAAAATAATATGAGACAAAAGAGAAACATTGCTTACCCTTTCAACTATGTCTATAGAAATTGTTTGCCGCTGGAATTCAGAACACTCTCCGAGAGAAGTGAGTCAGCTGATTTGTTGCAGAGGTATATATCTCACATACCTATATGTATATGCCCAGACATGTCAACCACGTTACTATAGTGACCATTAAGTTTGTAGTTCGTGATGAGAAGCATTCAATTTTAAGACAGGATTTAGAATTTGATATGACAGTTTTTGACAATTCCAAGTAGTTTTAAAGCTGAGAGCCTGAAACTATACTTATAAATCAAGAATACCATGCTATTGTCACATTTTACGGGGTTGCTTTATCAGTGTGTAAAACATCCATGGTCCTACATGCATATACAGGTATCTATAGCTGGTATTAGAGCAGAAGTTTCCTTAGCGGTCTTCTTAGAATTGTAATCAGATATACCAGGCCCATGTAAACATGCCTGGGCATGAATGATGAAAAGTGAAAACGAACAACTAAATTATGTCTGTTATTGTCAATTGTTCCTAAAAAATGCAACCGCAGCAACTTGGGAAATACACTGTATATATATCAAAAAGGTTGTTGATGCTAGTTTTTATGCATATGAATATCAGATATTATTTACAAAATACAACCACTTATCTAATTAAGAAAAGTTAAAGACATTTGCCACCCATTTTATTTTTTTGGAGCAAAAACGCGGCATCCAGGCTCAGTCCTTGATGTGGGCCAAGAATCTTGCATGTTAACAGAGGTGAAAAACAGCCCTACAGGTATGCTCATGTAAACACCCCTAGACTGCTAGTCACGCAGGACAGATCTTACAGGGCCGGTTGTATCAAGCCCGTTTAGCTTAAACGGAGGATAAGTCAAAATTAAATAACACTCTTACATCTCTCTTGAATAAGTCAACTTGAATATTATGCACTGAATATGTAGCTGCTGCAATAAAACGATGTATAGACTCGCTTTCTATCTTGAACTTATCCACCGTTTAAGCTAAACGGGCTTGATACAACTGGCCACAGAGAAACACCAGCCAACATGCCTTGCTTCACCATACGTTGGCACATGGCGTACCAAAAGGTGAATAACTATATATGTTTAGCCGGTTAAGCTAAACTTCTAATACAAACTTTAACAAATCTGCAATCTCATGTTTGAAATTTTCAGGGTCAATACTTTACCAGTTTGTTTCAGTCTTGAAAGGTAAATCAAAGAAACCCCCAAAGACAGCGTGAATTCATAATCTTCAAATTCCCTCGAAATGTCATTTTTTGCTCATTAATTTTGAATGAAGCGACCGAGACATATTGTAACATATTCAAAATCATTAGCATTGCAATATTATAAGATGGTTTTACTTTTACATCCAAGCGCGATTTGTTTTTTAAGGCCCGTCACACCTGCCTGAACAAAAGCCGTTTCGCCAGCGCGGGCAAAGTGAAAAACATCCTTTCCTCGGCAAAGCATATGCCATTGCATGGGTTTAAATATTTCGTTCTTTGGCCGATGCATGATCCGAGAGGGAATCTGATTAAACTCAAGTAGTGTGATTCGGGATCCAATGATTTCAAATGATTTTACGTGTCATCAAAGATACTGGCTTTTCAACCGTTTGAGCAGAAATGCTTTACTGAAATTTTAGCTCTGATTATCATTTTTAGACCACTGCGGAGTAAACTAAGGGCCCTAAGTGTGTTTATGCAAAACATCATAGGCATACATGTCGTATTCCGTTCATTGGGCGGCTTTGGGCCGGAAGTCTTTTCTTAATCCTACCTTTTCTCTAGAAAGATAATTGGTTTGACAGGACTTCTAAGTGCGTTTCCAAAATGACAATTCTACAGTTGCGCGCTTAGATTTAGTTCACCCCATGATAATGAACAGTGGGGTAACTCAAACTGGTTGAACCCAGGAGTACTCTAGCTTAAGGCAGCTCCTGTCCAGAATATACTGTCCTGGAAGCCTTTAAGCTTATAATGTTATCAACTTATCATATAGCTCTGGACGGGATTCGCAGAAATCAAGATTAAATAAAATACTGAATAAAATTGATGTACAAGTGTGTACCTATGGCTGCGTTTTCACTACCTGTTCAATAATTATTTACGCTCTAATAATGACACAGCTATTGGGTTATGGTCATGATTCAACTCATTCAAGGATGTTAGTCATGTTACTAAAGTTTGACAAAACATCTCTTTGTTCATATGGTACAAGAAATGTATCAACCCTGAAAAAAGGGTTGAGGTTGCCCTGTGGGTTGTTTTCAACTTTCAAGCCATTGTGCTTCTCATTGCTGAATCATACAAAACAGTGGTTTTTAGTCTATACGCATCACGAACCATTGTTATAAACTAGCGCGACTTTTGAAATAGTTAGGCTTTGTATATGATAAAGAACTTTTGATATTGATTTAAATTGTTGGGATGAATTTGATGAATGCCATTTTTAGGTTTTTAAGGAAAAATTAACATTCCGTCCACGCAGTGTTAACCAATGAAATGTTGTAATTACCATCACGTGTTGTTTCCTACATGCTACAGAGTAGGCAGGCTCTATGTGATAAAATAAATAAATATATCAAGCTATTCTATTCGAAAAAATTAAATCTCTCTATGGCTGTATGATAAAAGGATTAAAATTTTAAAGGCACTCCAAATGAAATATGATCATGAGGGAAAAAGAACCTTAAGATGTTTGGTAGCAAAGCAAATAGCGGTAAAAAACGAAGAGCTCCATTACCCGAAGAAATTTATCCCAATTTAGTGAAAGTAACATCTAATTTGGAGGATGGTTCTTGCGAGAATATTGGACCAACATCGACTGAACGATTGCCAAAGACACTTCCGCTTGGAGAGCCAGTGAGAACTCTTAAAGTTAATATTTAACTAATCAAATCAGTCGAAATCTCTTACAAACTTTGACTTCCTTTTAGGTTGTTCAACGTCGGAATTTATCACCAGAAAATCTGCCTTCAACACGATATTCTTGGTCTCCAGATAGCGCATTAATCAAGTTTATACCTAAACGTAGAAGTTTAGGCGATATTAACTTTCTATCGGATAATGAGGCTCTTGATGTGCAAAGACTAAATGAGAATGTAAAGACTCTTGACAATTCTGAATATCATAATGGCCACCACAAACGACATAGCTCTGCCGATGTTTCAAAAGATCTTCGCGGATCCTCGTCTAAGAGTTCACTACGTTCAAATAACTTATCCGACAGAAGTTTCTCACTAAATAGTCTTGCTTCATCGTACGGTGCAGAAACTGTTGACAGCCAAATGGTCGACCAAGAGGATATACTCAATTTGACCGCTCATGTCCGACATTTCTCTGACGCTTTGGGGAAATTGAGAAATGTTTTCCCAGGCAATGGGTCAGACACAGAATCAGACGGTAAGACAGTTTCATCTTACATTTCTGTATTTATGTTTCCTTTTAACTAAACCCGTTTAAACTACGCTTTGCGTGGCGTTCGTGATTATTTATGTGGACGTTTCGGCATAGTTGTGTAAATTGTCTGTTTTGTATTCATAACAATTCTAATTGCTGGATAGCTTTTGAATTTAAGTGTAGTTTAATTGCTATTTGACTCGTGTTTGATACCCAATGTGTCACCTTGATTGGTTTTAATAATTTGAAACCATATAACGGAGTATTAAACTTTGAGATACTTCGTATTCGGGAAAAGAAAATTTTTCAAAACTATACAAATAGCTGCGTTTGCTTTGTTGATTCAAAATGCCTAGTACAAGAATCCCAGCGTGTGTTAAAATTATGTCATGTATATCTTTTTATTATCTAGTTTTACTTTCAGTAATACGTATTGTTGAAATTCAAATAAGTTAAACGAATTTGGGGCCGTAAAATGTAGTATGCGAGCGAGTTAATTTGCTACATTGGCTACAGTGACAATATAAACAAACCAAAATTTTGCTCGCGTCAGAATATATTTGATTAGTAATTTGCAACAATTTGTCTTTCCATATTCTGCTACATTACATGTATGTCATAATACAAAGGAGACCAATTGTCCAATTCTAAATATCTCTTTTAAGAGGCTTTGTTAGTTTTCGATTAGGTTTTTTAATAGTATGTGAAAGAGGATTGTAAAATGAATTATGTTATTATAAAATTTGTAAATATTGAAAATCCAATAAAATTTTCACTTCAAAATCAGAAATCCAGAATCCTATAATGAATGTTCAAGCAAGGACTCACAATTTCTTTAAACTAAGAATGGCAACCAAGCTAGCTAATCCTGATGATTGACTGATCCAGATCATGACACTATCCTGGTTTACTACACTTTTTAAATACTTTGCCACCATAATGCCACAATGTTGTGCTTAATTTATCAAGGAAATTGTTGATTTCCAACTAAACGATTTAGTAATAATCTAAAGAAAACAGATGAGAGAAGTGCATTTCTTCAGATATTTTTTAACTATTTTCATACACAGGTTCCACTCTTTCTTTCTACGAACACATAAAATAAAATAATCTTGGGTATTGGTGACATTCTGAATCAAGGCATTTCTGTGCCTTTTCCATTACTATAGCTCACATTATAAATATTTTTGTGGCATTTAAATTGGCATTTTATGTGTTTACAAGTTGAAGTGATGTTTAAATTTAGATGGAATAATTTTGGACTTTTGAATCTTCATGTTTTTGGAAGCTTCATTCAGAGCTGTTGCATGGTTATGCCATTAGGCAATGTAATGCAGAGTTACCTTGATTTATCTTTTAATGTTAAACTTACCCTCTTAAGGGATTTGTAATTTGAGGGGTGGCTGTAAGAGCAAACGGCCATGATCAGTGCATCCCTTAATGTATGGGAAACCGACTAAATCGTATTTTAAAGCAATGAGATGTAATTCAGACGCAAGAATAGCAGGGACAAAGGGCCAATTTCTGTACTATGGAGGCCATTATAATGCTTATAGACCCTACAGGGGAAATGCTTTTAGAAATCAGCACAAAACCAGCAAATTATTGAAAAGAAAGAAGATTTGCCTTTCCAAAGTGCATGGCATACATATGTAGCATGTTAAAAGGCCAATTAGGAATTAGGAATTTTTGTTATAAATCAAATAAGACATGCATATAAATCTTTCATGGAGATCATTAATTTCTTCTTCTGTTTATGTATTAGGTTCATTCTTGTGTGAGCCCGTAAAGTTCTTTCTTTATATTCCTTACTGCTGTCAGTAACACAGTGCAAAAAGGTGCAACTCGTTGAGTCTGACTGATTGAACTATGAAAGCAGCTATTATGCATATGAGCTAACAGTGTGATTAATTTGTATTTTCCAATGAGTGTGGCACAATTTTATTGTTGTATTTAGTAATTCATATCCTAATTATATCCTTATATAGTCATTTTAACCAACATACGATTATTTTTTGTACAAATATTGTTTTCAGAGAATACAGACAGTGGTAGTGCAGTTGAAGAAATGCACGTGAAAGCCCACGAATGTTTGGCAGTTGTGTTGTCTAATTTAAAAGAAGTAATACATCTTTATCCATCATTAAGCTCCAACGAGATTCTTGCAGCAGCTGGTGATCTCATAAGTAGAGTTAAAAATTTCCCTTGTATTGATCGTAAAAATCCCGATGATTTCTACCGCGCCATTGATCAACTGGCACTGGTATTTGGAAGCAGGTGGGTTTGCCTGGTTTTAGAATGTAAACCGTAAAATTACTAAGCTGGTTAGTGATTACCTCGGGCGTGTTCCATTTAATCTGCTGGGCGGTTATACGAAGCCTTTTTAAATAGTGGTTAAGTCAGCAATTTACAAAATCATCTTTATATAATATTTCGTAAATGAATTAATTCAGCTCATAGGAAATACTCACGAAAGTGTATGTAGTTGTAAGTTAAAGTTTCTAAAGTAAAAACTTTTAGTTTGATCGTGTTTTCTTAGTTGGTTTGCTTTCTTATTTTCTCAGTAACTACCGTTTAATAATCTAGATTGACTTAAAACGATTTTTTTTTCGCGAGGTGGTCATGAGATTACTCCTTTGGAGTGCTTTAACTCCTAACTGTATAGGTGAACTGGGGGGATACTGAAGTTACGTTTTGAGTCCTATTAAGTCAATTTTCTCCTAATCCAATATTTATCATCAACATTTTTTAGTATTTCGGATTTATTGATGGGAGATCAGGAACTTATTCCAAATAAGGTAAGAATGGATAAACATATTATATAACGTAACATATGAGTTATATGACCTTCTGCTTCGTTGACCCACTCATTTATCTAAAGTAAGTGGAAGGCTACGTTATAAACTTATAATAAACGGTAAACACCGTAACACACCTATGCTTACCCGAAAGTTAAAGATAATTCGGTGTTCAAACCCTGGTTGCAGGTGGCCTTCCATCAATTTTAGTTCAATGCGGTTTAATGTAGTGTTGCATCATGACTAGTGTAAGTCTTCATGTGAGATGAATATGAAGCCCATTGACATTGGTTTTGCCTGGCTTTGAGTCAAACGTCAACAGTCGGCTTTTAAATTAGTTTTGTGGGCATGACCCCATACTTTTGCGGGCGTCATTACCTTATTTGGGCGTGGTCACAACTTTTTGTCGTAGATGAGTCACGATATTCAATTATTGAACCTTCATCTTGAAGCTCGCGCGTTCGGGCGGTAAAGAGATTTCTGCTTTAAATACAGCGGTTTCAAGTTACTTATCATATCATTACTTAACCCTTCAATGAAAGAAACGCTTCGCGTGGAGCATGAAAATTGTTACACAAACTCGACGCGTTTGCCTTGACGGAAAACGCATACCATAGGTAAAGCAAAAAGCAGATGACAATTATTCCAAGTATTCAAGAAAAACACAAAACGTGTTTCGTGTTAAACAAAATATTCCCTAATTTCTTTTGAGTTTTAAGCTGTCCCATTAAGATTGTCTAAATTCAGAAGTGGCGCGCCATTCATATAATAGGACGGATCGGAGTGTTTGTAGTATTGCTCTGTTCAGTGTACAATATACACTTAATGTATGCTCCCGAGGGAAATAGTGAGTTTTGTTTTCCCAACATTGAGACTCGAGGGAAAACAAAACTCACTATTTCCCGAGTTGTTTCCCTGGCGGGAAACATTGCATTTATTTAAAGTCATGTGACTATAAATGCACCAATCACATTTAAAATACACAGCACCTATATAACAATATGTAACGCAATCAATATCAATCTTACACGATCAATACCTCCTTTACCAGTCCCCCATTTTTTTCAAGATTCGATCTCAACAATGTGCATTTTAGAAAGTGTACCAGCGCTCCCGCTACCCAGATCTCCCGCTACCCAAACTTTCAAAATGCATGCAAGAAATGGTTAAAATTACAAACTCGGACCTAGAAATCTTTCAATACTTCTTTATCATTATATACTAGCGGTCATAAGTGCGCACAATAGGGGGTTATGTTCATAAGAATACGATTGAGGTTTTTTTATGAAAAGAGAAATGTGTTCGTGATCCTAACATGGTCATATAACCTTATCTTAGCATTTAAAAAAACAATCATCATGTTTTAATGAGATTTTCTAAAATCAAACTTTTTTTCGGAAAATTCGCATGGCCATTTCGTTTACAACGCTCCTATTATTTTTTTATAACAGTTTTTTTTTAACGCTTAATTCCCTCGGCGAGCAATTCATGATCATCTCCAAATAGTGTTGGGAGCCACCTTAATTTAGCCGAGGAATTTATCTTATATTTACGTAACAAGACTCGCTGAAATCTGGGGGTTGCGTTGACAGCCTAATGATCGTATATGTAATATTAGACACAAATCTGCATTCCTTCCTATATTTAAATATTCTTTAAATTTTTAAGATTTCTTATTATTGAATACACGCCAATACTTTTTTGACAATTTTTCTATCGCATAGGCAATTCAACACGGTATTGCATTTTAATTCCGTCTAGATGGTAAAAATATTGTAACATTTTCGAAAATGTCTCCCAAAACACTGGAAGGTTTGGTTGGCGCCGTACTGCGAATACGAGTATAAGTTTTCAGCTGTCTGGAAAAACAACATGCGCGTACGTTAGGAACGGTGTACTATTCAGTGGCCATTTCTAGTAAACTTTGCTCATTAGCTTGATGTTATGGTTGTTATTCTTTGGTAGTGATTGACGGAATCCGCGAATCTACTATTTACGGTGATATCTTTCACTGAACTCCATTTTCTTCGGGAAAAGGAATGCGAAACCTTCAGACACATCCAATGACCTATGAACTCGTAGCGTTCCTAAATTAGGGTCAGGAGGTGTTTTCTGGAGTGTGTTTAGGCCTGTCATGTAAACCCTCATCAGGATTATATGCACTTAGAAAGGTTTGTGGTTTTGAACGACATCGCATATGGCTATGTATAGTATAGATCTAACAAAGTAGGTCGTGTATGGTATATGTTCTATCTTAATGACTTCATCAGGATCCTGTGTTATCTCAGTGTACTTGCGTTTCTTTATGGTTGCGAACGTATCAGTAAGTCGCTATATAATTCGATATTTTACAGGCGACGAATAGTCTGTAACAAAGTATTTGTCTTCGAAGTCTTGTTTACAGTATTGGTTTAGCGCTTGCACGTGTATTCAGTATATTACCGTGTGTTTGTGAAGTGTAATATAAAAGTGCGGCGTTTTAATTTAGTTATTGTACTCCTTTCATCATCCCATCGCCATCGGGCTTAATGATTTTGAGAAATACCTTTATCAACTACTCAGGCTTTAGGATGATAATTGAACACGTGTGATACTGTGATAACCTTATACGTTGCGATACGAGATAGTTGTTTAGGTAGGCATTGCTTGAGTCAGTGCATGGTTTAAGATATGTAGTAGGCTGGTCGCCAAAGTTTGATGGCAGTGAATATTTTGTTTACGAAAGACAACCCTTAATTACTGCGTGGGCATAAATTACCCGTTGCTTTCAACTATTTAGGATTTTCGTAAACAGCTAAAACTGGTTAATACCATATAAAGATATACGTGTTCTGTTAAAGTAGAATTGAATTGGTTAAGAAAACTTGTAAAATGTTATTTTTTTTCTCTTTCCATCGTTATTGCAATGATTGCACATAACTACTACTACTACCAGTCATACCTCTGTCATTGCTCTCGGAATTCCTAAAAATATTTTGAATTCTAGGGCTAGATTATATATGTGTGATCCGGTTGTGTATTATTTTATATATTTTATCTCCTAAGCTCTGTATCGTGTCACTACACTACGCATTCCTTTGCCTCATTCATTTCAATAGATTATAATATAAGTGGCGCAAACGTCACGTTTTATACAATCAGTAAAACTAACGCGTATACTAACGTATGATTCATTCATTATTTAATTATATACTTATTATTTATAGTCCACTGTCACTAATATGTTACAAATTTGTACAATATTTTGACAAAGTACCAAAATTGTATATCGCTAGCTTGCGCGGTTGTTGCCAGTTGGCATCGAATAGCATCCGAAAAACAAATTTCTATAAGGAGAAGTTCGTAGCCACTTGTTTGAAAAGCTGTGGACACATAGGCTCATAGACACTTATAGACACCTAGGAACAAGTGATGAATTTAGTTTTACGAGTTACTTTGAATGCTCTCCTCGAGCACCGCGTCATCGCTGTTGGTTTGAAAAAAATGGCTAGAGATTTTGTTCGGAATTCTAATTTTACCATCATGACAAAGTTGTAATTAAATCTATAGAGATTACTTTATTGGTCGTTTGCATACCATCAGTGCAGGTGAGAATTGACTGCATGTATTCCGAATTTCGAAAAACGTTTGTTTCGAAAAGACTTTCTATGTATATTAGAGATGGTAAAAATATATATACTGAATGTAGGAAACTAAGAGGAACATTGGTTAGCATAAAGGAAAGAAAGGAGGAAGAGAAAAAGAGGAAAGGGAAAAAAGGATGGGAGGGAAAAGAAAAATACCTTCCTGCCTCTTCGCTGCGTAGGATCGAATCAAAAAAAGATTAGAATATCCGGTTTCTAAAATTTGTTGTCGTTCTTTGATAAATTTATCCTTTAGTTTTAGAGTATTTTAATAATCAAAACCAACATTTGGAATCGCGCGATGCAATTCGATTTTCGCTGACAAAGTAACTCTGATCCCGATTAACGTTTTCTGAATGTCTTGAAGCTCTGTAACATTTCAAGATATCATGGGTCCTAAAAAACTGTTAAAGTATCATTTCATAGAATTTTTTATGTTACTCTGAAAACTCGCGCTGAAAGCTGCACGCTAGATCGCTTCTTGGGCCTTACCAAATGAACTGAGGAAGTTACTAATGAAAACTAGGAATTTATACGTTCTTATTTATACTATATATTTTATCTTATATATACTACGTACAAGTAGTGTTTCTTCTTATAGAGTCTAAATCATTTTCAAATTTCAACTTAACCTAATAAGGAGCATAAATGGGAACGTATTTTTAGCATCTGGCAAGTTCTATTAATACGTTAAGCGTATTACTCGTGTAAGGTCATCCAACAACGCCAAAAGGGATCAGTTTTGGACACCATTTAAGAATGATAAAGTGCATATACAATAAGCAGGCAATGCGTATAGCGTGTATATTGACTTTCACATCTCGCGCCATTTTTTAAGTGTTTCTGTACAACTTGGGCCTCGTTTCCACGTAGCTGCATGATACGAGTGGGACCAGATAACTTCAGTTCTTTAATTTATTATAATGTATAAATGGAGATACGGTATTTCGTCTCAGTTTTGATCTTGAAATGGTGATGCATGGTAAATAATGCATGGCAGTAAAATCTTCCAATAAGGACGATTACTTCATGTTTTCTTCTTGTCTGAAGGATGTCAAGATATATAAAGACCCTTATATGTTTTCGTAATATTTACGTTTTCGTAATTTTAATTTTAATGCCCGCGCAGCATAATGAAAATAAATGAGCATCGCAAAATAAAGTTGATCATAATGACACTTGACATTAGTAAACCTATGGATGACTCTCGAAAATGAATTAACGTTCCGTCTCGAACGTGGCCTTTTGAGGGTCAATATCACGGGTGTTTGGATAAAGGGAATTATAGATACAACATTTATTGGTAATCACGCGAGCGTTTGTTATTTTACGTATAGTTCCAGTGACGATAAGAAGCCCCACATTTGACATCTAGATAAGTTTTTCTTCTATGTGATGCTGATTGTTGTAATGTCTTGTGTTAGCTATCTTCTCGTTGATCAACAGCTTGTGTCGTCAATTTAACACATTATCCAGGGCGCAGGGGGAGAGGGGGTAATTACATTAATCGTAGTTGGCGGTCCTTTGTGAAATTCCCTATATGTCCGTGAAAAACCGTACGGGATAATTTTTCTTTTACGTGATTAGCCTAGCTGGTCCAACATATGAAGCTATATGAGCAAAACGTGACTTCAGGAAGTATTTTCCTGACTATACTTTTCTATAACTGCATGCATGCATGGCAACCAAATACAGTGATGAATTAAACATATGCTATTGAAAGTAGAATAGGAGTTATATAATCATCTTAAAAATCGAGCATATAACGAGGCCAAAAGACGCTGACTTTAAACAATCTTACCGTCGTCAATCAAGTCTTGATTCGATATATCTTACCTCCGCGCCATATGCGATAGATTATACATGGATAAAAAGACAGATAAGCAACGGCTCAATCTCGTACCCATGCAGGGTCTTGGGCGCTGAGAACTGCTTCATTGGTCGATCTTCGTTTAGTTCTGTGACTTTTTGTATTTATCTTGCATGCTATTTTTTAGCGAATGAGAAATATAATTGCACGAGTGCAACTAACTTAAATGGCTGTATTTTTAAAATAGAGTGTAAATTGAGTAAAAATTAAATTGAGAATTACATTATGCAGACCAGGAATGTAGCGCATTGTTTCATCCTCGTTCCCAGATTTTTCGCGAGGATGCGCATTGTGTATGTTACCCGTATTGAAATAATGAAATTTTTTTAATATTTTATGCGAAAACGGTGGATGTAACAGGACGTTACGACTTGAAGCAATTATACCTTGTCTTTGTATTGTAATGCATATTTTCTGTTCAATTTCCGAAAGTATGAATCGTGACCTCTTTGTTGCTACAAGTACTTCATAACCAAGCGTTCATTGGATTCTGAGAGATCAGCAGCACATCCTTCGGCTTCGTGTATATTATTACCAGTCTACTCTAGTGGAATATTCTCATTTCATATATTCTATCAGCAGATGTTAAACATGGCTTGCACGTATCATACGTCAAATATGTTTACATAGGAAAATCGTTAGCATAATTATGTATACTCCAGTGCCTCTAGAAACAAACAAGTTAGGAGTTATGCAGTATTTGGGACAGAAAGTGAAAATTGTTTTACCTGTGGAGGAGCGCTTAGATATGAAAGTTACAAGCATAACAGTGCCATCAGTTTCATCAGGACAATCGAAACAGAAAATTGTGTCCGAATGTGACGTGGCACTTAGTGTGGAAGATTTTTCAGATCTTGAGTGTTCGGTATGTTTACCCCGTATTTTCACCCCGTAGCTTCGATTTTTTTACCAGGATTTGTTTTTAGACTGTAACGTAATGTGGAAAAGGAGAGAAGACGCGTTATAGATCTATTAGCGCAAGTAGAGTTGCTCTGCTTTGAGTTTATGAAACGTTAATATCATTATAACGACTGTTTTGACTATCATCTTTATCATCATCATCATGCATCAGCGTGACGTATGGGCACTTCTAACTCTATAAGCGTCTTAACAAGTTACAACTCAACTACCCTACATTTTCACAGCGTCAAACGATTTCTCCTCTTCGGTTTAGACGAGAATCACGAAAAAAAATCCCCTAACAGGTCGATTTCGCGGCCTGGATAAAGCAGGTTTATAATTAGTGCTGTGTGGTTTTTGTATATCCCGATACCGTCGTCTTGTTGTAATTATACAATAGCCCATAATTCGCTGTAATTTGGTTTACATGTCGGATTGCCTGCAACAACATGCTTCAACGTACGACGACCAAAAAACAAGCGTTTAGTTAGCCAGTATATCAAAGACCAGTTCCGGAGAAGTTTCAAATTCGTCATAATACTGCATGTGTTTAAGCGGAACCTTGTATAGTTAATTAAGTTATAACTGCTGTAGAGATTGTACTTAGGAAAGGCAGGCATTAATTGTTGCATGTCACTGGATGAAAATTAGTCAGGTATTGCAAAAATTATCAATTTGGCGTTCCTCAATTTGCAATTTTCAATCCAATGTCAAATTTTGAAGTCCTGTTAATGTAAGTGTCCTGAAAAGATCATTTCCGACGATGCATGTGAAATGGACATTTTGACGTGTGTGTTTGCATGCAAAACAGTCTTTTCTACTCAATGTATATCAACACTGTATAATTTCGAACATCTTGATGTGCTCGTGGCAGTATAGCAAACAAACGAAACCAGGCTTTATTAACGGTCTGCCAATCAGCATTATTTTGCTTAAATCGCTTATCTATCTTTATCTTATCTTTATCAGTTTAAACTCTTTTCCTAAAAAGACTCGGCAATCTATTATATTTTCAAATAGAGTCTGTATCTCTTGCGTTGGACGAGATTTTCAAAAATCCAACATGCGCGCGATAAATTCCCTGCTTTTGTGAGTGTATTAACAAACTAGGATGTATGGTCATAATTCCCTGATACCATTTCCTAATTGTAATATATATATATATATATATATATATATATATATATATATATATATATATATATATATATATATATTTGAAAAAGAGCTATCGTTCCAAAAGTGCTGTACTGCATGGCATGAATTATGCTAAGATCAGTTGCAGTGCCATATGTTATGCATATATTTATTATTATCTAACGGCAACTCTCCCCCCCCCCCCCTTTTGAACAGGCTGGAGATGATGGTGACGATGATGTCGATTACCCTGATGACGAAGAATACGGAAGTGAAGGAGACATGCTATCCAATAGTATGAACATGCCGTCAAGACAGGAACCATGTAAGATGCCTTGATATTACTGTTAATATAGGGTATTACTAAGTGTTTGATGTCTGTGCATAGAGAACGTAGTTATCGTAAGAGAGACTTGCTATTTTCTCTTATACGGCAGCGTTTGTAATACATCAGCCTCATACACCTCTTTACTAGTAACTCTGTTTTGATTTACTCTTTCGAGATACGCTATGTTTAAATCATATATACATATGATTCAGACGTTAGTGGAAGCATTCTGATTAGAATGACAAAGAAATTGGAATATCTGTATTGCATATCTCCAAAAAGATCTATTGAAGTCGGGCTTTTGGGCACGTCTGAGTACTCTGCAAAACTTCCCATGCAGGAAACCTCCCCTAATTTAGCCTATTAGAATATTACATTTCTTATTTTTATTTTGGGAGAACGGTCCTAAAATAAACAGCAAAAAAATAATAAACTAGAAGCGCTCGTTGAGCTTTCAAGAGCCGCCCGAGTGTTATTTTCGTGAAATTTCTAATGCATTATTCAAGAGGATGAATATTGAAGAGACAAAATTTATCCTCTCATTTGCGATGGATTTAATTATTGATAGCTTTATGCATGCATGGCAGTCAAATATCCCACGTCTTAGAACATCGCCTTTTTTATGAAGTACAATTACAATTGTTAGTGCCGCCATTGATTTAACTGGGATGCTCTAGATCTGCATGTATTTCACAGAACTAGTTCTAAATTATTACGAAATGCGTTGACAGCTTTTCACATAGCAGATTGTTCCATCTTGTTGCGGTCTCGCCAACTGGAAGTTTTCTGTGCTCAAGTACTGTGTGTGACGTAATAACTATAAAAAACGTCAGCTGTAATAAACATTGAATGGCTCCTTGATAACATTTGAAACCTTTGCCTTGCTCATGTTATGCATGGACATCTTTGTCTCGACATTTTTGGCGTTTCGCTCGCGTTTCGTCGGAAATAATCGTTGTTAATTGATCAAAGTTCACTGAGACATATTTGTCTGCGGTGGTTCTCGAAAACACAATGAAGTAAGACAATACTATGAAGAGACTGAAATGAATCATGGGGTACTTTCCGGGACGTTACGGTATAGACGTCATGTTAGTGAAGTTTTCATGCAATGGACGTGAAATTAAACCAAAACACTTTTCTCTATCAGAATTTCAGAACATTCGTCGCACATTCAATCGTCTAGAAGGTCTGTGCACGTTATACAAGATACGGCTTTCCAGAGTAGAAACCTACAAAGATACCAGCAAAATTGAAAAAACCGAAAGCGCGATCGTAAAATACTACTCCAGAATACATCTGAATATATTTGTTCAGTTGCAGGCGGAATGGTAGAATATTGTCCTAAAGGTCTGGGATGGTATACGAGACTTACCCTTAGGCTGAAGGGAGAAATCTCGTATATATACCCCAGTCTCTCGTCAAGCACTTACTTCGAATCTATTGTTATTTAATGGTTAATTGATTTTTTTTTAAAAAAAATAGGTAACGACATCCTTGATGACAAGGATGCTGATCTGGAGAGAGTGTTATTGAAGATGGATTCTGGGGTAGAATTCTGCTTGCAGGTAACCTTGATTCCTCATTGGATTCATTTGATTATTGTTTATCGAGTAGCCAGTGTGATGTGATGTGATCAGTGAACTTTATATGAACTGGAACGGTAACTCGACCCCCGTCTTCGCGATTGACGAACGAAAACAATAAAACATAACTAGCCCTGTACCTCATTTTTCGGCTCATAACAGTCAGTTATCATGCAGTTATTATAGAGTACACTAGCTGTTTTGAAGACAAACACTTCTTCATATGGTGCATCCAGTTATTGTCGTGCCTGGAAAATAGGAATTTTAGTTAGATTTAACACTAATGGCAATGTTATTTTATTATAATAGTGGACAAAATATTGGTCAAAATACGTGAAAGACATAGCAAACTATGTAGAAAAAAGAGCGCAACTCGGTGAGTGGTTTACAGAACTCATGTTCCATTTAATATACAAGGTAGTATTTAATATGCTTCGTCCCCTTTTTTCAGAGGCAGAATACACAAAACAGCTGACGAAGTTAGCTCAAGCGACTAGAGCTTCGATAAGTGAAGAGGTGAAAAATGATTTTTAACGTTATACGTGTATCATGCTTCTAAGTTGCTAAACGTTTTTGATAAACATTATTATAATATAACATTTGTTTACTTTTCCTAGAATTACCTTCCATTTCAGTCAACGTTCATCACTGCATTAGACCAGGTAAATATGAAACATGCAATAGCCATTAAGAGAGTGAAGAGACTCAGATAACTATAAACTTTGCAGATTTACTTGATCATGCTTTAAATTAAAGAACACCACTCAATTAGCCATTCCGAAGTTGCAGTAAAGAGCTATAGTAATAGTGATATTGACAATGCATCATGGGGCGGTTTTTGAAACTTTTTGTTTACGTCCCAAAAAGAGTCCCTAAATGCGTTGCCAGCCTCACTATCACCAGTCCTCTACTGCAACTTCGAATGGCCAATTGATAAAATGTCGTAGATAATGACCGCTATCTCAAAACGTCTCTGATTCTTTGATTTTTTGCTCGTAGGATATGGAATATTCCCAGAAATGTCAACAGACTCTCGCTGCGATTAGTGGATCAAAATTCATCCAGGTCATTTTATAAAATCATCCTGTTTTCGCATTTTATATGACGTAAAGCAATCATTCCTATTTCCATGCAACTTTCAAAAGTTAAAACATGCGGGTTTTTTCACTCGATATGTTAATTTGAATTTTCCCATTACTTCTACAGCCTTTGATGCAGCGTCGCATAGTTCACGACCGCGCACGTAAAGACATGAAAGATGACTGGACCAAGACATGCCGACAAGTGGTACGGGGTTGTTTACAAACTAAGTTCACAAACTCTAATGATTGTTAAACCATTGACTGAATACACAGCAAACAAAGATGACGCAAATAAAGACATAATTTTGGTTCAACTTTCTGGATCACCTTATGAAACCAGATATAGTTTGGTTTCAAAAAAAATGTTGTTCCCCTTGTCGATGCTGAAGTTAATACTATACAAACAGCTTTTTGCGAAGGGCACGAACATGTCTAATTGTAAATGCACTTAAATTATAACTCACGTTGGAGTATCAGTCTTTTCTATTCCAGAGCATATATAGTTAAAACGTAGCTATACGAGATTTTGTATATACTTATACTTAATGGCACTTCATTACCGCACAAAAGCTGCCTTTAAGTACACTAATTTTACCCTTTTTTGAACCAAAACTTTCCTTCCAACCTCTTTAGCACGAATCGGCAAATTCGGTGAAAACCACACAGCACAATTACAATAAAAGACAGCAAGAACTTGAGAAGGTAAGGAAGGGTAAGGACTAAGATATGGGAGGGAAAAGTCGACCTTTTTTCTACTTTCCCGATGAGATCAGTCTGAATCAATCCCTGAACTTAATTCGTATAATGAAAATATTTTCTCCAATTCAGATACATTGGTTTCTTTTAGCTGAATACAAGGCAAGCAGACGTTAAAGAAAACAAAGAGGACAGTTTCTCGTATTTTAGTTCAAACAAGGGTAGAAAAGAGGAAGAATTACGAGTGAAAGTGGAAGAAGCTGAACAGCTTTACAATAACGCAATCAAGATTGCCAACGACATGCTGAATGAAGCGGAGAAAACGAAAGTCCGTATTGTTGCTCAAACGAAACAGCTAGTCAACGAATGTGATCGAACTTTCAGATCGGTAAGAAAAATTAGAGGAATATGTTGATTTGAAAATGCTGGTGCATGGTAGTTACTGTGGCCAAAATATTAACGTTATCAGAAATGCAACGAACAATTAGGCTTCTACAAAATAACCAAATGAACTTAATTGCTTGCTATCAAAATTACAACAATTCACTTGAACTACGATTCTGTGTTGTTGGATATATCATCCAAATCAGAGCTTTTGTTAGCCCATCGTTCAACTCCTAAAGGAACTAGGTCAGACTATAAAAATGGCGCGCCGTTCGTTTTTAAATGTGGTTGAAATAGTTTTTTTTTCATTTGCCCAGGTAACTCGCAAGTATTTTGATATGATGCATGAACTGGCTGTACCCACTCCAATTCATTTCAAAACCTTGGCTAACAGCTGTCAGGGATATGAGCCGGGAAAAGAGTTTGAAGACTTTGTTCGTTTTCAACAATCCACCGCTCGCTCAAGCGTTCGTCCTATATACGAATTGCTACCCTGTCCTAACAACCCAAGGTACGTTATCTTTAGCTACAGGTCTTCTGTAAGCTCAAGCAACTGCATGAACGTAAAGTAATTTACTGAAGCTAATAATTTGGGATTTAGCGTTTCTATAACTGACACATGCTTGTTGAAGCCAATTTCACGTCGCAGACCAAAAACACAGTAATAGCGAGAGACTAGCCGGTGCAGGTCCTCGATTCAGCTTCAAATTTGCTTCAAAGATGGCGGCCAAATAATCGTCAGTTATCCTTCGGTCTTAGATAGAGATCACTGCAGCTCTTTCAGCAGTCATTGTCAACGTAGCTTAAATCACTAATCAGCCTGTAGAGCATTAACTAAAGATATCCGGGAACTCGAAGATACTCAACGCTTACAACCTGTTAATCTATAACTATGTAGAGAATAATGTTGTCTTTCTCAGGTCTCCAGCGAAGGCATGGCCAGCGGGTCAAATGTCTGACTATGAAGGAGGTCCATCTCCCTCTGCTTCACCTTCATCCAGTCCTAAGAATACAAAGAAGCCGACAAGAACAAGACCCCATCCTGCACCTTCCACCGACGATGAGTCTGAAGGGGAGATGAAGAGACCTCGAACAAGTCATTCAAGTGAGCTTTTTTAATTTATCTCTTTTCAGCAGTGTTTGATAATAGAGAACTGCCTTTTGTAAAGAGTCCAATTTGACAGGAGCGATCTTCATTTGCAAATAAATGTTTTCGCTGATGAATAATGTGTGGCGTGTACTAGCTTGGGTAACTGCAGTACACTTATTTATAACTATACTCCTCTCAATTTAACCAACCAGCATCCCGTTATTCAAACATGCCGGTAACAGTAATCATGGTAATTGCCATATAGGTTGTTGGTATGCAAGCGCCAACAGACCTGAGATAAAAATATAGAAATAAACACCACCCGCTTTTCTACATTTGGAAACGATCGCAAATAATATTTAGATTAGTCTAGCATCGCTGTGACTATTTATTCTTGCCGTGGTCAGAAGGGTGCTTTACATTGTTAATTTTTTTTTTGTTTTACAGAAGGCAGTAAATCCTCGAAGCCAGAGCGGCGAGGAAAAACCCCGAAATTTCCGAAGGGGAAGTTGACGAAAGAAGCATCGACTCATACATTTCATAAAATAAGAGCGCCTGCGAGATGTTCAGAATGTGATAAATATGTATTTAGTGGAGTGGAATGTGCTCAATGTGGTCTAAGTTGGCATAACAAAAAATGTCTAGAAAATTTACAGACAGCTTGTAGCCATAGCGTAAGTATTTAGCGTAGCTTGCATGAACTTAACACATGGATCCTGCATTCTCTATTTTACTTGAATGTTTGACAAAAAAGGGTGGAATTGGGGGAAAATAGTGGTGGATTTAATCACCTTTTTGCTATCAATTCCTTTGCGCGATCACAAGTTTCCGAAATTTCTCTCTACATGCGAGTGTCACAGAAGAGAGTGTTCAGAAGACTGTTAGAAAGCACTGCGCAGACGATCGATTTGTACAGGATTATGCTAGAATTTTGATTACACTAGTTACATTGTATATATTCTGGAATTTTTCGCCGTGTACAAAAACATTTTTAGTGAACGTGTTAGCATTCTAGTGAAACATATTGTTATCTCTTCTATGTTCAGAGAATGCTTCCCAGCCCCATGAAGCGTATGAAAACATTTGGCGTACGGTTTTCAGAGGAAGGTGGTGTTCCTGTGTTGGTGACAAAGTGTGTGAAAGAGATAAACAGAAGAGGTATGTTGTTGGATGTCGTGTGTAAATAAATATATGTCACAGTATCTCGCTTTTTGAATGATTGGTTTTAAGGCGCTCTAAAAGCCCTTCTTTTGTGAAGGAATATGAATTCCTGTGCCTAAATGCATGCATGATGTTGTATTTTTCAACTTAATTGTACAATGATGTTAAAAAAATAGCCACGATTAATATATTCTTTATTTCATTTTTGACAGGTCTGAAAGTCAAGGTAATACACTTTTGACGTTATTTTAGTTGATTGGATTAATGGAAACAGCAACCGCGAACAATATTGATCGAAGTTTGTTTTCCCTCTCTAATCTAGGGAATTTACCGAGTTTCCGGCGTGAAGTCCAAAATGGAAAATTTATGTCAGGTCGGTAAATAAACAATTTAAATTACGGCTGTTAGGAGTCATGTGGGGCAAACGTGGTCCTGCCCGGTCTTTCACTTTGAAACTGGCAAATAGTCTGTCAATTCGGTAATCTTATTGTGACTAACTTTACTTGGGGAGTTTTCTATACCGTGCACGACTGTCCCGTCCACTATAAGCTAATTATATAAAGTAACCTTGCAATTCTCAGTATACTACCTATAGTACGCATGTATTGTACGTGTATTCATCCTCTGTGCTACTAAAATTTGAAAATACTTCTAGGATTTTGAAACAAATGCTGAATCAGTTGATTTATCAACGCAGCCTCCGCATCTGATAGCCTCTGTACTCAAGCTCTACATAAGACAGGTATGATAAATGTACGCTTGATATATTTAACAACTACATAATATACATAATCATGACTTAAACCGTGTGCTATCCATTTGTATAACAGAAGACAGAAAAGCAAGGTACAGGGTCACACAGCATTTTTCTCTTTTCAATTTAGTTACCTGAGCCACTCATGACAACAAAACTTTATGCTGATCTTATTCAATTAGCCAAGGTAAAAACGCATGATTTTCATGCCTTAAAAAACGATATTTAGAGCTTTGCGTGCACTCATTTCCAATTATAGCAAACGTAACAAAGGTTGCCGATTGCAATTAGCAATCTCCAACTTTCAAAATCCAATTAGCGCACGTAATAGATGGAATTGAAGTAATTGTGGAAATTTGCACAGCGCGTGTTTCATTTCCTTTTATGATTTTATCAACTAGCTCTCTTTTACAACAACAATAAACTAATGTTCTTCCCTAACAATACAGGCAAAACATCGAGATTGAAGCAGCATATTTTTGTTTCTTTCCCTAGGAAAGTACGCATCTAAATTGGCTGACTGTTGAAGAATACGAGGGAGATGCTAAAGACGAATTTAGGTCACTTTTGGCGAAACTTCAAATTACTCTCAAGAAGTTACCAAGATCAAACTATCTCACAACCGCAACCCTCATCAAGCATTTACACAAGTAAGAAATTTCTGAACTTTTTAGATTACACGGTAATCCATTAGCATTGTTTATGACGTTCACGTTTTTAAAAGTTAACTGCACTTATGAAGGCTTGGGTCGACGGAAGCTCTGTTAAGATCTCTATAACAAATGCACGGGCATGTTGTTTCTACAAATCGATGATTTAACAACCATGCAGTTAAATAATTTCAAGATATATTCAACCCCTTCGTCCGTTTTTAGAGTCTCGCTTCATGAGGAATACAACCAAATGAATCCACAAAATTTGGCCATTGTATTTGGCCCCACCATTTTAAAATTGGAATGGTAAGTATTAAGAAATAATACTTTGTCTTTGGTGAAAACCAATAATATCGTCATATCTATCGCATGAGAAGTAAACTTTCTGAAATTGCATATATTTTGATCTATGCAATTGAGTAATCATAATATTCTTAAAGTATGATATCTTTGTCGTTTTAGTGAGAACTCCACAACATCACTCTCGTCCTTGGTAGACATGTCTCATCAGACCCGCATAGTCGCATTGCTCATTGTCAATCCTCAGGTACGTTGAAGATAAGAGATATTTCTAATATATCGTCATTTGTACAATTTACTTTGATAGAGCAAGATCGGAGTCAACTCAGTCAAAGAAGTCTCTAAAATTGTAGTTGACATGTAGTGCTGATGCATGCATGCTTCAGCATCTATTGAAGAGTTCTTTTCGCGTTGAGGTTCTATTGGAATGTTTTGCGTTCACTTAATTATAATTACTTATCTTTTTGACGATTCCAATCCAATCGCGGCATTTCCCGATCCATTTATCAGACGTAATAAACGTACTCCACCTTAATTAGCAAATCACAATTAACAGACGTCATAAATTAATTCTACTTTAATTAGTGACGAACGACGAAGAGCGCACGTTCGGTTTTTATTCCGACGTTATATACTTGCATAACTATCTTTATTCTGGGCTTAAACTGTAGTCTTACCACGAAATAGTCCCATACAGTGAATCCTCGGTCAGATAACCATAGGTTTGAACATTTTTACTTCGTATTTAGGTCTTCGATGACGTTCCAGATGAACCTGAGGAAGAAAATGGAGATGTTTCAATTGAGGAAAACGATTCTTCATTACCAAATACCCCTGTCGAGGTAATATTTTACGAGGTTAATAACTTGACAATGGCACTGTGGATCGAGTTATAGATTAATATGATCAAATGGTTCGTATACTACAGTGCATGATAATAAAATCGCATTATGATTGAATTATTCCTCGCCTTTAGAAATTTATTTCACTGAAAACTGAAGAAGATGAAAGTGGTATGCCGAATCTTTACGGTGAAAGAAGTACCAGAGTAAGAGGTACGAGTATAATATGCTTTCACTTGCAAATTATTCCTTATTCTGGACGCATATCATGGTTGCCTACTCATGCATGTCACCGAAAAGAAGATTTGTTATGGTATTTCATATCCTTGTAGGCGAAGGCCTGTCTCCTATGGAGAAACTTGCATCACAATCATCTGAAGTAAAGGACAATAACAAGTATGTTATAGATTCTTACCTAATATTACATATAGTATGTCACGCATCGCGGTTACCCCAAATGAAGAGGCTTTTGTAGCCATAGGCTTAGCAGTCCATGTTTTAACGAAGGTCATTCTTCACGATGCTCGTATAAAGATAGATCTTAATCCATTCCTCTCTCTACACCACCTGGCGTTCATTTTAGGCATGCAGAGTCACATAATAATACATGCATAAAAATAATAAGCTCAATATATTGATTTTTATTGAAATAAAATAATCGTATTTAGGCGCTTTATAGTGCAACTTCATAACGTTTTTTGGTTCATTAAAATGTGATGTGCTTGAATTGAGGTTTATATTATAGGTTTGATTCCGACACAATAAGAACAAGCGATCGTATTGATATACAGGTATTTATGTACAACGTGTTGTTACTCAGGACAATGGTTCTGCTGGTGTTTTTTTAATGGTGTTTATTTATCTTCCGTAGGGTGACGTACCAAATCTGTTTGTTGAAACCTCGATTTTACTTCCTGGTAGTTTGGAGGAACAAAATAAGCCCTTCGATTTTATTCAAGATGGTGAACATTTGGTTGACGATGATAACGGTAAAGATTTCAGACTGTGCTTTTCATTGTAACATTACGCTTCAAAAGGTGCTATTCATATTGATATAATGACGCAAAGCAAAATAAAATTGTTAAACAGGATAATCTAATCCTAACCGTTAATCACTTACCCAAATCAGTACCAGAACCCTAATCCAAATCCTAACGCTAATCTGATCTGATGTATTTTCAGAGAACTAATATGGAAAGTTACGCACACGTTTTTTAATCACAACATTACCTGCCCTCTAGTATCTTCACAAACTCTTTTTTGTGTCTTAGATCGTGCAAATCACAATGTTGGACATCGTATAAATTATGGGTATCGGCATTTAGCAGATGAAAACGAGAAACAAAATATCAACACATTGCCAAAAGACATCTCACTTGCTGATGAAATACAAGATGAATTTAATAGAAAATTTCAGTCTGCGGATACCGCTAACGGTGTAACGGAAGACGCCCCGTCACCTGGCGAGTCGAGTGTTGAAGAGGATACAAGTATCACACGCAGGCGATCCAAAGCATTCAGTGTTGGGAAACGGAATGCTAACCCTGATATGTTAGCCAAGCGTGGGTCAGCTTTAATAAATGCCTATATAATGGACAACAAGAAGACTGAAGAAAGCGACTCTTCGCGAGATTCCCCTCCTGGAAAAATAGTTAGTGACGTGTCCGTTACTACAGAAAGTTTAAAACAAGAAAACGATGTGGGGGCTAACAATGAAACCGTCCCTTCAACGTCTACGGTATCTTCGTCTGCAAATAAAACTACTGATTCTGATATCACTCCAGTGAATACGGAATCTGAGGAGAAAGGTCATCGCAATGGAAATGATTCATCAGAGACAAGTTCCTCTGCTGTTTCTAAATCTGGAAACGAATCCAGTATAGCGGCTTTGTATAGGGACACGCCTAGTCGTAAACGGAGTGCGACGTACGAGAACGAAGCAAAGCGAATGTTTGAGAATAGACCAGAAAGAGGTGATAAACAGCTTACCAGCGAACGCCTTTTTGCGTATGGTGTCCGGGGAAGGCGTGCTAGAGTATCAGTGAAAGACCAAGTGAAGCAGCTGGAGAATAGAGAACAAAATGATGCTTCTAAAGCTGGGGCATCTGGGGTACGGAGCAATAAACTACCGGATACTGTGACCACCCAAGCCGGTAAGACAGGTTTGAAAGGAGCAGCGAATGATACGAATGGTACATCTAATGATGTCGGTGAAAATAAGGTACTGGGAGGTATTGATGGAAAGGAGAACGTCGACGGAAACTCGTCTAATAACACCTCGTCTAAAATTCATGAACCTCTGACCCGACTATATGCCGCAGGTGGAAATTCCGGGATCTTCCAACCGCCCAAAAGTCCAGTTCCTAAATATCGAACAGCGGATGACAAGTTTTGTCCTTTAAAAAGGGATATCAGTTTGGAGTCACCGCGGACGCCTTCCTCAGATTCATCAGCAGATGATAGTGATGATGCTAACGTTGCTACGGAAACATCTTTACTGCCAAAGTGGACGGGGCGTGGGCTCACACCCCGTGATTCAAGTCAAGCACCAGAATTCGTATAATCTATTGTCAAGATTATTATCACGATCCAAATTTCGGATTGGTACAGAATACTGTGGGAAAATACGATGCAAACTGATACTTTCTGTTGCAATAAACCAAATAATTAAGAGCTTGCTAATATGAAGTTAATCAGGTTTTTTTACCGAACTATTATTTCGAGTTATGCAAAAGTTTCACATCGTTTGCATCAATGAAGAAGACAGTAATAACATTACAAAGTAATTAGAAATGTTACTTCTTTTTCAAATTCACTATTGAAAATCGAGAAGTCACATTAAATCGCTGCTTTTAGGCTTGTCTGAACTAAGGGTTAAACCCGGCCGATACTGCAGTCATAGTCCACGTGGTCTTTTGTTATTATAATCATGGGATATAATTACATTCACTTCAAAATATTCTACATTTGAATACTACACATCTATGTACATTGAATTTCTGTATTTTGTATATTAATTAATCAATCTTCTGTGTATAAGTGAATAGACAGGTTATGCAGAAAATATATTGTAATCAATTTTAAAGTCTGTGGGTTTTAAAATACTGATACAACAAGATTATCTCTCCAATTGATAATTGATATCTCTTCAATTGCATAAATTGATAACTGACAAGCTGGTGTATTTACGACTTCATTCCCAGGGATCTATGTTTTTAGAGAGGATTGCCCGCTTTTTCTGCTCTCTTAGAGAAAATATCTCTGGTAGAAGCTAGTAAATTAGTAAAATTCTACGATAGTACGTTTTATGCAATGAGGATAAAAATCGTGTTAATAAAATTTGGAATAGAGAATTCATTTAATTTATGCAGAATAAGTGGGCCGGGGGGTCTAATACACATCAGCTGCACCTAACATTTGGATTGGCTGGCGTGGTGGTATCACTAGCCTTCCTTACAGTTTGAAAACTTTAAAAATTTGGTAAAAAAGGTCGCGCCCCTCAATTCCACTCGCAGCTATGCCACGGCTACCTTTCACAGGCGTTTTTATTCCCTCCGCGTCGCTAAACTCCTTTTACAAAGAGCTTTTAATTCCAAATTTATTTCGACGATAGTACGACGTTTGGCGACGTATTGCGACCCTTGGCCGGCGTATTGCGTCGCGGCAAAGTCAAAAAGAGTTGTGCATGTACTAAAATAGTTCTTCTCCCACGATTCATAGCGCGCTCATGCATGCTCGTTTGGGTCTTACGCCATATCAGTTTTGTCAATGGCGGAGATGAGTAGGTGATATTAAATCGAAGAATCCTTCAGAATCTGGTCTCAGATTTATACATCGTGACCAAATGGATCGTGAGTACAGTGTGTTGGTGAGCAATAAATTTGCTGGTCTTCTCGATGACGAAGAAGATCCTGCTGAAATAATAAATGATCCAAAAGAGAAGTCGAAGGACGAAGATAGCAATCGCAAAGAGAACAAGAAGAAGCAGGTCTTGGAAAAGAAAGCAACTAAGTCTAACGCGAAAGATGCATTCTCAAAGAAAGAGAATATAAATGATGAAAATCAGAAGGACAGTAAGTGTGTTAATGTGTTATAAAAATGCAGCAGAATAGCGGTTTGTTTTTGCAAGTCATGTGCAGGTGGCCATCACACATGTGAAGCACGAAGGCTTAGTATAACAATTTAAACTAGGCCACAACTCTCGTTACGTTTAACCGTTTATTTTGATAATTTCGCGTTGTTTGGTTTTTATACGATATGATCGCTTGTGATATATTTAAGGACTTGAAGTATTATTCTTCTTAAATTAATTACTAAGTAAAACCGTTGTACTCTGTGTATTTTTGGTACGCCTAACTTGTACAAGTAATTTTCTGCAATCGGCCAGAAATTGCATATGACAACATTGTTGATCAAATCGTGTTTTTTTCCCTTTTTTTGTTCGAATTCAGACCGCAAAGAGAAGCATGAAGAAAGACGTGGGCCTAGACGAGATGACACAAGGCGTGAAAATGAGAAAAATGCACGGATGTCCAATGGGCCAGTTAGTCCAAGTGAAAGGAAGAACTTTGATAAACCTCGTGGAGGTGGCTTTGGTAAAAGAAGAGATAATGAATCAAATGATGTGGACAACAACAATCGTGAAGAAAGGAAGTCTGATTCAGGGGAAAGAAGATCTGGTGGTTTTGGCAATCGAGAAAACAGAGGTGAAAGAGGAGGATTTGGTGGTTCTCGAGATGAAGAACGGGGAGGTGGCAGAGGCCGTGGTGGTCGTGGGCGCGGGGGAAGAGGAGGTTTTGGACGAGGACGGGGAAGAAGGGAATTTGACAGACACAGTGGGAGTGATAGAACGTAAGTGTTATTCCTAAACACCACTCTAAGAATAAAAATTTTATTAAATATATTGCATTGCATACTGTACTAGTGTCTTCACCCTCTCAATTTACAATCATTGTTGAAACCAATGCACAGATAAAAAGCTGGTAGTTAACTAAAGACATGTTGTTCAACCTTTTTCATGCACTTCCTTTAAACATGCAGCTGTCTATTTATTTAAGCATAAAACTGTTTCTAAAATTACATTTTCTGTTGCCACATTATCAATGTTTGTTGTGAGCATTCAATCAGCTTCTTAGGAAAGAATTAAGTTCACCTGATTGGGCTAATCAGTTGGAACTTGGTAAGTGGTTCTAAAATGCGCAAATGGACAAAGATTTCAAATAGAAATGGTTAATATTAACAATAACTGTCTATGAATGCTGTTCAACTGAGATATTTTTATTAAGATTCAAGGAACAGTGCAAAACTTTTTTAATTAAATTGGTTTCTCAAATGGTCTATAATATGAACTTGTTTTAACTATAAGTGTATATATATATAATAAAGTTTTATCAGTTCTATTCTAACATGGGTCCTTGATTTATAGCAGCCTATAGCTGATCAAGTTTAACCTGTCAAAATAGAGTTTATTATTATTATTATTATTCTAAATAAGTAGTTAATTAAAGTTGTGCAAGCAATTTGCTATGCAGTAGCATCATCATCTTTTGTGAACAATGTGTAGGTAAATAAGTGCAATGCAGAGAAAATATTTACAAACACCAATATGCACATTTTTCTTCATCAAGTCGATCAGTCTGAGTTCATTATTGCTGTTTTAGAAGTATCAAACCAGAGGAAAAGCGTGATGGGGGTGGACAGTATAATTGGGGAAAAGCCACAGATGTGAAGTAAGTTTCATTAAATTCATTTAATCAATTTTTGTACCACAGTCACATTGATTGTGGATTTTTTACATTAATGAACTTTAGAAATTTTAAAAAACCTATTATTATAAGGAATTAACATGTGAAATCCAGGTTTATGTAAGGAGAAGTACTCAGGCACTTCAAAATTATATGATTACATTTTGAGCATATTGATCATTGGAAAAAATATTTGCCTTTTTTTGGTTTTGTGATGATGGTATTTTTCAAAAACATGAGACTGTTGATCCTAAAAAATTAAAAATGCATCTCAACATTCTAGCCTCAGGAGAGGTACAGTATTTAGTATACAGTATATTTTATTATGTAAATAGTATTTATATACAATATATTTTATCCATGATTTTCAACCCAATAGTTAAGTTGTAGATTTGACCAGGATTGCAGAGGTGACAAATAATCAAACAATTCTACTTGATCTATAATATCTTACTATTTCTGTGTCATAAATTCCTCTTTTTGTAGTGAATCTGAAAATGTTCCAAGTGAAGAAGTCAATGACTGGGGTGGTGAACCAGCTGCAGTTGAGCCAGCTGAGGAACCCAAGGAAAACAAGGATAACGAGTATGTAATGGTATTACCGTATTGGTAATTATAAAAAGAAGACATGTAAGGTTGACTGGTCACAATATTTTAGGGAGGAGAGGACATCCGAGGATGACACAAAAGAAGAGGAAGTACAAGAAATGTCTTATCAAGAATGGAAAGAAAAACAAGAACTGGGCAAAGAACAAATGAAATATAAACTGGAACATAGTGAAAGGAAGGCAGGCGAAGGAGAAAACAAATCACAATGGAAGAATACTAAAGTATTCAAGCGAAAAGAAAACGTTGATCCACTGTATACAGAACGAAGGGTAAAATAAATTATTGACTTTGATCTGCTATGGAAAACCTAAAATTTAAATGCCATACACAGAAAATGCAAAAATGTTTCCAGACTGAACCAGTAAAAATGGAGCTCCTTCATAGATTCTAATCATTTCAGGCGAAGATTTTTGGTTTCAGAAATTACAAATTTGCTACTCTGATTAGTGCGTTTGGCAGTAGTGTTTCAAGATCAATTTCTGACATCTTTCAACTTCATCGTCTTCATGAGTGAAATTTCTGTTTTCATTAGGAATACGAAGAGAAGATCAAGACATCAGGTCGTGTTAAGCAGACTCTGGATATTGATATTAAGTTTGCACCTGGTGATAAATTCCAAGAATCAAGAGGTGGTCGTCGAGGGCGCGGTGGTCCAAGAGGTGGTCGTGGTGGCAGTGGTGGAGAACGTCGCGGTGGCGGATTTGGTGATCGTGGTGAGCGTGGCGATCGTGGTGAGCGTGGCGATCGTGGTGAGCGTGGCGGCGGATTTGGTGATCGTGGTGAGCGTGGCGGCGGATTTGGTGATCGTAACGAGCGTGGTGGAGATCGAAGTGAGCGTGGTGGTGGATTTGGTGACCGTAGCGAACGTGGCGAGCGTGGTGGTGGATTTGGTGACCGTGGTGAAAGAAGAGGTGGGAGAGGTTTTGGTAGATCAGGAGGAAGAGGTGGAGGTTTTGGCGAAAGACGTGGCGGTGGTCGTGGAGGATTTGGTGAAAATGCTACCGATGGTGACAACGAGCTTAAATTTGATAACGATGATGAATTCCCAACTTTGGGGTAAACACTTAGTTTGAATCCTGTCATAAATCCTGAGCAATGGACCTCGTTAATAGTAGAAAATATATTGCCTTAATAGTAGAAAATATATTGCCGAGTGCTTGTTAGACTTCGAGATATGATGATTTATTATGTAAGTGCTGGCTGTGAGTATAACTAGTAGGATCGATTTACTAGTAGTTTTTTTCAAGGATTGATTTTAAGGCAACTGAAACATGGCAAGAATTCGTATGTTTGTTTGTTAAAGATGCCTTTCATATTTTATGATTTTCTAGCAAGATTTTTTGAGTTTATTTCTTTGCTATGCTGTTGCCAATATTGGTAGATGTATTCAGCTTGTATTTTGAATTTGAGAATGTATAACTGATGTACGAATTGATTCATACTTTTGTCCTGAATTGCGATCCTTCGCAAGGGAACATTTTGAAGTGATTTGAGTTACTTCCATATATTGACAATGAAGGTAGCAGCGAGATGGTGTTCAGTAACGTAGTGTTAGTTTGAGCGTGGTATTAGTCCATTTGTGTAAAATATTGATCAGTAACTGGATAAAACAGGATTATAAAAACTAAATCTCTGGAATGAATTACTTTATATTGCATTACTTGAAAGTTGAAACACGGACCTACGGCTACAGTCTACGGATGCATGGGATTTGATAACTTACCATCGAGGGAAAGGAACGGAAGCCTTGTTTGTACGACATAAATTTTTGGCATGCAATTTAGATGGTTACTAATAGTAAACAAATAAGGTGATCGGCCACGAGCCAAAAAGTTTCGGCGGGTTGAGACCATTATCTCCAGTGGTTGTCCTGACCGCCAAAAATCTGGCAGGCAGACTCAAAATCGTCACGCAATGTGCCGCGGCCCTCATTGCTTTATACAATAGTTGTATGCAAAAATGGTACAAATAGTTGTATGGAAGCTTTTCTTAAAGCCCGCTGGACAATTCAAGAGAGCTATCAGCTGAGCTAACGACCTCGTTAGCAGCAACATCAATACTCTGTTTGCTGGGCCGCCTGGCGCCTACGTCATTTCACAACACTTCCCTGCGTGGCAATAGTATACTCTTGTAATTCACAAGAGTATACTATTGCCACGCAGGGAAGGTCAACGATCCGATCCTTTTATAGTAAAACGAAACAGTTTTGGTACTTCGTTGTTCATGTAATTCACGCTCAGATGAATACATGGTAAAAGCTGATGAAAATGTTACCCTTACTACACGTCATAAAACATATTGCGAAATATAAATACACCACATCATCGAATATTTTTTAAATTTGTCTATTCTATAAATTAGTTCCCTCGTCTATTTACACCCTCTAATTTGCGCGAAAACAAAATACATTATTTACATTGCACATGGTGAAACTTTGGTGCAGGCTACTGACTTGTACACAAATTAACAATGGTTGGTACATTTCAATTTATAACCGAAGTAAAATATCGTCCTAAATAGTCACTTGTCTGGTGATTAATGTTGTGTTTAATGTTGTGTACTGGACCAGTGATTCAATACATAGAATGAGAAAACAATATAGCCAATACTACAAATAACTATACAGGAAAAATAGTGAGATCACTAAACGAGTGAGTACTGACCAGTGAGTGACCTCTATACAACAATATGTTTGTTTAACTGTTTGTTTGCCGTTCAATGGTACTGATGTAATCATTGTCATAATATTCATGATATTTTAGTCATGACAAATGTTTTCCCACTTTGTCCACTGAATCACCTTTTTTTTGTTTTAAAACTATTTACCATCCAATACTTTTTACAGATTTTTACATTCAAAAATAGATAACTATGTATTATAACATCAATCGACTTTATCATATCATACCAAATTACTTGATTAAACTGTTTTAAATACACTAGCTAGGGTAACATGTATGATCACTGTCTAGCCTGGTTTCTGTGATTTGCTAAACCAATTACTGAAATAATAATCAATTTTTTTTTCTTGGTTTGGTTAGTTCTTGTAATCAAATCTTAATTGTGTTACAATGTACAAACTTTTATAACACAAATTTCCTTTTTCTCTTCATAATTATTTTCTGTCATTGACATCAATTGTCACAATAAAAAGAAGGCCTTTTTAACTGTGAAACTGATGTTATGAAAACAATATCAATAGGAAAGTTCTAATTTTTACAAATAGCATGATGCAAGGAATGCCAAGGATAAAACCTAATCATTTTGCAACTCAGATAATGGAAAAAAAGGCCTATCTATAGCCTCAACGCAACTTAAGCTATACCTGCGTCACAGCTAAACTGTACTTAAACTGGAAGTGTAATGCCCATAAATTACAATTACTTCTCAAAAACATTTACATTTCTTGTGCAGATGGTGTTAAAACAGTCATTGGCGTCAGTCTATAAATAAAACACATACATTTTGGTACCTCATTGTTATAGGTAGCACGGTTATTGCACCTAGTCTCCATGTGGGTCAGCATCAATTACATTCAAGTAGCACAATTTTTTCAGGTAGTTCAAGAACGTTTTGGGAACATGTTTAAATAATAAAGCTAGATGATAAAGCAATTTTATTGTACCTTGGTAATCCTTCAATCAATCCGATGTTTCGTAGGAAGATAGCAAGGCAGCGTCAACTGGCTCCATACATGATGGACAAGTAAATGACCGTATTAACCAATCATCAATACATTCCTTGTGATAGATATGCAGACAGGGCAAAAACCGTATAGCATCACCATAATCAAAGTCTACCATACATATAGCACACCTAGGAATACCAAACTAGATCGTAAGGAAGAATTCTTGAATCTGGTATATCAATTCTGTTTGATAAACAACATGTAAAAATAGGGCCAATGGTAGAATTATAGAATACTAAATGAATAGTGCATTATGTTAAAGATCTGTTAGAGGAATAATTGTAGTGTATAAAACTGTCCATTCTTTAAAAATAGTGTTTACTCTTGTTCTGCGAGTCCAATTCATGCATTTGTTTTTCAGACCTACATAAACTCATAATTTGAGATTTCAGCAATTCTAATGCCTTCCAAATATTTGTCAGATCTTTTAAATTTTATTCAGAGTTTTTCTTATGGTTAATCAATATTTTTCCTAAATGATTTTTAATACAGCTTTTGAATACATGATCAGAGTTTGATTGAGGCACCTTTAACATCTGGGGTGAAAAATATTGATTTTATCAAACCAATGAGTACACTTTTGATTGTTCATTGCATATGTAATTTTATATTGCTAAACAAAATTCGAGAAGAGCATTGGTTGTTTGATAAGTTCTTGGTTTTCATGTTACCCAAACAAAAGACCATGTTTCAACAATAAAAAGACATAAAAAGAAATTTCATATTAAATATTTATGGGGCCATCTGGTGATGTGGTTGATATCACAAGGGAATTTGATTGGTCAAAATATTCCTAGGCACACTATTCACACATCTCATTAATTGAAGCTGTATAGACAAGTTTTCTTTATTCCACACTTATCTACAGGAAACTCTGGTAATGGCCTTTATAATTCCGAATGATGTAAGAATTACTTACACGCCAACACAATATACCACAAGAAAAGCCATAAATTATAAATTTTTGAGTGTCAGTACTTTGCAAAGTTCAAAATATTCAGATAAAAGGAACCCAATCTCGTACAGTGAAGGTTATACAGTATCTGTATATGTAAATATTTATTCGCACAGAGTAACAACTCAGTAATTAAACCAGTGGCATGTCTTATTCGTTGTATATGTATTCTCGCACAACACTGAACAATGCCGTATTAAATACGTAAACTCAATATATCTTTCTTGCGTATAATGAAAGGAAATATGTAAACGACATGATTTGCGATATCGTTTTTTCCATACACATTTTAATAAACTCACTCTCTTTTCTTTTTTGTTTCATCGTATTTCCCAACAGGTAAATGTTGGATTAAGCCAAGTCGTTGGGCTAAGCGAATTTGCTGCTCTTCAGAGAGAAGATGCGGGGCCCTCTGGCTTTGAATAAAATACGAATATGGTGGGTCTTCCTAATAAAATAAACGGAAGAACAGAGAGATAAGAATGATGATTGCTAGAGATGAAAAACATAGAAAACTTTAGGTGTAAAAATGGTTAAGAATGATAGAAAATCATTCAAGTAATGCTTTAAATACGAATACCTGATATGGCGGAGGCGGCTCTCCTCGCGTATTTAATGCTCCGTGTTCTTCATGTAGAAGTGAAATATCATCTGAAGTTGGACTTTTCAAACAGTTACCCATTACGGGTTTTCTGTAAAGTATACGAGCAACCCGAAAAAAGATAAAGTCGTATATGTTATACACACACTATCCTCTGAAAATTTTTTCTATAGCACTCACAACATTATTCTCCCGAAGACTTGTTGTTATCGTTTCGAGTAAACACCGGAAATGGTCGTCGTGTGGTCGGATGATCGATAGTTGAGAGTTCACTGGTTGAAACTAATACAAGTATTGCATATAATTATGTAAAATCATTTTTTAAAACAATAGAAAGCGACATCTTGCTAAACTAAAGTGCTTTTTCTGTATTTTTTAACCTATACGGACTGCATCCTAGGATTAGCCATGCCTTTCAGTTTACTTAGCTGGCAACCACTCGGCAAGACGTCGGAAAGAAATCTGTCAGATGGAAAAATGATGACCAAAGCAACTTTTCAATTTGCAGTGAGATGTCTTTAAATCGTCTTTCCCAGAAAGACAACAATTATTAGTCGCACTCACTCTTTCTCATCCCTTGCAGCATTACGTCATGATCATTTGAGCCGATCATATTTAAAAGAGATAGGGTGACTATGCTTTTACACTAGACTGATTAACTGGCAGAATTAGCCAATTAGAATCGTATACCTGGCCTCTGGTGATAAACGTAATGGCCAGAGGTAATAGACGTAAGGTAATTGGAAGTGAGTTGCTAAATAGGTTTAGAGTTTTGTAACTGCTGTAATGACCATAAGGACTTATTATTTGGAAAACTTGCTGATAGCTTAGTCTTCACTATTCAACAGACCGGAGACTATTGTTTCATTGTTCTCAGGAGATTATAGACAGCGAACGGAACAGGGAAAGCCGGAAAGGTAATGCGGAAAAAATATTTAAACCGTGATTTATCGTGAAAACAATGAATAAATTAATACCTCGATGCTCCCCGCAGTTCGAAAGAATAACGCGTCCTCAAGCTAAATGGCCTAAATCTGCCCAGAGTTATCTGCCACTTTGAGGGTGAGAGGCTGTCAAAAGCAGTGAAGTTCTTTGGTCAAATTAGTGTCAAGTAACTCAAGTTCATGACATTACCAATACCTAACAGTACCTGTTTCCGCGTTTCGCTGATGTATGGTAGATTAGATATCAGAATAGTCAGATATGCCATTTTCCGGGGGTGGGAGCTCTTTGTGTTTCTACTGCGCCCGCAATTTCAACCAGAAGCGCGTTCACTAAAATTTTGGAGGCAAAATCATTGAGCAAAAGAGCCATATGACCATGCAGAAAGAAAGACGAAATTAGTAAAACTTTGAACAAGGTTTTACACGTGTTGGTGGCGATTTCGGCAGTTTTTGTGTTACACAAGTGATATGCCAGTCGCTACTAGTCGAATGTCTGGGGACCGAGTGGTTGTTCCCCCAGAAAACTTAGAGAATGCAGGCAAAGACATAGATGAGTATTTGGCCTCAGACAGAAGATACCCTGAATTAGCTGATCAAATAGGCGTATTTTCGCAAGGTAAGATTTCGCGGAGTTACATAAATACAATTACATATTACTTGGTGTAGGCTCATTTTCAGTCAACCAGTAATACCTTTATAAAGCATCAAAAAGTTTTCTTGCCAACTTTCACTCATTATAAACATAGTGGAACAACTGAATAATGAAGACATTAAAATTTCTAAAGGAGGAAATAGCCTATTCTTTGGAAATTTCTTTTGTGGTCTTTTAACTTATACTTTGGATCTTGTGTCTTTCAGTAGTAGTGCTTTCTACTAATTCTACTAATGCCTATGCTATATACAATTTGAATGTGAATCTAGCACTAGACCATGTTACTAACTGGGTATCAATGAAGGACTGGATTTAGCATAAGTGACCCTTACTTGTCTCCCCCTAAAATTCAAATAAGGCATACAATACAACAAAGAATATCTCCTTTTTACATACAACATGATACAGTCATACAAAGCAGCATGAAGACTTGTAAAAATTATTGCAAAATTGGTCTTTGAATTTCATGAATGCTTAAGCTACCCTATTCATGTTATCCTATCATGGAGGCAATTACATAGAATTGTGATATATTCTGTCGGCTACCTTGTTTGAACATTGTAAGGTGTTATGCATTTTAAGTAATAAAATGTAATAGCATCTGGGTTTTTTTTGGATAGTTGTTAGTTTGGATAGTAGATAAGTTAATTAGGTACAGAATAAACCTTTCTGCTTTTACCTTTTGAGCATGAGCATTAGTTGATTATAATAGTAAATTTGAGTAATAATGGTGTATTTCAGGAGTGATTTAATTAGCAAAGAAGCAAAAAACATCAACAAAGTTTCCTTACAAATAAAGTTTTTCTTGCTCACAATGTGATTATGATTGTCAGTTACCATCGGCATTGTGTGCTTAAGGTAAAATTTAAGGTTATGTCTATTTGATCGAGAAATCCACCAAACAAGGTGGTGATCGAGAGACTTGATTGTTAATATACCATGGTTATAGTCTGTGATGGATCCCAATTAAAAGCTTTATAATTGAAAGATTCTAAACATCAGTTAGCTGTTTCATAGAATGTGGCAAGCATTGATGTCTAGAAGAATATTTTTGTTGAAATTACAAAAAGATTCAAAATTTAGTGGCTGACTTTCTGACTTGTGGCCTTATTAAAAAGGAAAATTTATATAGTATTTTAAAAGAGTATGTCATTAAAAAGTCTTTTACTGAAAGTAAATCTTTAACTTGCTGTCAAATGTCACAAAAGTCAGGCGACTATATAGTTTAACATTCATTATGTAGGTTAAATTGTGAATGACCTAAAAACATTCATTATGTAGGTTAAAATGTGAATGACCTGAAAACACTTGCTGGATTGACAACATTGATTGATCTCTTCTTAGCATAACATCTTGAACTCTCAGAGGAGGTCATCCTTACTTACAGTAGTGTGTGTCAGTGTGTGACATTCCCAAAAACATTTCAAAAATCCCCATGCAGAGTGAAAGTAGCGATTTGCAAATCCTAGGCGCACGCGAATTTTCGTGTACGATCATAGGCAGCCCAATGGCGACTCGCGTGTTCAGGCAATGTAGGCATTATATAGTATATATATATCCTAAGGTAGGCAACTTCAATCCCGATATCGACATGGACACATGCAAACAATCCGAAAATACTTCAATTTATCCCTAAAACTAAGCTAAAATAACAGCAGAAATGAAATCTACGATAATTTTTACCACATACTGGCTATATTTTAATATTGAAAAGAAGTTATAGAAGCAAGAAAAATGCGAAAAGCTTTTGATATTTTACTCATTTTTTGAATGGGCCGATGCTGGACCCGCGCTGTTGACTTTTGAGAACGTTGAAAATGACGAGTTTGTAATCTGATTGGCTGCTTTTTGTTCTCGCTGTTGTGACAGCCAATCAGATTACAAACTCGTCATTTTCAACGTTCTCAAAAGTCAACAGCGCGGGTCCAGCATCGGCCCATTCAAAAAATGAGTAAAATATCAAAAGCTTTTCGCATTTTTCTTGCTTCTATAACTTCTTTTCAATATTAAAATATAGCCAGTATGTGGTAAAAATCATCGTAGATTTCATTTCTGCTGTTATTTTAGCTTAGTTTTAGGGATAAATTGAAGTATTTTCGGATTGTTTGCATGTGTCCATGTCGATATCGGGATTGAAGTTGCCTACCTTAGGATATATATATACTATATAATGCCTACATTGCCTGAACACGCAAGTCGCCATTGGGCTGCCTATGGTACGATTGAAACAAAGTTCATTATGACGTCGACAATCTTTCAATTAGCGCACCATTTCCTACGTCACTAATGAGGCAATTATTTAGTATCAAGAGATTACATAATGTATTAGTGCAGAATAGAAATCTACCAGGGGCCGGTTGTATGAAAGCCAGATAGCGCTATCCACCGGATAGTGATTTTTTCAATCGCTTTAAAATCGCCCTTTGTTTTGTATAACTTTGATTAAATCTTAGTATTTCTAAATCGGGGATCCTCTTTAACAATTGTTGGTTCCAAAGATTAAATTTCATCGCTTTTCGAGCATTTTTAGAACGGTTGAAAAAATCACTATCCGGTGGATAGCGCTATCCAACCTTTGTACAACCCGCCCCAGAAGTCTATCTCACTCAGAATCCACCTTGCATTTTTTGTAAGTATTCCATCTGTATGAGTATCACGCCTTTCCGGCGTTAGTCAGGTGTGTGCGGAACTCGCTAAACAGTCCAGTCTTTCAGTATGGGAGTTAATTTAGTACAGTCCTGGTACAGTGCATCAGTATTCACAGAATTAAAACCGAAATATTCTTCAATTTCTATAATTTTTTCATGTTATTCTTTTAAAGCTAACGTTGGATTAAGTGGCGTGAACGATTTTGACTATCCTGCAATATCAAGTATTTCCGAGGGTCTGGCAAACGTCCCGCTGATATCAACAGTTAAACATGTTCCATTACCATCAGAACTCGTCGAGCAATTTTCCTGTATCCTTTTTTTAATACCTTGCGTATTCACTACAGATAATGAATAATAACTGTCTTTACCTTTGAGCATTGGATTTGAAGCGCGAAAAGCGTATTGGGAGCGTGAAACTATATTGTCGGAAAGTAATATTCTCCCTTTTCTTAAAGACCTGGTAAAAGTCAAATGAGACATTTGACTCGACTACGGAGCTGAAACTTATGCACTTTGAGAGTTATCTTTGTAAACAATTGTCGAATTGGTTCTGTACATACGAAACGTCACAAATGCAACCAACACCATTTCAAGCTTTTTCACTGACCTGAACGATAAACTTTCATTTGATGAAATTGTAATCGAAAACTTTTCTCAACATGTTTGTACATATATACCAACCTATATGTATTATAGAACAATAAACTCCCTAGTTGACATTTTAGCTGTGTTTCGACATATGGATTGACAAGTTCTTGTTAACTCCTAAAAAACGGTTATCATTTTTAATTTCATGTAAGATATGCAATGCAATTGCCAGATGGGTTTATTTCCAGAAATTCGGAGAGCTTGGTTATCCATTGATAGTGACATATTTGTGTGGAATTATGAAGACGGGTAGGTGTGCGGTAGCAGGGTCACCATCCTGGTTTCAGAAAACAAAACTTACAATCTATAGTCTTGCATTATAAATATACTCACACGACGCAGTTGATCGTTTCCTGGCGATTTATCCCCCTAGGCTAAGTTACTAACATTCTTGTCTTAAAATTTGATTGTTTTCACAGTCAATGAACACCACATTACATATTAACATAGACTAAAACGTCAGGCTTGCTTTGCCACTGCACTGCATTCACATGCATGATATTGTGTTTTATATAATATTTTAATTTATGTACGTATAATGTGTTGATATTTCTTATGTGCAGAAGTGATCTGGCCTACTTCGATGGTTTAAGTGAGACTATTTTAAGTGCTGGACTGGTGAAGCCCAAACCAGGTACATTGTACTTTAGGTTAATTTTTATAAGCATGGACAGTAAACTCGGGTACGATGCCCGCGGGAATAACTGA
Source organism: Dendronephthya gigantea (assembly GCF_004324835.1). Lineage (NCBI taxonomy): Eukaryota > Metazoa > Cnidaria > Anthozoa > Malacalcyonacea > Nephtheidae > Dendronephthya > Dendronephthya gigantea. The sequence goes on from NW_021163048.1 coordinate 1,136,732, forward strand.
GAGTAAGTACAACATGCGAGCACTTTTTGATTGGCTGTTACAGTGTATCTAACATTCATTGATAGAATTAAGATTAAGAGAAGAGTCGTATAACCAAAAACCTTTTCTCACGACAGGAATATTTCAAGAACATATAAAGTTTCTTCTTTGTCTTACAACCCCTGTTGATGTCGTTCTTCTTGGTGTCAGCTTCAGCGAAAACGCAGGTAGCCTACACTAGATTTCACCGTACAAAAATTATGGTTGGGATACTCAAAACCAGGAAAAAAACCAGTCAGGAATTCTGGATGATTATATCGGGAATAAAATTACAATTGCTTTGTGTTAATTGTTTAGACTCGGGTTCAGATGAAGAGTACCACGAGATGCACCTGCTACCTGAGCCCTTATTTACTCTACAAACTGACAATGTTTACATGTCCGGTATAACTGGAACATTCGAAGGAAGGATATTCCTGTGTGGGAGAGATGGTTGTCTATATGAAATGGACTATCAGGTAGAATGAATTTTTCCTAAGAACGTAACTTATTGTTGATTTATGTATGATTGTTATTGTTTTGTTATATGATTTAGGGTGCTGGCAACTGGTTTGGAAAGAAATGCAAGAAAATTAACCACTCGGCGAGCTCTCTGTCATTTCTTGTTCCATCATTTCTCAGTTTTTCATTTAGTGGTGAAGGTGAGCAACACACATGCATTCATTTTGAAATATCGAGCTCAATATTATAGCTTGTAGAAATATTTCTTGTGTATGACGAATTTGTGGTTTAACAAGGAAAGTGATATAATAATCAAAGTCACGCATTTCGATTTTTACTTAAGAACTTTCCTTTATACGGTAAAGACGGTAAATCAAATTTGAAATTCAATTCAAAATACGACCGTTCTGACCATTTTGGCCGCTTAATGGAAAGCGCCCTAGGATAGCATTATAGGTTTACTATAACAGCTATCATTTATAGTCTAGTAGGAAAAACCGAATTCTGCTATAATGTTGAAAAATAGAGTAATAAATTGCTATATAATGATTATACGTACTTTAACTTATGAATGCATCACTTCAAATTGCCCAGTAACGGTCAAAACTAATAAGAGTTGATCGTCACCTTATCATAATAATTACTTAGTACTTAAAACGTCTGCAAAGCACGCATTTAGATAGCTAAGTAGTTTATTTGGCCTTAAAGCCTCCTCTGATAATATTCCAATCGCCTTATGTGACGTCTTTCCCTAAGAGCGACATTGCATGTCAAGTATTCGTGACGCGAATATCGTAAGATTGAACTTAATAACATACATCAATCAATTTCAGATCCCGTTGTCCAACTAGCAGTTGATAATACTAGAAATATATTATACTGTCGGACTGAGAGAGGATCTATTCAGGTATAAAAGAATTTGAAAACGATTGCATATAAAATGTAATTAAGCTTAATGTTCTGAGAATTGGTCAGTCAATTTTGACGCAGCAGCCCACATTGAAACTCTTAAATAGATCCTTATGATCTTAATAGAAATAAAGTTGTTTAGTAAAAAAAAAACATTGCGAACTTTAATGGTAACCGAATCTTGTTTTAGAATATTCCATTTACCGTTCAGGTCTGAGACTTTGATGTTTCTTTTCTTCAGCAAAAGTAGTATTCTTAAAAAAAAACAACCAGATTTTTTCAAGCAATGTATTGTAAATCACCTGCTAGGAAACTTTACGTAGAGGGATGTCCTGTTCTCTATACTGCCATTTACTCCTTTATAGCGAACAGTATTGTTTAATGCAGCTTGCTCTCTCACGTAGCAATTTGACACGGTAAAACCGACTGTTGATTATCATTGTATTTAAGGTTTTTGACTTGGGAAAAGATGGCACAAAGACTTCTTATGTGACTTGTTGTTATGAGGATAATATCGTCAATAAAGCAGCCAGCATGTTAAGGTAATGGCAGTTGCTATAGTAGCCTTACTTTATGTAGACCTGCGATTGGTTAATGTGAGAAATTTAAATTGTTTAAAGCAGCGGTTGTTCAAAAAAGTGTAACGTTTCCGTTTCCAATAGAAGCATCGACAGAACACGTCTTAAGCCTATTGTTCATATCGCACCTATTTCAACAAACGAATCTCAACTTGTTCATTTGGTTGCTATCACGCAATCGGGTAAGAAACCGCAAAGCCTGAAATTTGATTGTTTCATCGCAGAAAGAATCTTTTGGAATTGATGCATGATCAATACTATTTAAGAGCCTCTTCTGCTTAAGTATTCAATGAACTCCTAAACAAAAACTTAACAATCAAACAATAAAACAATTCTGTTACTATCGGTTTTATAGGTGTTCGACTGTATTTCATGACCACAACAGCAGAACGGTTTGAGGAACGTCCTTCAAAACTGTCGTTGGTACATGTTCGCATGCCCCCTGGCTGCGCTCCTTCTGCTCGACTTGAAAGACCATTTATGGTTCATGCTGCTTATTACAGACAAGGTGATATATATCAGTCCGATATTCTTTGCCGAAGTTGCTCCCAAATACTGTTTTTATATCTTCACGCAAAGCACCCTGGAGACTTGAGACCTTTATTAAATAAAAAACATAGCTAATCCACGTAGAAAAGTGAAAGAAAAAATAAGAAAGAAATCGTGAAAATGTAACATATGATTTAAAAAGAGACGCAGATTAAAGCTGTAAATTTTCGTCGTTCTTGCGTCTTGTTTTGAGCAATTTCCCTCCCCTGGCTGAAATCGATTTACTAAAATGTTGAAAACTTGGCTTTTGATTTAAAAATCATACTCATTATCTCCTAGGAATTGCTCTGTTATGTTCGTCTCCTAACGAAGAAAATGATGTGTTATGGAGCATCAGTCCAGAAATTTTCCCTTTTCAAAAAAATTTACAAGAATCGTCGGTCAACACTCCACTTGAGGGTAGGGCTTGGGCCCTACACGAGGTTCCCGAAGCAATGTATCCCATGCTGCCCTCCCCAGTCCCCATGAAATGGCCCGATCCACCCACAGTAGTTACCCAGCATGCACTACCGTCAAGAAAATTCGTCGTGTTAAGTGCCCAGGTATCAAGCTTTCAGACTATTTATCGCTAAATCTTCGAATTAGGCAGCCAGTAAGTTAATAAAATCGTCACTTTCATCCTAATACTAGCCTAATATTAACATTAGTTTAAATGTAATTTTCACTACATAGGGCTCTTATTTGTTTACAACCATTCGTCCATTCGAACAACTCAAACATCTCCTGCTTGATAACAATGGCCCGGACTCAGAAGCTGTACAAGGATTCTTTAGGCTATTGCAGGTTTGCAAAAGACATTTTTCATTCCTTTTGATAAAATATACGAGCATTTGCAAGCATCTCTTTCAGCATCTTAGATAACGTAAAGAACTTGCATTCTGATTATTGTTCTTCCAGTTTTCTTACAAACGGATTAACCATCGGAAATTAAATAAATTACTGAAATAGATATTTTTATTGTTTAGTTTCTGTTGACCTGTGCTATTTTATAAACTAAAAGTAAAAGCGATGGTTGTCGTTATATTAACGCGTAATCTTAATTTTGTATATTTCAGGTGGATCACGCATGCGCAACTGCCCTTGTTCTCGCATGTTCAACGACAGATCTTGAAGTAAGCAATCTGTCATTATCAGCTACGAGAAGTTTTTACATCATAAGTTATAAACTCTCAATTACCGACCCAAACCCCCCCCCCCCCCCCCCGTTAAGGCTCGTTTACACTTGCGATTTTCTTCTTTTGATAGATGTGAACGAGTAATTAGTTACGAATGCTCTGATGTATAAAAGCTTTTTATCAGCATCAATAGCTAAATCACTCGTTCATATTTATCAAAAAAAGAAAATCGCACATTAGATTGCAGCAAAAATTGCAAGTGTATATAAACGGGCCTTTATTCCTACAGCTAGCCCCTCGTTGTCCTTCCAGAATTTCCAGAAAATCCGTTGTTATTTATACGAAAACGCAATACCCCCTGTCCTCCTTACAGCAACCCAAAAAAACTCCCCCGTGAATCCACTTGATGCTCTTTAAATATCGGACTTAGATTGCAGACTGGGCGACACAGGCGTTCTTCAGATATGGCGGTGCAACAGTCAGTTATCCTGTGATGACACTTGAAAATCCTGCCGAAAAAAGAGGTCAACCCTTGAGGCGACAATATCCAAGTCAAGCACATGAAACTGGAATGTCGCCCGATATGAGCTATATTCCACCTACACCAGTTCCTGGCAGGAGTCATGGCGGCAGTTACCTAGCAACACCTGCAACAAGGCAGCCTGCAACGTAAGAACTGTCAATCTCCTATTTCAAATTACTTCTATAGTTCTATCCTGAGAATGATCGAAATTAATATGCCATGAACTTGTATTTTTAGTCCTGTTCAAAATCCCCAGTTGCAGTCAACTCCATACGCGTCTACCGTGGGGTCGGGTGTCGTACAACCTGAAGCTTTGAAATCAGGAAGAATAGCTGGATTATATCTTCACATCGCAAGGATATTAGGGTATTAGTTAGAGTTTGAACTTTTAGAAGTTCTTAATATGCCAAACAGTTTCTCCCTGGCAACAATGTTGTTGGCAACAATGTTTCTACTTGTTTTCTTCATATGTATGAAAAATGTTCTTTTCTACCTTTGATTTTGCAGACCATTATGGGATGAAAGATTAGTGATCCAAGAAGATCGGGTTTTACCAGAGCCCCCGAACAACTGGGTGAGTGAATTTGTCATGCGTGGTATAATGTCGTAATAAACATATTTGTCATGCGTGGCATAATGTCGACAGTAGGATGTGAAATATAGATGAAACAAAATTTAAGTGATTTTATAATACCAGAAAGTTTTCACCCTCCTTTTCAATATGAACACCCCCCTGCCCTGTTAATTGAATATCTTCCTTTAACCTCTTCTGTTAGTTCAGTCTTCGTATAACTGATAAGACACGTAGTAAAAGTACTGTATACCTGATATTTTTTAGATTTACAGTCGTTTAACAAGTGATCAAATTGGTTGGTTTGTTGAACAACTTCAAAAGCTTGAAAAATGGCTGGATGCTAACATGACTCATTTTGCCGGCGTCCGATCGCCTCTTGGTTCTCACGTACAACGGCGCGTTGGTACTCCATTACAAACTAGTCAATTAGGTAGGACTTTGAAATATCTGTAACATGAACTTGCACCACTAAGACGTGGGAAAACTTCCGATTAGACCGAATAAGATTATGAAACAAAATAATCCTACCAGTTGGAGGGTTAAAAGGTCCTTGCCAGTTTTTCACTCTGAAAATCCTATGATTTTGGTGAATTTCTTATGATTTCGGCAGATTTTCTCTATAATTGAGCTATACAAGTAATTTAAACGTTGCCATTGACATTGTGTAGGACCTGGTAATACCGAAGCAGATACTGTAAACACTCTGCGCCATTTGATAAGACGTAGTCGTGAAGTGTTGTCATTGTGGCAGATCTTAGATGATAACGAATTCCATCTTGTCGTGCAACGGTTATCCCAGGTCGGTAAAAACGTTAAGAATTTCAGAGGACATGCAACATCTCCCTGTAAACATTCTATGGGCAATGAAAAATTAATTTGTACCTTTTTACTTTTTTAACTGAGTTAGGACAGTGTTTGTTGGCAAAACCAGTTGCTCTCATTAACTGAATGTTATCTTTTTTCTGAATAAAGGAATCACGTGACCGCCTCAACTTTCTAAAGTTTCGTGATTTTGTGCTTTCGGGCAATGTGGTAAGTTTGTTTTCATTTTTTGGAGATTTCTGCGGTTATAGTTTCGTCTGCTGTCGCAAAAGATCGGTCATTTCTGTTGGCTCTGGAAGATACAACAGAAAACGCTTGAGCCAGCATCTCACAAGTCGCTCAAGATTTGTTCGAAACAATTTGAGTGGATTATAGATATCATAACAGTAAAATCTCTTTGCGGCATCGTTACCTTGTTTGTCCAATTTAATGTCATATCCAACTCAATGTCATATCCAATTTAATGTATATCACATGTTAATTGCAATTGTAGGTATGCAATCAACTCATCGCCTCATTAATAACGTGCTTTTTGGATGACAATGCAACCACAGATATAATAAGTACTCAATTACGAGATTTATGTCCAACAATATACACTACAGATGATGCCGTGTGTACCAAGGTCAGTGAGTCCTATGGGGCAATCTATGTTTAATTGGGATGCGAATCAGTCACTTTCTAGTCGCCTATAGTATTGGTGATTTAAGGCAAGGAGGCAATGAGGAGTAAAACAATTTTTTTTCATTTTAAAAATTAAGGCTAATGAATTGCTCGATACAGCTAAAAAAGCCACCGACAAATATGAAAAGGAACGAACATTGCAAGAAGCGACAAGGGTACGAATACGGGAAAATTATACTATATTTAAACGGAAAACCCTCAAGCGCAATATTTAGGATTGATCAGTCCTATTCATATGATATCTCTTCGCTTATCATATTTTAGCTTTACCGTCAAGTTGCAAATCAAATTGATTTAGCATACATCTGTGGTCAGTTTGAAGAATGTAAGTGATTCATATATAACAATTTGTTCTGTCTGTATGCTCTGGTGGAAGATCAATGTTTGACTATAACACGCTAACATTAGCTGTTATTAAAAGAACGGAATAAATAGGAAATTTCTGAATTTGGAAGCGATATGATTCCAAGGTTATAGAATATGTGACAAAGAATATGCATGAATTCGTGATACTGAGCATCATCAACAAAAGCTAAACAGATTAATACAAATGTGTTCAAATGATTTTTTTTTGGGTGGGGTTTGTTTTCCAGTTTTCACAACATTTCGCAACGAACCATTGCAGCTTTACTACTTCTACAGTAAGATGCTCATTTTAGTCGTGGTGTTGGATTTCATCGTTCCCTGCCCATTATAGTCTTGCAACATAATGGTCTTCAGAAGAGATCATGTATTGACAGTTAATGGACAACATCTTCTGTGTTTTTTCAGTACGTTTTTTCGATGGTATCGTTGAACTAGCCGTTCTTACAGCTTCAACAATAGATCCTCAGAATCTTGCTCTTCATTATTACGAAAGTGGTCAACCAGAACAACCTGGTCCACCGTATGATGCCTTTCTGAAAAGGTATACACCGTTCGCCATTTTTTTAATCATGGACGGGTCTTAACAGTTTGCTTTATTTTTTGTCTCAAGACAAATATTTTATAGTTTACTCGACAGAAGAGAAACATACTTCAAGTTTAATTCAATCCATCACCTTGAATTTAGTATGTTTTATGTTTTATGTGAGGTTAAAATTTGAGGCGTATTTCTTTACTGTTTCAGGCAACGCTGTTACAACTGTGTTTTGGATACACTAACTCATCTTTTGACCACGCGTCAATCACGTGCTAATGCTCCAAATGTCCCCAGCAGACCTGGTCCTCCAATACCACCGGATGGGAATGCGTTAACATCTGAAGAAGCCGAACGTTATGTATGTAATGTATTTTCTATAGCTTCACCTTGGACTTCTTTGCATTGCTCATGTATGCCGTATACTGTAAATGATTGAAATTCTCAGAAACGTTTATTTGCAAAAAATTATTTCGTTGCTACCCGTGTTCGTTGAAGCTAAAATGCCCATGCACTGTATCCCTTCCTGTTTTTTAGCTTGAGGGAACATTAGTAATGGCGTTGAGATCACGTGATGAACTGTTTTTATCCTCCGTTTTTGATTGGTTAATTGAAAAGAGTATGACTGAAAGGCTACTTGAGGTAAGTAAGCTGTGCTTGATTTCTGTTAGGGCATCCATCCTCTCTGAGTACGATCTCGTGAACGGCAAATCCAGGGAGGATAGATGGAAATTCAAAATAAGCATTTTTCCTAACAGGTTAGATCCGAGTTTCTAGAGACATACTTAAAACGACTAGCCGCAATACAGGTATGTTTGTTTCATTGATATGCGGGACTGTATCTCAGAAAGGCTACTCAATTTTCGGTAATTTTGTTTCATGCAGCACCCGAATAACATTCCAGTGCTAGATCTTCTTTGGAAATATTACGAGAAAACTGAGAATTATTCTGGAGCAGCTCGAATATTGTGTAAGCTTGCTGAACGAGAAGGGTAAGACTAAGATACTACGTGGTATTAGTACTGATCTCTCTATACGTAACACTGGAACGCTAACTCTGTAGACAATTAGTTGGTAAAGCGTGTTTCCTCTTTGTCTAGAAGTGATATAAATTTGGAAGGGCGACTAGAATATTTATCTCGTGCTATCATGAGCGCCAAAAGTTGCAACGTTCGACCTTCAAGTATTTCAGACGGTGAATTTTTACATGAGCTGGAAGAGAAGTTGGAGGTATTGTGCGACCGATATATGGGTCATGTTAGCTCATTATTATAGAAAATAATAAAAATAATCCATATTTTATTCTTGCACTAGGTTGCAAGATTACAACTACAAGTGCATGAAGAGTTAGTTCAACTGAAAGACACAGGAAGATATCCAAATGTCAATGATGCATTGGATGAGTTGAATTCGAAGCTTATGGATGTCACCAAGGTGGTTAAAGCGGCAATTTTTGCCGTGGTTTTCGGTGCGATCTTCTCTCTTTGAAAGATGCAAACGAGCGAATAGTTATGAATGCTGTGATGGTTTAAGGGGCAGTTTACATGCATGATCCTGCTTGGCCGAGATTTGGAAAGCGTGAAATGATTTTGAAGTTTCGAAATGGCTAAATAACATGATTCCCTGGAAATGTTTTTCAAAATTCCATACTATGCAAAAATGCGCGCTATACCGCGCTATGCGCGCTATGGTGTTTCCATAATTTATCCATAGTATCGAAATGGCAAGTAGCCTGCATATTAAAAAAACTTCCATACTATTTCCAACAAGCATCCATATTATGGTTAGGTTATTTGATGTCAAATTTACGAATAACCTGTATTAACCTTACTTTTTAGCTTTACGGTGACTTTGCAGATCGTTTTCGTCTTTCTGAATGCAAGCTTGCAATCATTCATTGTGCGGGACATTTCGATGCAGTGTTGGTTGAAGATCTGTGGAATGATATCATTGATTCAGGTTAGTGCATGACAATCATTTTTAGTGTATAAATAATCTTCTTCCACCGTCTTTGATAAAGAAGGACAAGCAATGGTGAGATTGGTTCTAGTCGCTAAAAAATCAACTTGAACACTGGACATTGAACACTGCTTGCCAATATGAACAAGTAAGTGCCAATTTATTTGCATGCAATATTCTCGTTTTCATATTTTAGAGCTAAACAGAACAAGACATAGTTCTCCAGATGATAGAATGACCGCTCTGCGCTATAAATTCGTTGTTCTTGGAAAGACGTATGTTCATTCGGAGAGATACTTCCCATTAAGTAAGTTTGTTCGAGATTGACCTGGGTGGTTGACCTGAACCAAAATATAATTTATGTTTTTCCTTTTTTTTGCAGGTTTTCTTGTGCGTGTCTTAGAACAGCATTGCTGTCGCTTAAATTGGGAAAGTGTCTGGGTGTTCGAAACACTATTGGAGATTGGAGTCGCGCTTCCAGTACTGCATAGAATATACGACCGGTTATTTAAAGCGAAGGTATAGGGACTGGCAAAATTGCTCAAGCTATGATAATACGTGGACACTTTCTATTGTATCAATTGTTATTTTACAGGATCAAATATGGCAAACTTTGAGCCAACCATTCCATGTTCTCGAGGTCTTGTACAATCTTATTTTTAAATTTGTCGAGACTCCAACTCTTGTTTCTCCTCAAGACAGGTGAAGTGTCCTTACATTACACATCGCATGTCCCAACGTGTGCAATTAACTATTGTTACTAATGTATTTTAAATTATTTTGTTTTCAATAGACCGACATTTACAGCAACCGTGTACGACGCATGCGCAACGTACTTGGTAGAGTTACAGTCAATCAGCTCACGTCATCCCACATGTCAAGAACTGATTGGATTATACAAAAGCTTACAGTCTCGCTTGAAGCGTGCTCTTTAATACCCACGCTCGGCTGCAATAAATAACGACTACCTTACAAAGATGGCGACTTAGTACATGGTAATGGTTAAAATAGTAGCGGAAACTGCATAGTATAAAATAAACATGTAAATAACTATTTTCATTGTTTGAAACTACCAACTTTTTATTTACAATCTTACCCTCGACATCAATAAATAGTTAGTTTAGACTTCGATTATTTTTTTCACCTAGCTTCGCTCTTTAAAAGCAGCCCTCTCTGAATTTTCAGTGAAGCTTTTTAGAGGCTGACTTTGGTGTGAGTTAGAGAAAATATTTTAAATAGAACAAGACTCGGCATTTTTTTTTATATGCCGAGCATTTTTTTTTATATGCCGAACACGATTTAAGAGCAATACAAACATAATATTGGCGTAGCTTGTGGGGCTCTATAAAACAATTATTTACAGCCTAAGCTATCATAAAGCTGTCATTTGGCAAAAAATAGGCTTAACAGCCCAACAATTTCACTGCATTTTTTATTTACAACAAATGCGTCATTGCATAATTACTTCCAGGGCGCTAAGCCACTGACCTATATACCAATGCTATATAGGTCAGTGGCTTAGCGCCCTCATTACTTCCGCCCAACTTCGGACTTCACACGACATCAACATGGCCAAGATAGTTCTAAACCCCAACTTGAAATGTCTTCGCAATTGGTTTTCTCGTTAGAACCAAGTCCTCCCCACGAACACCGAACGTTGTAGCAGAATTTTTGACAGATACGGGGGCAAATTAACAAAATAACCGTTTCTAAATATTTAAAAAAGGTTCGAAGTGACTTCGAAATTAGGTAAGTATAGCTTTAGTTAAATTATATTGAGATAATTTCTCCCTCAATTTAAGGTGCGATTTTCGTCTTTATCAAAAGTAAGTTAGGGCTGCTTTTCACTTACGCGTTTTTCATACGCACGTAAAGTCTAAACCTTATATATGTAATATGTCAAATTTGAAAAAGCTGCGTTTTCCGCAATCGGTGATATCCGCATATTTTAGTATGCATTTGTTGATCCATGTGATGTGTTGAATAATAAAAATATGGAAGCATCTAAAATTTTCCGCGCGTAAGTGATGAATTATGTATATTACCTATAGTAATTTCATGTCCAGAATCCACGAGTATAAACCTAACTTTTAATTCTAAACCTCGCCCTAAGCTAACCCTAACTTAACTACTTTTATCAGAATCAAGCATTATATCCGTGGATTGTAGTCATGAACTTATTACCTTTATTATTGTTTTTTTGCGTAAGTGTGTTTCGTCATGATTCGTCACTCAGCAAGTGTACCGTAAATAGAAGTAATCACCCCCCTGCAAATGTTCACAATTGCGCTATTTAAGCATTGGCAGGGGGGTCATGCTTCTTTACGGTACCTGTTGGGTGACGAATCTGAGTTCTCATGACGAATAACACTTTCTTAAAATGGAGTCGTCTTTCTGATGTATTCTGTGTTGGGGCACTCATATAACCTTATCCATTCCTTCACACTTTATCAAAAGACGAAAATCTCAATCATAACCGCTAAAATCGTAACCGCACTGACCGGGCTACCTATGCTAAAATTCGTTCACGAGAACTGGCTTTGGAGTAATAGAGCAGTCATTTTGTTTTAATGTTTCGCTTTGTATTGGTAAGATCAGCTTCCTCATCCGCACAGGCGGTTGCAAAATATAAAACTAAAATTTTCTCTACCGCGAAACATGAATTTGTATCAATCGGTTGAAGAACTTCGGTTTGTTGGGTGATTTTGGTGTCTGGCCAGCCTAGCGTTTTTTTTAGGATTGTATTCCTGAAATCGCGTTAGCTGCATTCTAGCGTTGTCTCAGCAGATTTTTTAACGAACTGCAGTGAAATCCTGTAAAATTTAGATGGAAAAGAGTTTCCTCCCTGCTGTACCATGCTGACCTCCGTTCCGGCTTTGCTAAGTCTCTGCTTATTTTCGTCTTTTGTTTGTGATTTTGTATAGGTAAATCAAGTATTTAAAAATTTACCGACTGCGAATGGCTGTGAAACCCTTCTCGAACGATCAATTGAACTTCTTTAAGTTTTCTCAACTCGTTCTTGATGAGTTCCCTAAAGCCTTGCGTCAAACTTTTATCTCCATGTGGGACAGCAAGGTTGGTAAAAGCCCAGGTTTTATTCTCTGGGATGATAGCATTATTGTCCGCAATTTGCTACTTACATCTGAAGGTGGTAAAACCGAAATACCAACCACAAAATCCATTCAGGATTGGGACTGTACAGCTTTATTTAAAGCAACAATTTTTGCCAAAACATTCGGCGTTCCAAGAAAGGGGAAAAGTTTAACTTTAAATGATTTATATTTGAAAGTCAAACCAGTTTCAGGCTCTTTTCATAAATCAGTTGTAAGTTTAACGAAAAACAAGGATGAGACATATGCTTTAGCAATTGATCAAATGCGACTGTTGAGAAACAGACTTTGCCATTCATCCGAAGCGGAGATTAACAAGGCTGATTTTGATCATTATGTATTGTTAATAAAAGACGCTCTAACAGCACTTTCCGTTAATACTGCTTTTGTTGATGATATTGAAACGATGAAGGAGGAGGATTTTCCTACAGAAAAGGTTCAACAATTATACGAATGTCGTATGAAAGAGTTACAAGCCATCAGTATGTTTCATGAGAATGTGGAAAAGGAATTATCCACGATAAATGAACAGATAGGAAAAATGACGATAGATGTGCAACAGAAATTATCTTCGTTTGTTGAAAAAACTGAGCAAAATGGGAATCTGAAGAAAGAGTTATCTTCGATTAAAGAACAAACTGATAAACTTGAGAACATGGATCAGAAATTATCCTCTATGGAAGAACAGACAGAGAAAATGGAGAATGTGGAGCAGACACTATCTGAAATTCTTGCGACGATAAAAAGAAATTTAGAAGACAAGAATAATGTACCAGGTAAGAGAAGAAAATAAAAAGACAGAAGTGTGAAACTAGCCTCCTGCCCTAATGTATTAATGTAATGTTCTTATTTGGCTTGCTTGTGTTAAACCCAGTTTAAGTGACCCTGACAGGGTTATTTTTGGGCAGTTGGAGTACTCTTTAGGGGGATTTCGATGCCGATATTTCCCAAACAACGTTTGAAATTTGGAGTGCAGCAGGTGCGATTTTCTTCATTTGGGAATGATTTTTTCACATGTTATTGTTACTATATCTTCAGCAAATCCATCTATGATAGGATCGAGGTTTGGAAATGTTGGCCACGAGGTTGATGTGAAACAAACAAACCACTTGAATGCCGGAGATGAGGTTATCTCTCTGTACGGTTCCTGGGCCTACTTCACGGCGACTGTTGTATCATTTGATGTCGATAATTTAATGTATACTATCAATTGGGATGACGGTCACCAATCAAGAAGAGTTCAGAAATATTTTAATGTTGCCCTAAATAAAACTCCTGGTGAGAGCGAGATTGATATTAATACATTGGTTCTTTTTCCTCAGGTAAATACATATTGTGCTTCGGCCACACAATGACATTTGACAAATGTAATACACTTAAACGCCCGTTTCTGCTTTTGAGGGATGTGAACGAATGGATAAGTAACGGATATTCAAATTATACGGCACTCGTGCGTCAGAACATTTACGAGTGTCCACTTGTTCACATCTATCAAAAGATGAAAATCGCACCGTGAATGGCAGAAAAAATTGCAAGTGTAAACGACTTTTAATTTTTACGGTCAAATACTCTTTGACAGTAACATTTATTACTATATAAAAATTGCCTGCAATGTTGTTCATTCTATCTTGTAGGGCGAATATGCCGGTACTGATGGGAGCAATCTCGGTGGTATCAGATATCACCAGGGTCGCGTAACCCAGATATATGAAGATCCTCTCGGTGTGAAAAAGTACGATGGCGTACATACGAAAGGGGCAAGTGATGGTAAATGGATCACATATAATGGTTACAGCTATGAATTCAACGGACTAACCAGAAACGATCTGCGCCTAACCCTTGATATCTCAGATATACTGTTAATACTGAAGACCCAATGGATGTCAAAAAACTACAGTAATGAAGTGAGTCACGGCAGAATGACCAAGAATAATGGTGAATCCGTGTACGATGTGTTTTTAGTACATAGTAAGCTTAACCACAAACCGACCCTTGAAAATTGCAAGGATGAAGCAAGTGAAACTGGTAAGAATTAGAAATACCGCAGTTCACTAAGATCGAAAGACTCTCCAGGCCTCTAAGTTTATAACTTAGTTTAATAAAACCATTCCTGGCTTTTATTAACAACCAAACTAATGTTGATCTTGTATTTCTCTTACCTGCAGCTGAGATTGTGCCAAAGGTTGCCGAGACTATTTTTGACACCGATTCAAAATCTAGAGTTGCGCATGCTGTGCAAACAAAATATTTGAAACCTGGAGACAAAGCTTTAATCATGTGGGGAGCCTTTTCTTACTTTCCTGCCACTATTGTATCATTTGATGCTGGCACTTTGGCATACACTGTCAATTGGGATGACGGTGACCCATCAGATAGACTCCAGAACTATCGTAATGTTGCTTTGAGTAAAACTCCTCATGATAATGAGATAACAGTTGGAACTTTGGTTCTGTTTCCTCAGGTAGGAAGTATATAAATGAACAAAGGCAAATGGCGTAATGTGGAACCATAAGGTGGATGAAGGTTTCATTCGGAACACGAACTCTCGGCTACTAACTCTCTTGTGGGAAAAAATAGACTTGCCTGAATTTTTACCTGGAAACCTCCGCACACATGCAAGGTCCTTTGGGTCCTTTCCGTGGCATTTTTGTGGTCTGACTGGTTTCGCTATCATATGCCAATACGTTTAGTTATTTGCTGATTAAGAGTTGACATGCAGTCATTCTTACAGTAGTTAACCATACGAATGTACAAACCTATATTTATATTGTTTATATTAACCTGCAGGGCCACTATCACTCCGCAGCAGGTAACAATATCATGGGTACTATATATCACCCGGGTCGCATTACACGGATTTATCGAGACTTTGAAGGCGTAAAAAAATACGATGGAGTGCATACGAAAGGGACAAATGATTGTAAATGGGTGACCTATATTGGATACAACTATGAATTTAAGGGACTCGTCACAAGTGATCTACGTGTATTCCCAGATGCTCAAGTGGTTGAAGCAGAGATACCGGGTAAGAAACATGATAGTAACTGGTGGATGTTTACAGCCAGCAATCAAGCTTTTAAGCACGAGTTTGGAAACGTATACTTTCTACTCTTTCGGGCCTCTCGCGATATAATTATTCTTGATTTTTATTTCTTCAGTTATTCTTCTTTTATCTTTAGCTGAGATTGAACCAAATATTGAGGCCATTTCTAACGCGGATACTAGCGGTATTATGCAGCAAGCAAGATATTTGAAAGCTGGTGACAAAGCTTTAATCATGTGGGGAGCCTTTTCGTACTATCCTGCCACTATTGTATCATTTGATTTTAATACTTTGGCATATACCGTCAGTTGGGATGACGGTGACCCGTCAGATAGAGTCCAAAACTATCTTAATGTTTCTTCAAATACAACTCCTAATGATGACGAGATTAAAGTTGGAACTCTGGTTCTTTTTCCTCAGGTAGAAAGAAGATATTTTTTCAATCGCTTTGTTTTATTTCAGGTTTAGCATAGCCGGGGGCGAAGCGAACGAGTTAGGGTATAGGGGGAGGGGGTGTCATGTCATTTTTACCAACTTAAGGAGAATGCCAACTTTTCTGTCCGGTCACGGGGACTACGTTTTTAGCCAAAAATTTTATTGCTTAACTGACTCATAGAATCTGTCAACTTTACTCCTTATTTGGCGTACTGAATTTTTATTCATTTGGATATAGCCTGATTATATTTTGTTATCTAAATGGCATAGCTGTAGGAAGTTTGTTTACATTGGACGAGGGCATGTTTCACGAGGTCCGGTCATGATTGGTGCTTGTTGATTTTCTGGATTTTTACTGACAAAGACATTTATCGATCTTGTTAATATTATCTTAAAAAATAGGGTCAATATACCTCTGCTGCGGGGAACGGTATTTCTGGTACCATATATCACCCGGGACGCATTGCACGAGTTTATGAAGAGCCTCAAGGCGTGAAAAAGTACGATGGAGTGCATACGAAAGGAATATATGATGGTAAATGGCTGACCTATAGGGGATACAGTTATGAATTCAGGGGACTAACAAGAAACGATTTACGCGTGTTCCCAAATGCTGGTGTGGGCAAAGCAGGGACTGTAGGTAAGGGATTTGTAGTAAATGGTGTATAGCCAATCATAAAAATATGAAACTTTTATTGAATATTAAAAGTTTGAAAAATGTACATCTTCCGATATTTGCGGGTCTCGAACTCTCGACCACTTTGAGGATTGTCACTGACTCTCTCGTGAAATGACGATGTTAAACTCCGCTATATTTTTTGTCTCTTCAGCTGAGGTTAAACCAAAGATTAAGGCTATTTCTGGCGCAGATTCAGGAGGTATTGTGAACAAGAAAGATATTTAAAACCTAGAGACAAATCTTTGGAGAGCTTTTTCGAACTACCCTGCCACCTGATGTTGGAGTATGCTGTTGGTAGCTATATGCTGATGCATGACAGTGACCCATCAGAAGAGTACAGAACAGTCCCCAAATTTACTTTGAGTAAAACTCATGGCCGTCCAGATCATTAGACGTTTTACAGGAACGTGTTTTCTTTGTAACAATTGACGATTTCTACCGACCAAAGTAGCTCTTTTGTCTTATGGGGGAGTGGAGGGGTGTTTATCCATAAACTCCTGTAACTAACCGCTAAGGCTAAATTTTACCTAATATTTTTGAATTTCTTTATTTTCAGCTGAAATTAAACCAGGGATTGAGGCTATATCCGATACAGATTTAACGGTTGGTGTGGATCGAACAGCATATTTGAAACCAGGAGACAAAGCTATAATCCTGTGGGGAGCCTTTTCCTACTATCCTGCCACTATTGTATCATTTGATGTCAATACTTTGGCGTATACTGTCAATTGGGATGACGGTGACCCGTCAGATAGAGTCCAGAACTATCGTAATGTTGCTTTAAAAAGAGCTCCTGATGATAACGAGATTTTAGTTGGAACGTTGGTTCTTTTTCCTCAGGTAGAAATAGATATTTAAAATTCTATTTTCTAAACCGATTTCAGTACTGTTTAAGCATTAAATTAAACGAAAAATGGATAAGCAAAAGTGATAAAAGATTATATTAGTATGCACACACAGGTGACATAGCTAGCTGTTAATAATGTTTTTCCACGAAAATTCAACTGCTCGTGTGCATACTTGCTTGCGTTTATTGCTACCATATCATCGTAATATTTCCATGTCGTCTTTACATAGGGTGGATACATGTCGGCTGCAGGGAACTATATCGTAGGTAACATTTATCATTAGGGTCGCATTACGCGAGTTTATGAAGAACCCCATGGCGTGAAAAAATACGATGGTGTACACACAAAATGTGCTCGTGATGGTAAATGGGTGACTTATTGGGGATACAGTCATGAATTTAAAGGGCTTAGTAAAAGTCATCTATGCACATTCCCATTTTAATCACCATGAAAAACTGGCAAAAGAAAAGGCAAGAGCCAAGATTAACTCACTGAGCTGCTTGTCAAATTGGAGATGAAATGAATTTTAGAGAAAAGTTCGAAATCCTATTGATATTACTGTTTTTAAATGAACAATGATTTACGTGAAAATCGTAACAGAATAATCTTTAGTTGCATCATTGATTTCGTGATTAACAATTGGTGATTAGGCGTCAATTAAACGCTTCAACAACTGGAAATGTTTCAATCAAACAAACATGTTTTTAAAATTAGCTAAATTAAACTCTTTAATAATGTAGCGTCTAATGGACGACTTGCACAAACTTTGTTTATCTTAGCGACAAAAGTGAAATTTCTAGAAAAGCATACTAAAACCAGACACAGTACTAAAATGCGGTGCCCGCAATGCTTGCCTAGAAATAAAACGTCCGCTCATTTCTAACGACATCACCAACTTACATTCTCCTGTCGGCCGCAGCCTGGTTGGTTGGTACATTAAGGTCAAAATTGCGCCGTTTTAAAATCTTCAGAAATAAAATATTTAGGCTAAAAATACTATCTAAAAATACTATCTAAAAATACTATCAAAATGAAGAGAAACGTGAGACGAATAAACTGGTGTAGAGCCGGAAAGTAGAAAAGCAACGATACAGAAGTCAAGGATTAAGCGTATTGCATTTTTAATTTGTTTAATAATTTTGAGCGATTTGTCATAAAGTTCGCTTATTGAAACTAGACTTTAAAACCTTCGAAATAGAATATATTTGCAAAGTACTATAAAATAAATCGTAATGTAAGACCGATCCACTTATTTAAGGACGAAAATTAAAAGAGAAAACCACTGACGATATGAAAGATATCAAAGACCAAACTTACATTACTAGTGAAGTATAGCATAGTAATTTTGAGCGATTTGTCAACAATTCAATTTCGTTTGTCTTTCAAACGTCATAAATCGCTGCGAATACTCTTGTTTAGTAACATACTTAAAACCTGTAAGTATAATTTCTTACGCTGAATCGAATGGTGGTATTTTTGTCCTTCTTGGGTGCATAAAAGCAGAGATACACGCAATTATCAGAGTTTGAGATTGAAATTGAAAAAAGAACGTTCCTTTAAAAAAGGAATTTGGCAAACGTACAACAAGATTAATAGTAATAATTAGGAAAAAATTCCAAGCATTCCAAGCATGTGCAAGGAATTTTTACTAGGCGATTAAGGAAACGTATTGATGCGAACAAACAAACTCACAGGCAGAATATAATGCGGTGCCAAACTTGGCGCGGGCACCGCAATTAGTAAACCGTGAAATTTTTGTACGCAATATCGTGAAGTACAGTAGCGTAGTCAATCTAACAATTTAGTTCCCCTATGGAAATTTCTGGTTGTTTTAGTTCGAAATTCATTGTTTTTACAGTCAGGTGGGCTACAATACTGCTAAAGGGCGTAGGGGAAGAACTATCAGTGTCCAATGTTGCGATTATGTCACTGGATTATGTCTATCACCATGATGACACTATCACACAGTGCCATCAGCCCATCACAGTCATCATTGTCATTGCGGACCCCCTCCCTCACGGCTTAAAACTGGTTCATTTTGGTAATATGACATAAAGTACTGCGATTGTGTTGTCCTGGCTGACATATTTATTGCGGGCTTATCTTCCATGTGCTTCTCACTCTTCTCATTTAAATTCCAGCATCGCGAGAAGAGTATGTTTTGGTAGAATGTTTTCTTCCTTTTCTGGTCCTACGGGCCATTTGAGTGGTGTGAGATTTTCTTTGTATTCAGAAGAGGAAATCAGAAAGCTGAGTGTGAAATGTGTGACTAATCCTCAGACGTTTGATCACTTTTCCAACCCTACATATGGAGGTCTCTATGATCCTGCATTTGGTCCAACGGACAGGGATGATTTATGTAGTACATGTGGTCAAAATAACATGTATTGTCCTGGGCATTTTGGTCATATTGAGTTAAAACTCCCCGTTTACCATCCTTTGTTTCTCAAATTGTTGGTTACAATATTGAGATCCACATGTTTTCAGTGTCACAAAATGAATGTGGAGAAAGGAACCAAATGCCTCTTCCAATGGTAAGTCCAACTGTCCAAGTAACTGTTTTCAACTGTATATTCTTGTAAAAAATCCTAATTGACAAGTTATTGTAATTGTAAATAATGAGTCAATTAGAGATGTGCATAGCCCAGCATAGGTTGTTGTTATTAACTTGTAGTTTTCTGATCAGGTAGGTTTGGTTAGCCAGTTAGATAGATGGTTCAGACTGTAAAGTTAAAGTACAGTTTTTTAGCACAGAAAATAATTCGAATCTAGTAGAATAATTTTTTGTATTTTTAAGTCAAATGAAAGCCCTTGATTATGGATTGTTAGCAGACACATTGGATCTTGAGACAATTGCCAACTCAGCTGCAGTGGATGTAAAAGGGAGCAGTATCATACTTCAAGATGTTGTTACTAATGCTGTACAAAAGTATTTAAAGGAAAGCCTAAAACAAATTGATGATAAAAAAAAGGTTAAAAAATCATGCAGTGGAAAGAATGTCACAGAACTGCGAAACAAGATAATCAAGGAATTCTTGAGGGATAAATTATCTTACAAAGCAAAAAAGTGCATTCATTGTGGCTCACCACGAAGAAATGTTAGGATTGAATACAACTCTAAAATATACTTAAAGGCTTTAAGTTCAAGGCAAGCAAGCAATTGGGAATCTGTTTCAAGACTTTCAAAATCAAATCCAAATACTAGTGCTATGCCAAATGAAGATTTAAGCAATGTTGGTTTGGAGGAAGAAGAATGTTCTGATGATGAGCTCACTGGTAATTAGTCATTTCCCAATCAAGCAGGGTGTTGGCTCTAGTCGCAAATCACAAAGTGTCTATGGACTGTTTGTCCAGAGGGACAAAAACTTCAGACTTTCATTGATTGTCCTCCAAACAATCCATTGATGCTTTGCGGTTTGTGACTAGACCCAGTACTCTGCTCGATTGGGAAATAGCTAATATTCCCTTTTGAACTTATTATATTAGCAGCCAATACTCCTCATGAGAAAACTTTACAGTAGCTTTCCACATTTGGGGTCAATGTTTACAAACGAATCTGCCAAAGAATTAGAATTTACTACTATCAGTGTATCTAGGCTCAAAATAACAGTTGGCTAGTCACATATTTATTGATAATTCACTTGGCCAAACTATTAACCCCTATTTTTTGCATTGAAACAATATTACAGTATGCTAACAGTTGAAAAGTTGTGTGTTTAGAAAACTTATAGGAAAAAGGAGACATTATAGGAAAAAGTATATATTTAAGTTTATCCATTGTTTCTTTATTTCTTTTTCATTTTACACTTGTCCTTCCATTTTAGATAAAAGGCCACTTCCATCACAAACTCAAAGTTCTACAGCTGAAGTTGAAAGAACAGATATTGTAAAGAGTGTGCAGCAAACCTACATTACCCCACTAGAAGTACAGGAACATCTTCATCGAGTGTGGGAAAAAGAAGAAACTCTCTTGGATTCATTACTTGGATCATATCCATCACCAACAGCAAGCAAAAGAAAATCATCGCCTCAGATGTTTTTCCTTAATGTTCTTCCTGTTCCCCCCTCACGATTTAGACCAGTAAGCTGTGTTTACTTGGACTTTCAGCTCAAAATATACTATGAGACCCTCCTGGGTCAAATGACCCAAACAGTGGCGTACAGGAGACAATGATTGGGGGGAGGCACATGTTCATATCTTCATGTTGTGCAAAATAATTATATGAATATGTGACACTCCCCCCCCCCAATTATCCTCTCCCGTACACCACTGGACCCAAAAGATGATTTTTAGATTAGCACTTTCACTCATTTAAACTTCTAAAAGCCAATCAAGTTATACCTCAGGAACAGTCCATGTAATCTTTGATGAGAAAGCATTAAGCTTTACACTCCGTTGTTGTTTGGTTTGCTCACCTCAAATACCACTTTTCAGATTTCTGTGATGGGCGACAAAAAGTTTGACAATCCCCAGTCAGCTAACCTCACTAAAGTTCTTGAAGACTGTCAGGTGTTAAAAGTTTGCTTGGATCAAATAAAACAAACAAGATCTAACAATGATGGCGAAGGAACAAGTGATGTTGCCAGCAGATCCTCATCTAGCACTGCAACAACTACATCGGTGAATATATCATATATCATGCAAAGGAATTTTTGTCTCGCCTCGTTTATATGACCATGTTATTCTCTTCCTCATTTGAGGTTCCTCAAAGCTTTGCCTTAGAGCGTTTGGTTTGTCGCGTTTTTTTGGTAGACAAATTATTCCTCGGGAGCCGAGAGAATAGAATCACTCCATTGGCAAAGAAATTATTGCCTCACCTCGTTTATACAACCATGTTATTCTCTTGCTCATTTGAGGTTCCTCAAAGCTCTGCCTTAGTTAATAATTTTGCCCTTCCAGTTTTGGTCTTCTGACTCCTAACGATATCCGTAAACAATGTTTTAGAGCACCTATGATAGAATTCCGGGTAAGAGCCCTGAGGAAAAACTTCAGAATACTTGGGTTCGACTTCAAAACGATGTCAACTGCTTTATTGACAGTGATCTGGATAAATTATCAACGAATCAAGCCAACGGGATAAAACAGGTATGTCCCCACAGCAGGATTATCAACTATTTTCTGAACCACATCAAGTATTTTGTCAACTGCATTTAGGAGTTGTGAATTTTTTAAATATTGTTTCATTATACAGTTACTTGAGAAGAAAGAAGGTCTGTTTCGAAAGCACATGATGGGCAAACGTGTCAATTTTGCTGCACGTTCAGTCATTTCGCCTGATCCATATATTAACACTGATCAAATCGGAGTTCCTGAGGCGAGTTTAAATTTAAAACTTTATTCTGGCCAGCTATAGTGTGTAGCCAATTATCTTGATTTCTTTAAGAATCTTATGTAAAGTTTTTGAATAAAATCAAACATTTTGTAGGTGTTTGCGAAGAAACTTACATATCCTCAACCAGTGACACCGTGGAATGTTAAAGAACTCCGACAAGCAGTCATTAATGGTCCCAACGTACACCCGGGGTAAGGTATTTGTTATATTAATAGAGTAATAAGGATTCCCAGAATTTAATTACTCGCTGTTGAGCTTTTCTAGAACTGCCTTTTTAGCTTTAGGGAATAAACCGCACTATACTTTTTAATGCTTGATGGTCTAAATTGTCTGTCAGATGTTTTTATTGGCATAATTTTTATGCTTATAGTGAGATCCATACTCCTAATTTAGTTCTTCACAATTTTTTAGATATGATATTACAAAACGCTTGTAGGTTTATGGTCTTTTATGAACTACTATATGCATCTTGTTTTAATGTCCTCGATTGATATATTTTCCAGAGCAAATTTGGTTGAGAACGAGGACGGCAAAAAGATTCTGTTGAATGCCACGGATCCTAACCAGAGACAAGCAATCGCAAAGAGATTATTGACGCCGTCGCATTCATCACTGCCCCTCAGTCAAAACAAGAAGGTAGCTTGATCCAAAGAAGCACCAGGTACTTGCATTCGATTCTTCTCTTCTTACAAGTTTTCTTGAAATTTTCTGAAGGTCTACCGGCATTTAAAAGACGGGGATGTATTGTTGCTCAATCGTCAACCAACTCTTCATAAACCGAGTATTATGGCTCATAAGGTAATGATTTAGCTTTGTACGCAGGCACTTTGGAAAACGTCCTAATGGTTGTATGCCTATTTAGCATTCGCAATCACTATGGTACAAGACTTACCAGTAATAATCTAGTATAGAGAGGTTATAGCTGTTATTAGGGCATTTTTTCACTATATACATATATCTATAGGGGGAAAGGAAAAATAATATAAGATTGTTGAAGAATATCCCGCTGAGGTTCGGTTTATCATTTTCATAGGCACGTGTTTTACCAGGTGAAAAAACAATTCGTCTGCACTATGCAAACTGCAAAGCGTACAACGCTGATTTTGATGGCGATGAAATGAATGCGCATTTTCCTCAGAACGAACTGGCGAGATCGGAGGCCTATAGTATTGGTTTGTATTTTATATTTACATGTAAGATCCCAAGGCAATGAAGGGCTTATACACAAGCGTATACCCCGAACACCAATATTGACAAAAAAAAAATTAGATACTATTCGTAAAGCCTGTGGAATAAAGGAATTTTTGTATTGAGTTTGCAGTCATTAACCTATAATTAATATTTTACCATTTTTTAGCCAGCACAAATTTCCAGTACCTCATTCCTAAAGATGGCAATCCTGTCAGCGGTTTAATTCAAGATCACATGGTTTCTGGCGTTTCTTTAACTATGCGAGATCGTTTCTTTAACAAGTACGTAGGGCTATTAAACATCGCGCATTGAGTTTAGCGTATTATCGTTTTAACTCATCATTACAGTTTAGTACAAGTTTTGTCCTCGAATGAAAAACCTTCATTAAAACTTTCAAAAATCGTTTTCAAATATCTTAAAAGACAACAGTTTTAAGGGCGTCATTAGAAAGTACAAATTATCTCGAAAATCTTGCGTGGTTCTTGTAAAATTCCTACTCAGTGAGTTGTTGGTGGCCATCTTAGCTATCACTACGGAGCCACCTTAACTTGATCCTTATATTTCAGATTGGATTATCAGCAACTTGTATTCTGTGCTCTTGCGACTATTACCAATCGGCGCTTCGAGCTGTTAAAACCGACTATTTTAAAACCACAGGAACTGTGGACTGGAAAACAGGTACGAAATAATTGCTGATCATATGGTAAATAAAAGGACATAGGCCCAAGGTAAAAACATTCAGGTGACAGAACATGTCGAGCTGATCAGGGTTGCCAGATTGCTGAAAAAAGAAGCCAAACATTGTTGTAGTCGGCTTTGTTTGAAACAAAGAAAACAACGATAATGGTAATAATATTTGGCTACTTTATTCAGTAATCTGGCAATCCTGGAGCTGATACGAAATTGACGGATACGCAACTTCCTGCAAATCGGGCTAAATATTGGCTATCGAGCGAGTTGGCTATTTTTGGTGAATTGCCCGATTCTCGACAACAAATTACCCCCGATCTACACCAGTCTCGTGCGTCTATAATCCTACGAATGACGTAACATGCATATTTGCAGCCTTGTTCCCAGGCGTTAAGTTAAATAAAAATAGGCACAATACAGTTCTTTTATTTCACGGGCGTTTTAATTCGGAATTAAAGATAGATTACATTTAGCCGATGTCTGTCCAGTAATTACATAAATGACGTCAGAAGGTGTTACCACCGACGTCTTCCGTTTGTCTATTACTGAGCAAGGCATGTTGTAAAACACTGACCGGACTGGACTGGGCTCGAAAAACGCTGACTCAGTCAGTGATTTGTAAAACACTGATTCATGAATGGGTCAGTGTTTTTCGAGTCCAGTCCAGTCCGGTCAGTGTTTTTACAACATGCCACTGAGCAGAAATGTACCTATTTTTGTTTTATGTAATGAATAAATGCAAAAGGAAGAGATATATTCATAGAAATGCCTGGAATTTCCGCTTGTTGATGCGAACTGACCACTGACGTGTCCGTATATTAATTAACGCACGCTTAAACTACTTTCATTGTCATTTGAAAAGATAATATTTATGAACCAAGTGCGATATGACAACCCTGAAGGGAAATATTAGCTTTAAAAAGCTTTTTTTTGACGAATGAGAACACAAACATATTTTATTCATGGAGGAAACGATATTTTATTGAATCTATCAGTTGAAAAAGAGACAGTTAATTAAAACAAACAAGTGGGCTTGGTTTTACAGTAAACGCGTTCCAGTTGCTATGGATTTCAATAATCATGATACGAAGTTATGGGAGTTTAAATTATCGGGGAAATACCGCGCATTGTCACGCGACAATGTCATGGGATTGTCCCATGACGAAGCTGTTTATGTATTTGCACTCAAACGTAATTTGTAACTGCATATAGATTGCATCATTCTTTTATTGTCTTCGTAGTAATACGATATTGTGATGCCATGCAGTTTGTGTAGTTTTTGTTCACACTTGAAGGTAAGCATTAAACGTGTATTATATACATGTGCAGCATATTTTATATAAACACGTTCTATAGACCTCGTCCTTGTTCTGTAGAGTATAGACTGTAGGAATTACATTTTATATTACGACTGTTAATCAACTGTAATGCTATTGTGACAAATATGAGACAATTTTTCTTAATACGAGGAATAAATTCCATTTTACCAAGAAACATGTATACATGTTTTGGTTTTTTTATATTAAACGGAACTTGAAACGAAATAATCGCCGTGTCAAAAAGCCGAATGATCATTGATTGCCGAAATCTAACTGTTTTAAACGGAATAAAACAAAAAAGCCATACACTATTTAATTTGCGAATATATAGTGTTATAGAGAATACTTTGAGCGAGAGGAGGGGAGGAATGGAAATTCAAGTGCAAACTTGCTTAATATGTATGTTCTTTCCTCGGTATTAAAAGCCGTGACGAAATGCATGCCTGCATCAGTGCATCGGCATTCAGTTATTACGCGACACCACGTGACCACGGCAATAATTTCAAGGTGATGTTATCGATATAAATAACATTTCCCTCTCTATTAAGCAACCAAGGGCCGGTTGTATCACTGAAGCCCGTTTAGCTGAGATAACACTCTTGTTACAACTCTCTTGAATGAGTCAACTTGAATATTATTCACTGAATACGTAGTTGTAAACAGTATCTTTGTATTAGTTCGCTTGTTGAATATAAACGGCGGACTTGCTTTCTATTTTGATCTTATTCAAATTATACGATGGCGAGTAATTGTACACAGATTTACCAATCTCTTCCACTCGTACACAATATATTGTCTTACGCTAATTTAATTAAACGTGACCGATATTCGCCGCATGTATTTGAGTACCTTTACTAATAACTCAATAAATATACTAACATAGCTTAACATGAATTCAATTCTATTGTTACAGTCTTATTTGCAGATCCGTATTCATCAAGTGCTATTTTTCTTACAAAATTGCTTTAATTATTTTGGCCTAATATTTGCACTGACGTTAAGGAATAAGAAAAAGTGCGAAGTGCTTAGTCATCAAGGATAAACAATTGTAATTGAAATTCATATTGAACTCCTGCTGTATGGTTTTCTTTTTATGACGTAATTGAGTGATATATATGTTATGCGGTCAAATTTTGAACGAGTAAACGAAACAAATTTGTAGTGAATAAAATTTTATGAAGTAAAGCAAGTTTATTGAATCGTATCCTCATCTTATCGGCATATCGAGCACTCTACTCAGATATTATTCTAAAAATTATAATTAAGGGTTAGAGACTGTTGTGAGTGTTTTGTTAACAAACAAGACGCCTGTTCTGGCGTTAACTCCGGCGCACGTGCCAGTCTTCAATATAGAGCTTCTGAACATAAACAATGCAGTTCATATTCGCATTTAGACGCCTTGCGAACCTAAATGTTCCATCGCGAAATTCAGAAGCACATCGTACTTTAAAAAGTATAGAAGTTCAATTGTTCAAAAATGTAAATAAACCGCATAATACATTCGCTTTGTCTTACACTTTGCCTTTGGAATTCGCGCTTATATAGTTATATTAAATCTTCAATCCTGTGCAAACTACGACGAGTCAAAGCGCCCATACACGACCACATCATCTTGTTAAACGGCGAAATAGCAGCGATATTACTAAAATAGGACCAGAATCTACACGTATTAAATATATTCTTACCCCAATTCAGTCTAAACTTAATCGAAAAGCATGAAAAGAACGGTTTATTTGTTCCTCTTGGAGGAATTGCCGTATCATGCGAGCGAAATCGAATCGCGCATCGGAAAATTAGCCAAAGCTGTGCACCACAACTCTTGGGAGACAAGACTGGGACATAGATAAATCCAATCACATACACATTTTAAATACTAGAATGTTTCGCGCCATTACAGACTTGCGACGACGAAAAATAATAAAAAAAAAAATAAAAAAAAAAAAAACAAAAACAAAACAAAACCGAGGCGAATTTTCAACTCCGTCGCTGACGCCGGAGTAATAAACCCACGCGCCATGACCATACAATGAACGAGAATATTGCACAAGGCCAATATTGAAATTTCGAGTTCATTGTATGATCAGTAAGTGCGTTTATTTGTGAACAAAACACGAACATAAAGTCTCTAACACTTTTAATATACAATCTGAGTTCATTGATTCACGTGATTGATTGCTGCATTATAAACCATGATTTTCATGGGTTATTGCGAACAAGCCACGATTTTCGTGGGTTTTTGCGAATAAATTATGATCCCCATGATCTGTCGCCAGGAACAAGAAACCACGTGATTGATTTTGACCAATCGCGTGAGTTGATTTAGGCCAATGCACGAAGATTGTATATTAACGAGGAATATCCCGACGATAGTTTTCAGTTTGTGTCGAGACCGTCGTATATATACATACACATGTATAATAATTAATTAACCTAAAAATGTGGATCTTCTAGCTAATAGCTATAATAACCATGGTCACACTAATTGTGTGTGTCCCTTCCTTTGAAGTGATTTGAAAGAACTAAATTTTCTCATCTTGCAGGTCTATGCAAAATTATCTCCCGAGCATATCTGAACCAAGATCTTATAGATGCAACGATTAAATAGGAAAGAAGAGGAACATGTCTTTGTTATCTCATGTTTTCTGACAAACTTGAAGGACAAAAAATCTGAAGTAATTGCTGCTGTATGCGCCTTGTTGAACAGCAATGGCGGTAAGCTTGCTCTAGATTTTCCTAGCCAGAAATGTGAGAAGAAAGATTTGGATCAAACAGGCAGGAAGATTGAGCAATGGATAAAGAATTTAATTGGAACCGTGAAGATGAAAAGGAAAGTCAAATTGGAAATATCAGCCGATCAAATGCTCTTGACCGTTAAAGGTTCTAACAGATTGATCACAGTTAATTACCACATGTACCTACCAAGTCACACGGAGGTTAATCAAGTCTCGCCGATTGAAACATTAGAAGAAATTAGGAAATGTTTGTTTGGAGACAAAGAGATGATTGCAATTAACGAGTTACCGACCGTACGACAGGTTTTTGTACAGGGAGAAGAGATGAAACTGATTGAAACGTACAGCGTTCAGTTTAAACAACTTGAAGACACTCCGACGAAGTCTACAACACTGGGAGATCGAGTTGTTGCAAATTGTAAACTCGTCCAGTATATTTCAGCGTTTGCTAACCATTGCGGTGGGGCTATTTATGTTGGAGTGGACGATAAACAACACCGCATCAACGGAGAAGTAATCTCAGCGAACGAAAGAAAATCGATTATCACGAAAGTTACCAAAAAAGTCGAAAACATGATCTGGCTTGAGCTACAAGATGGGCCATGCAAGGGCGTGCATTGGGACATCAATTTTTATCCCGTGGTGGACAAGTCTGGAAGATCTGTAACCTCGACTTTTGTTATTGTTGTCACAGTAGCACGTTGTCCTGGTGGTGTTTTCACTGAAGCGCCGGAGAGTTACCATTGTATCAATGGCTCAATTGAAGAAATGCCGTTGAGTACCTGGAAAGATTATCTTTCAGAACGGACACCCGATGTCACGGATGACCCGCAGAGGATTGAACCAACCAATGGTGTATCAACAAATACTGGTTCAACAAGTGTCGTGTCAACAATTGGTAGATCAGGTCCACTGCACATTGGTCGTTTACATTGGAGTTCCGTTCACAGTAGAAAGAGTTCTGCTAAAATGAACGGAATTTTGATTCGAAAAATTAACGATGGTTTGTATGATGAGTTTCAGGCTCTTGTGATGAAGGAGCAGGCGAATTGTCCAGAAGGTGAAATGAGTTTGGTCATTTTATCGATGAAGATAACAGCAAATTACAAGCAAGGGAAATTCAAAGATGTGCAAAGTGATATGGAAGAATACGAAAAAGAATTAAGTAAATCAAAAGATTGGATGATCGGCAAAGCCCGGGAGTTTCTTCTGAAATCATCAATCCAACGCTGCGACGGGCGAGTTCAGGAAAGCTACGAAGAAGCAAAAAATGGTTTAGCTACTGTAGAGCAGATTCCAGCAGGCATCGTTGTATGTAACTTTTATACAAACATTGCCACCGTCATAACTATCATATTGGAACAAGAAAATGATATGGAAATCAAAAAAAGTTTGAAAAAAGATTCGATCATGTTTTTTCAAAAGGCGCTTGAACACGCGCATATTGCCAATGATTATCTACCGTCGAAATTTGACAACATACAAAAGGTTAACATCAATTTAGCGTTTCTCCACCTGAATGGCTCGTTTGCGAATCGTGCAAGAGAAGGCAAAGTGGAAAAGGCAGCTATCGATACAGCGACAAATAATTTGAACGCTGTTGATAGATGTATCAATGAAGGCTATTCGCTTTCAGATTATCGTAGTTGTCAGTACCTTTTGGCACGTTCATTGCTGTTCTACCGACGTTCACAGAACCTCGTAGCGGAGGAAAACGACAGAAGATCTCAAATGTTAAAGAGCGCGTTGAAGTTTTCAACAGAAGCAAAAGAAAAGGCAACTCAATGTAATTTATTTGAGATGATTCATTGCACTTCAAGACATATAGACTTTTACCAGGGACTGGTAAAGTATGCGGTATTTACTTGAGATGTAATGGACTCAGGACGATGTATTTGCCACTTACTTATATGGCAATTATCCAAGTAATGTGTGATCGAAGTCTTATCATACTTCAGTGCCTGGCACTTCAGACTTTGCGCATAGAATTGACTTTGCTTATTCAAAGAATCCGGCTATAACGCACAAAGGACAATATTTCTTTACTTTATGATCTAGAAAGTTGTTTCTCTGATTATTGAGTTGAGATGATTGCTTAAATCAAGTTTAAATCTTGATATACATTTCCTTCGGCGTATCTATCTAGGACTGACTTTTCTCAGGTCTTGTCCAGTTTGATGAAAAAATGCGACATTTTCCGGGGTATATGAACGTATGTTCTCCCCTCTTGCATATGTCCTCCACTGATTGTATTTTATTTATCGTTATTCAATAACATGCATTATAAGTTACTTAAGTAATTGATCCTCCCTGATCATAGCTGTTCCAAAGAATATTTCCATTTTAATGTAATTTGGTTTTATAATTTTGAACATGTATTGACATGGGGAGGTGGATAAATTAATGTATTATACTAGACCTAACTAGACCTGTATATATGGATGCGGTGTATACGTGTTGAATCGTGATGTAAATATTCCATAACTAGAAAGTAATATAAAACCTTTGCGTATAAAAAATATATAACTGTAATATCATGTATGCTTCTGTCGTTTTTATCTGCATTTTGTTGAACTCGTACCTGTATTTTTCATATTTCGTGCAAACAGGCAAACGTAATAGGCTTCCCCTAAATGGCAAATTGGGTTGTGAAAAAAAAACGGGTGGAAATTTCTATAAAAATAGTGAATTATTTTTGGGACAAGGTTCTGTATATAAATACTCCCTTATTACTTTTGCGCAGGTTATCTCAACGATATTGATTAATGTTATTCCTGCGAAGTGCAAAAGGCTTAACTTGCATGGAAAATCAAAGATCGCTGGCAAAGTAAGTGTATTTATTTTGGCATGAACGTTGTATGATATGTCAGTAATTTGCGGAAACAGAGATCAGTATGCCAACGCAAAACTCTATAGTATATGGTATCGGGAGAGGTTTTGCCTGGTGGTATATTGCGATACGTATTCCAGTGACAATGTGCTGGTGAAGTAGAAGTGAACATTAAACGTCGTATTTGAAAGCGAAAAATTATGGGGGGGGGGGGGGTGGCCGAAAGGTGTTTCAGAAACAATGTTGAAATGTGTTCGGCTTTGCTAAATATTCTCACTGCATCTGATGGGTATTTATAAACCACTTTAACGCAAAGTTGATCTCCGATCTATAGAGTTGGGTAACAGGAACGCCTCGACGTAGCTTGGCCAATGGAATGGAGATTAAAGCAAATGAAATGTGTGAATCCCAGGTAATGGTTACATATTAGAATAAGCCTGTATTTGAGATGTAAACCTTGCAACTGAAAAATCCTCCAAATACTTATCAAGCTTGCACAACAGCATTGCCAATACAATTTCATTATATCAATGTATTGTATAGGTGATTATTCGTGATGGTGAACTGCTCTGTGGTGTTCTTGACAAAGCACATTATGGATCAACTCCATTTAGCTTGGTGCATTGTTGTTATGAGGTAAATCAATTTCTCAAATCATGATTATTTATGAATAGTATATTTTCACAAAGGGCTAGTGTATGTGCATGCCCAAGTTTAGATTTCTATTTAGGCACGTGGAAATGGATGGCCTTAGTACCTCTTTTCTAACCTTGTACCAGGAAGGCTATCTGGTAACCTATAAATTATATATTATCTCTAGCTTTATGGCGGAGTGGTGTCCAGTCTCTTGCTGTCCGCTCTGGCTCGTGTATTCACATCTTTCCTACAAATGCGTGGTTTCACTCTGGGTGTAGAAGACATTATAGTCAGGAAAAAACCCGATGAAAGAAGAAGGAAGATTATGAAGAAAGGCCGTCGTTGTGGACACGAAGTAGCGACTGAAGCTCTGGGTCTTCCTGAAGACACGGAAAAGTGCGTGTATTTGGTAAATTCACTAAGCTACCGAAAACTGGTTGAGTTAGCGAGGGTTTTCTACAATATATTGCAACATTGCCCTTATTTTTAAACGAAGACTTTGTGCCAAACCATGGGTATTAAAAATATCCAATAAAATCAACCCTGTTCAGCCACAAATAGTAGCTACCGTCATGTTTGCGACAACTCTTAGCCTTAAGCATCAACTTGCTATGATCATATTTTCAACACGAGCAACTTTCATCAACTCTAATGCAGCCTAAATTTTTTACTTTAACCCTATCGTAGCAAAACGAAGCTTGTATATGGGTAAAACTGATGACTTTAACACAGAACAATTCGCTACATTTTGCTATGATACGGTTGCATACTACATACTATCCAGTGTGAGGCTTTCCTTATACAGTAATCATTTTCTTTAGTGAAGTATTAATGGAACGATTTCAAGCTGCTCACCACAGCAGAGATGATAACGACATGAAAGAGCTGGACTTAAAAATGAAAGGAAAAACAGATCAGGTTCAGGATCAGATTAACAAACAATGCATTCCTTCAGGCTTACTGAAGAATTTCCCGCAGAACAACCTTCAGCTTATGGTCCAATCTGGTGCGAAAGGATCGGTAGTCAACTGCATGCAAATATCGTGTTTGCTTGGGCAGATTGAGCTGGAAGGTCGCCGTCCGCCATTAATGATAAGTGGTCGTTCCCTGCCTTCATTTCTTCCTTATGATCCCAGCCCGCGTGCGGGTGGTTTTGTGGACGGACGTTTTTTAACTGGCATAAGACCTCAAGAGTATTTCTTTCATTGTATGGCTGGACGAGAGGTAAGAAAACTGAGAGTTTTTGCACAAAAACAACATATACGGCGAGCCACAAATTATCTGTATTTTTAAATTTTTGTCTTGAAGTATTGAAGAACTGAAGTAGCTATTACTCTCACGAAATACAGTTTTAGTAATAATAATCCCGCCTATCCCAGTTTGTATATTACATATGATATTTCTGTTTGTGTTATTCCATGTGCAGGGTTTGGTTGATACCGCTGTGAAGACAAGTCGCAGTGGCTACCTTCAACGATGTCTTATCAAGCATTTGGAAGGGTTGCATGTTGGATATGACTTGACAGTAAGGGACAGTGACGGATCTGTTGTACAGTTTTGCTACGGGGAGGATGGCTTAGATGTCTTGAAAACTGCTTGTTTATCTCAGAAGCAGTTTCCGTTCATGGCCAGTAATTATAAGGTATAAACTGTCATACTTCCATCGTGATTACTTCCATACAGTTGATGCCGGTTCAACATGAAGACACATCCGCCACCCAGCACGGTGCACGTTCAATTTACGATTGCGCGATTCGCACATCCGAAATCGAACATCCCTGTCCCAGTCGATTCAATTACGACCCGTCAATCCCTATTTTAATGTCATTTCCTTTAATTCAGGCCTTGATTACACAGTTGAAACCTGGGGCAGCCGTTGCTCAACTAGACTCTTCTTCAGCAGGAAAAGCCCAGCGAAAGGTGGGTGAGATATTTGATCATACTGAAATGTTAATGAACTGACCTCTTATTTACATAGATTAGCAATCAAAAATCGCGTTTTGCATGGTGGTGGCAAAACATACCACAGTTGGAAAATAATTTGTATAGTTTAATATAACACCGACTTTATATATTTGAAGCTTGATCGTTGGATCAGAAAAAATAAGCAATCACCAAGTGAAAAACGGACAAGAATCTCCTCCCTGAGTTCTCTTGTTAAAGAGACGACTCCTGATGAATCATCGAACAGTTCTAAAGAGCGAAACATATGGACAGTAAGTATACAACTGAAAACATTATTTCAAAATTCATAGTGGTCGAATATAAATAAGGTTTTATGTATTTTATGAGATATTACCCTGTTTGGTCATGAAAACCATTTCATGCACAGTTTATTTCGTAGGTGAATAAAAGTTTCATTGATGCCTGGCGTTCAGCCTCTCCCCATCTAAGAGAGAGGTGCGTATTATGTAAGAGTTAGAGAGTTTGGCAATAGTGCTCTTTAAAATGTTTGTCTCACAACTGTCTTATGACGTTTAAATGGTCAAAGTGAAGTGACAATCTCTTTATCAAGTGTTGCGTCATAAGAAGTGTCTCGAGACACAGAGTCGGAAACCCGGCAGTATCAATGTCTTATGGTTTTTCTGTTTCTCAGATACGCGCGGCGGCGTGCACCAGATCCAGTCCTTTCTAAAATGTCTCCAGCTTGTCACGTGGGTGCGGTTTCAGAGAAGTTTCACTCCAGTCTTATGAAGTACATCACAACTAACCCAGATAATTGTCTAACTGATCAACCCGAAGAATTTGCGTACGTATAATATTATTATTAATTTGTGAAAATCAAAATAAAACGGGGGGTTGAATAATGTAGTCAGAAATTGTGTAAAATGATAAAAAATCAAACAGCAAGGTTTTTCATCTGTTACATTACTGAAATTTTACGTTAAGTCCGAAGCAAACAGGCTAATGCAGTCAGGTGAACTGTGAAGGCAACAGTCTGTAGTCTTATGGAGGTGCTTTTTCCTTTTCGTATACTCGGGTGCCACGTCTCTGGGTGTTTTTGTCATTTTATTTTGTGTGTGTCAACTATGCAAGCTTATGCAAGCATATGCTTATGTACATTTAGAACAAAATTGTCTGCTGAAAAATTTCAAATTTTAATGCATTTGAAAGCTCTTCGCTCATTGGCTGAACCTGGAGAGGGCGTCGGTTTATTGGCTGCCCAAGTAAGTCTGCATGAAAGAAAACTATCTATGTATTATTACCATTCTGAACGTGCACGTGCATGCCTAAAACACTGGCATTTATATATAGCTTGGAGGAATTTTGTGAAAATGTGTAATATAGGGCCACAAAATGTTGCCTGAAAAACATATTTGAATAATAATGGTTATCTCATTTCAGTCTATTGGCGAACCGTCGACACAAATGACATTGAATACCTTTCATTTTGCCGGTCGTGGTGAAATGAACGTTACTCTAGGTATCCCAAGAATGAGGTACGATCTTTAAGAAAAACAGAAGAAATGATATGTTTGACTGTGCAGTCAATTGTCAATATTAACTACCCTGAATTGAATACTAAATTCCTGCCAGAATCACAAGAATGCATGACAGTTAATTTTGTTTGAATGTCTTAAACTTTCTCTTTTAGAGAAATCTTGATGACTGCGAGTGCTAATATAAAGACGCCCACCATGGAAGTTCCACTGAGGTCGGGAAAGAAAGCTTTGAAACAAGCAAAGAAATTGAAGTCCAAGTTTGCAAAAGTCACTTTATCACAGGTATTGAAAACTTTTCGTAAAATTTCACTACGTTGCATTGCGGTATATTTTATCATGCTTAAACACAATACCGTACTGTACGAGATTAATCAAATTTTTTTCCCCTTAAATTTGTGTTGTTTAACATTCCCGCTCCTTGGCACGTCGGCATTACTTCATAACGTGGAGTAAGACGTTATGACAAAATAGCATTATATGAAAAATCCCACTTTATGAAGTTACTGAATTGCTTTGACTTTTGAATTTTCGTTGATTCGGTAATAATTCAACATTTAAAAACAGGTGTTAAAACATGTTGAAGTGTGTGAAACGCTTTCGTCTAAGCAAGCTGGGACGAGGTAACGAATAACATTTTGTTCATAAGTTGTATGGCGGTTTGCATCAAGAGCATTTGCTACGGAGAAAAAAAGCATTATTCTTTGAAATTTATTTGTATCTAAATTTTAGATCCCGTATGTATCGCATACGATTCCAGTTTTTACCACATGACGCGTACCAGGTATAAACACGTACTTAGTACTTAGTCGGAATGTCAGGTCCAAAGATAATTCTTATCTCACAGTTCAATTACGAGTCGAAAATGCCAAGCCCAAGTTGAAAATATATAATTCTGTTTCTGCCTTTTTTGCAGGGAGAACTATTTGTCACGCCTGAATCCATTTTGATTTACATGGAAACGATATTTTTCAAGAAGTTAACCTCGGCAATCGCGCGCGTTATCAGAGCTGCTCAAAGAGCAAGGTGAGATTCACTGCAAACATCTTATCTTACCTTATATATTGATTATGAAATTTGTTACGTATTACGAAAATTATGTCTGTATAAATATAGTTTGCTCGATACCACTCATGAAAGAATATCAGGGCAAAACGAGTCAAGTGAAGGTGCCGTTAACGAAAAAGAAGGTGAGAATTAAGCTATGAGAGAGTTGATTATGCGTATTCTGAAGTGCGATGGGGAGACGCTGTCGTCTCTTCTCGTTTCGTCGTCTTGAAGATACGAAAGTATAAAGCTAGGGAACATTATGAACGATTGTAAAAAAGTTTGTATTTCACTATATCAGAATGGTAAAAGCAATTTAGATAACTTTTCCTCGCTCTCTTCCGAAATCTTGGGGCTTCCAGCTCTAAAGTCTAAACTTATAATTTTTTTCTGATTTAAACTAGACTCGTTGAATTCGAGCAGTAAATACGACGAAGACGATGATAATGCTGACCTATCAGAAGAAGAGGCAGACGCTGATGGTGATGCAACTGGAGAGAGAAATAAAAAGAAGAGAGAACAAGTAAGATCTCAACTGAAACACTTTTTTAAAGCACGTCCAGAAGGATAAGTATAGGGGGGTAGGTTGTGCGCGGGTGTATGATGAACACGTGCATTGGTAGCAGTTGCATTGTGGGTTGGGGAACGATATACAGTTGTATGATGGGCAGTGTTTAGTGAAGTGCGTTGTGGTCAGTGCATTATGAGCAAGGGCATTGTGGAGGAGGATGTTAGGTGAATTTAAAATACCCCAGCTTAAAAAATCGCCTTTTTTAAGAAATGCGTAAACCGTAGTGTTTTTTTGTGCATTTCTTTTTCATCAGCATGCCAGTTACGAAGCACCTGATCAAGACGAGGAACAAATCAACAAAAATCTAATAGAAAGTGAAGAAAGTAAGCTAAAAATATATTTAATATTTCAGATTCGTTCCTACCGAACACACAAACAAGAGAACACAAATTTTACGTTTTGTTTTTCTTGATATACCCGTCTTATTAATGTTTTTAGCGATTTACACTGTCTTTCTATAATGATATTACTGATACTCAAAATTGTGGTTTGCAGTGAAGATGTTAAATGTTTACGAAGATTTTGCTGTTGGATTTTTCACGCCTGATCGCACCTTTACCGCGAGTCATAACAAATAATAAGCTATCTTAAATATAAGTTATACTCCTATATTATCACGATGCAAAGCGCCACGAACATTAAACCAGAGAATATATTGGTCATTTATCGATCAGCTTGTTTGAATATACAGGGAAGAAGTTAATCCCAAATTGATGGGGGATTCAAAAATTGATCTTCGTATTTATGTAGCTAAGTTTATTAAAAGAGACTTCGTATTGTAATCTTTTTGTAGGTGACTCGGACGATGAAGCGAATACACCCAGCAAATTACAAGGTTTGCTTGCATTAAACGTATATAGAAGACGCAAAGTTTCGTCATAGCATACTTCTATAAGTTTCTTTTTATTTACATGCGTATGGCATAGTAAACGGTTGCAAGCATTACTTTACTTAATTATAGAGAATTATTTTCCAGATGAAGACAAGGCGGATATGGCAATGGAGGTCGCGTCACAATCAAAAGAAACAAACCCAGCTCATGACAAAAGGATTACTGTGAGTTTCACAATTACGTTTTACAAATTACAACGCAACTGATTGAATGGGAAAAGGGGACCCAAACTTCCAGCCTCCATATCGGCCCAAAAATTGTGTTTGGATCATTCATGTGAAATCTCGTCGAGATTATATAGTTGGGAAAAACGAAATCTTGAAATTTGATTTTGACATCATTGAATATGCACTGCCTCTTGGGAGCCAATGTCATATGACTGCTATATCTCTGGCATCTCTGACATGGGAATTTTTTCACTGATTTAGAACGTAATGCTGAACAATCCAAATGTTGCGTCGTATTGCTTTGACGAGGGAGATCAAGAATGGTGTGAAGTGAAATTAAGGGTAAACTTTTCCACATTTCTTTGGATTTTTTTAGACCTTGTTGACAATTCCTGCGTAGAATGTAGAAGGAAAAATTTAAATCAAATCGAAATAAACTATTTTCAAATGCCGCTAAGTTCATCGGTGCATGTTACTTTAGTTTCCAGTCACCGGCAGTAAGGTGATGCTCACAACACTTATGGAAAAATTGGCGACACAGGTTTGTTATTCTCTCAGTCAATTTTGAACCCAGTATATTAATCCCTAATCTTCATATAGCCATTTCACTTTAGGAGCCTACGTTCACTTTGTGAACATTGGCGATGAAAATATCGTTTTTCAAGGTGCAGATTTTCTTTGATAAAAGGATTTCTCTCCTAGAGTGTTATTTACGAAACCCCGGGAATAACACGGTCTTTCCTGGTGGAAAACAAAGACAAACCATCTATGTTTAAGACAGAGGGAGTGAATTTGAAGGTGAGTACAGATCACTGAGCTATATAATAATATATAGGAATTATTATATAGCTCAGTGGTACAGATGCGTTAGCCTACGTCTTTTTTCCTTTCGTCTATTCTCTGTTTACTATAATTAAACCATATGATCCAATGCAGAAGAGTGATTTTACAGTATGGTCCATCGATTTTTTCTAAAATTAATTGTTGTATTGTATAGGTGATGTGGAATCATCCTGAAGTATTTGAAATAGAGAAGTTGTATACCAATGATACTCACCAGGTTGCTAATACATACGGTATTGAAGCTACCGGTCGGGTCATTGCCACTGTAAGTGTATATATAAAACCAGACTCACGCAGACTGTGTTTAATCTTAACTCTTATAAAGGCTGAGGTTGCTTGTAACTAAACGCAATCACTTCGCTGTGTCTAAATATTAGGTAATGAATATCTTACCTAATGTAATCTTAAGAACAAACCTTATTTCGTCAGCTCTGAAATTCGCGAGTCGGAAGTAACGGAAAAACGTTCACTTCCACATGCAAATTTAAGGAAGCAAATTATAGGTCTGTTTTCAGGCTATATTATGAGTCACACGATTAAGCCTTGATAGAACTGGACAACCCGAAATTTGCGGCGAAGAGTAAATCTTTTATAGCCAAATCAATGGCGTCAAAAAAATTTTTCTCAAAAGTCTAACTTTGAAATTTCTAGGAAATTAAGAACGTGTTTGGTGCGTATGGTATTGAGGTGGATCCACGTCATTTGACTTTGGTTGCTGACTACATGACGTTTGAGGGCTCCATCAAGGCTTTCAATCGCATAGGAATTGAATCAAATGCTTCGCCATTCCAAAAGATGAGTTTTGAAACGACCATGCACTTCTTGCGCGGTGCAACCATCTCAGGAGATACAGAACAATTATCTTCGCCTTCCTCACGACTTGTCGTTGGCCGTGTGGTTGGTGGGGGAACTGGATGCTTTGACTTAAAAATACCTCTGTGTTAAAAGTTTCGTAAAATTTGAAAAATAAATCAATTGACACGATAATTTTGGTGGAAATTTTGTAACTTCTTGATCCGTATAATTCATTTCATATACTTTTTTGAAGTATCGAAATTTTAAAATTTAATTTAATTAACCCCATGCGCCACCATAGCCCATAGATGGTTTACAACCGTTCAAAAGATGAAGGAATTCGTTTGTATAGATCATTACAAACTGTCTCTTTTATATTACGATATTAGACGGTATAAATAAGTGATAATCGTGCATTCAACACGCGTTGCACGGTTGAGTTGCCTCGAGTATTGTATTGTATA
Source organism: Dendronephthya gigantea (assembly GCF_004324835.1). Taxonomy (NCBI): domain Eukaryota; kingdom Metazoa; phylum Cnidaria; class Anthozoa; order Malacalcyonacea; family Nephtheidae; genus Dendronephthya; species Dendronephthya gigantea. The sequence goes on from NW_021163048.1 coordinate 1,176,888, forward strand.
AGTAATTATGCAAATGTTTCAATTTGACCTCGTGACTTCGGTAATTTTGGGCCGTAAACAGTTTCTTCGTTATCAAAACAACCCGCAGGCTAGCGTCAACCAAAGGCATAGTGTGGTCAAGTAATCGTGGTCTAATTGTATCGAATAGAAAATGGATATTGATTTTACCGGGAAAACGGCGTTGGTAACTGGAGCAGGAAAAGGTAATGCGTATTCTTGATTATATTCTACCTTAGAAACATGATTAATTGCAACAGTAGACACCATCAAGGCATCATGCTTGCCATGACAGCCTGAGCTGATCAACATTATAGCTATGTCAGGTGATATGCGGACGAATCACTTGAGCTAATATAAAGACTATCTCATGCAGTTTGTATATTTGCGAGGTTACGTATGGAGGTCGTGGGGTGAATTATTGGTCATAATGTTGCAATAGCACGATTTATATTTGATACAGCCTGGAGAATGGAGATGATCTATCTGATATTGCATGGTGTGTGAACGTTAGCAAACATATTATTTGTTAAGACCTTTGTCAAGATGACATATTTGAATGGACTTTAAAACACTAACGTTTCTTAATTTGCCCATGTAACGTACCACTTTTTATTATTCCCTATACTGTGTAGGTACTAGGTAATTAGGAATAACCGGGTATTACTTTGCGACTGAAAATTCAACCTTGCAAGTTAGGCTTTTGGTGATGGCGGAAGGTTATACAATTATGAATTATGACGTCATGCATGTGCAAGAGATCAGTGGGATAGTGAAATAAGGGTTCAAACAGCTAAAAAAGAGCGCCCTTTCCTAAGACAAGGCCGCGTTTACGACCCACGACGCGGCCAGCTCGACGACATAAATTATTTCCCGCAGCTTATTTCAAGAAAGTATGCAGATAGTGACGCCGATCTGAGTCAGCTGACCGCGTCGTAGATGCTGAACTCCCTACTGGATTACAAAGAAAATGTTCACTTGTAAAATCTGGATTGTCTTCTAAAAAATAAAAAATCGATTGTGGTCTCAGTTTTCGTACCTTAAAGAGTTGTCTCAGTTTTTAAACAAATATATGTTTTGTGTTATTTTCACATTTGAAGGAATTGGTAAAGCAACTGTTAAGTTATTGGCGAAATGTGGAGCAAATATTATTGCACTTTCAAGAACAAAAGCTGATTTAGATTCCTTAAAACTGGAGGTTAGTTATTAAGTGCATGCAAAATATTGCTATCTCGGGACTAATATAGCCTACAAATACTTGCCAACATTCATGCAACACGTTGCACATACATAAGCGACAACTATATACATTATTTGCCACTTTAGTTAACTCACTTTATTATATATGCAGCTAGGTTGCACATGAATATTGGCTTATTGACTAAATTGTGCCATTTCAACTATTCTCCTCATTGCGTAACATCTAGGTTCCGACAAAATTTACACCAGTCGTAGCGGACTTGATGAAGCTGGACGAGGCTATAAAAGCTATTGAAGCGACTGGGGAACATATTGATTTGCTAGTTAACAATGCAGGTTTGGTTATTCTGAAGGAAACAATTGATGTCACTGAGGAAGATATTGATAGGTACATGTCTTTTAGTAGTTAGTACATAAATACGAAGCCGCGTGTATAGCACAAACCAAAAAACCAGAGACCCTTGTCCCTTGAAATCTAGAACTAAGGGGAGGTCAGAAAACTAGGTTAGCCTTTAAGAACCGCGCATCCAACTAAAAGACAAAATGATCTAGCTGGGCAGGGTTTAACTTTGCTGATGTTTTAGAAATTCTTTTCGTATATATTTTTTCGTATATATAATATTCTTCATGAGGTATATGTACCATCACAAAAGGGCATTTCCTCACAAGTTGTCCCACCTGCCTTAATTTCATAATCAATATTTCTTTCAAAAGGTCGATGATTATCAATGTCAAAGCACCTATTCGTCTAAGTCAGGTAAAGCATGTCCGAACTTAAGGGTTGGTAGTTCCTTGCATGGGCATGCACGCATGGAAGGGTTAGGGTAAATAGGTTTAGGATAAATTTAAGATTATATTATTCGTGGATTCTGCATGGACATATAGAATTACCACCCAAGACAACTCATCATCATTTGTTCCATCGTTTCATCACATTGTGTTCAGCACATTTTTTTGGCGGGGGGGGGAAGGAATAATTTTAGCAAATATTGCACGACTTTCAAGTACACAGCGAGTACAAAGCGATAACTACATCATTTCCGCGGAGTTTTTACGAATATTTTTCAAGTCTGTCTGCTTGGTATATACGCCAATTGCCATGGAATTCACTATAGAATGCATGTATGCACGGACTATATACCTTAGCATTTTGCATTGGCTGCTTTGGTTTAACAACCAATATTGTTTCCTGCTTTGTTTAGCTTGTTGCTCGTGACCTAATCAAAAGAGGAACGGGTGGTGCAATCGTGAATGTATCGACAGTTTTGACACAAATTAATTCTGCTGGACAAATACCATACAGTGCGTTTGTAGTTCTTACTTTTCGAGCCCCTTTAAAACGCAATACAATCTGTTTTTCTTTATATGTTTTCTTCTTTTTGAAACCATAATATAGCTATGACAAAAGCTGCGATGGATAACGCGACAATGGCGATGGGTGTTGAACTTGCTAAGCACAAGGTTTGTTCGAAGTTTCAGTCATTTTGTAAAAATGCTTTGCAGAAGTTATTATAAACGATTCATTGTTCTATAGCTACCTCGGCTCGAGAAAGCCAATTTTTATGTACTGAGAGTTTTTTCCCCGAAAATTCCTATAAGCAAAAAACATAAAAAAATGTTTGCGCCCATGCTTTTAGGTTTGACTATTGATAGGAATTATATTAAATTTATCGCGTTATCATTTGATTATATAAAATGTCACAAGATGCATGTAAGGTGGCGTGTACCTGTGGTACGTACTGAAAACTAAAATAATTATGTAAAAATCCATATAATGTATAGATCCGGGTGAATAGCGTGTTACCTGGTTTAGTTGATACGCCACATGGTAATCAGTACCCACCAGAAGTTGTACAAATGGTACTTAAAAGATTTCCACGTGGGCAAAGAGCAGGTAAGCGGAAAAGTGTTAGGTTTGCCTTCCACTGTCGCGGTTTTTTACGCGCGAAAAGCTTTAAATGCTTTCAAATTGTTATCATTTAACGAATGCATACTAAAAAGATTTCCCGCTTTTAAAAAACTTATGTTTACTTACCTTAATTTTTTTTCACGAAAATTTGACAGGGTGATTTTCTCGAGACTGAAAAAATTTAATTTTTTCCACTTTTTTGAAATTCTCTTAGATTTTTTTTTCACGCGGAAGTATTTTGTCTTGGGCTACCTGTGTCTGTCTTGGGCGACCTGTGTCTGGCTTGACACAGGTAGCCCAAGACAAAATACTTCCGCGTGAAAAAAAAAAATCTAAGAGAATTTCAAAAAAGTGAAAAAAATTAATTTTTTTCAGTCTCGAGAAAATCACCCTGTCAAATTTTCGTGAAAAAAAATTAAGGTAAGTAAACATAAGTTTTTTAAAAGCGGGAAATCTTTAAATTTTTTTTCTGACTTTTTTAATTTCCAGTCTTTTTTGAAGACACACGTTTTTAAATTTTTTTCACTTGTGCTTTATTTTCAATTTTCAAGTACTTTTTGAACGCGAGAATTATTTTTCAATCTTTTTTATTTCAAATTTTTTTTCAATTTACAGTCTTAACAGTTTTAAAGCTTCCAAATCACACCGAAATTTTTATGGTTAATTTTCGTGCATTGCCAGGAGTTGAAACGTTTGTCTTCGGATTGAGAGACGAACGCCTTAACCACTACACCACCTCATCATTTGTCGAAAGCTATTGTTCTTTATTTGACCTAATCATTTTCGAACTTGAGAATTTTAAATTAATAGTGATATCGGTGGGAAAAACGAACCTTTCCCATGCAGGATTTGAACCTACGCTTACAACCTAGCTGGTAGGCAGTAGCCTTAACCACTGGGCCACCAGGATAGATATCGATAGATTCTGGTGGCCGAGTGGTTAAGGCCACGGCCTACCAGGTTGAAAGCGTAGGTTCGAGTCCGGCATGGGAAATGTTCGATTTTTCGCACCGAAATTACTATTTAATTTAAAATTCTTCGAAAAGGATCAGGTCAAATAAAGAACAATAGCTTTCGACAAATGATGTGGTGGTCTAGTGGTTAAGGCATTCGTCTCTCAATGCGAAGACAAACGTTTCAACTCCTGGCAATGCACCAAAATTAACCTTAGAAATTTCGGTGTGATTTCGAAGCTTTAAAACAGTTAAACGACTCCTCGGCCTTTCCAAAAGACTGTACATTGAAAAATATTGAAATAAAAAATTTAAAAAAAATACTTGCGTTCAAAAGTACTTGAAAATTGATAAAAGAGCACAAGTAAAAAAATTTTCAAAACATGTCTCTCCTAAAAAGACTGAAATTAAAAAAGTGAGAAAAAAACTTCAAAACAAATTTAAAAATTTCCCGCTTTTAAAAAACTCATGTTTACTTACCTTAATTTTTTTTCACGAAAATTTGACAGGGTGATTTTCTCGAGACTGAAAAAATTTAATTTTTTTCACTTTTTTGAAATTCTCTTAGATTTTTTTTTCACGCGGAAGTATTTTGTCTTGGGCTACCTGTGTCAAGCCAGACACAGGTCGCCCAAGACAGACACAGGTAGCCCAAGACAAAATACTTCCGCGTGAAAAAAAAAATCTAAGAGAATTTCAAAAAAGTGAAAAAAATTAAATTTTTCAGTCTCGAGAAAATCACCCTGTCAAATTTTCGTGAAAAAAAATTAAGGTAAGTAAACATAAGTTTTTTAAAAGCAGGAGATCTTTAAATTTTTTTCTGACTTTTTTAATTTCCAGTCTTTTTTGAAGACACACGTTCTTAAATTTTTTTTACCTGTGCTTTATTTTCAATTTTCAAGTACTTTTTGAACGCGAGAATTATTTTTCAATCTTTTTTATTTCAAATTTTTTTCAATTTACAGTCTTTTCGCAAAGGCCGAGAAATCTTTTAACTGTTTCAAAGCTTCCAAATCACACCGAAATTTTTAAGGTTAATTTTTGTGCATTGCCAGGAGTTGAAACGTTTGTCTTCGGGTTGAGAGACGAACGCCTTAGCCGCTACACCACCACATCATTTGTCGAAAGCTATTGTTCTTTATTTGACCTAATCCTTTTCGAACTTGAGAATTTTGAATTAATAGTCATGATATCGGTGGGAAAAAACGAACCTTTCCCATGCAGGATTTGAACCTACGCTTACAACCTGGTAGGCCGTGGCCTTAACCACTGGGCCACCAAGATAGATATCGATTTTTCGAAAAGTTTTTGAGCATATACGGTTGGTTTTTGGAACATTGAAAAAGTTCCCACCCCGCTAGTTTTCACGGATCGAGTTCACTAGTTTTGATTGAGAATATGCGTACAGACGTTTAATTTTTATCGCAAAGAATATGCGTGCTGTGTCGTTTAGCTTCGATCAAGTACACAGAATATGCGTACACTCGTATGGTTTTAATTTCTTTTCATTATTCAGGTGCTGATGAAATAGCCGATACTATTGTTTACCTGTTGAGCGATAGAGCAAGCAATATAACAGGCACCAAGATTGTAACAGATGGTGGAATGTTGGCAAACTGAAGACTATATTTAGGTGTTTTAATGTTGCGCACTACGAAACGAAAGGGGACAATGATCTCAACATTTTAAATTCTTGACAAACCTTTATGCCTGACTGATTTTGGAGACGCTGCATGCAATTTATAATTTTAAAATGATACTTTCCTTGTGTGATACGGAAAAGTGTTACATAATGGACGGGAAGTTCCTATTGATTTCAGAGGATTAGAGGAATGCCGGCAAATTTTATATATTTTTCCTCATTGCATGGTCTTTTCTCTGTGCTGTACCAAACCAATTCAACCCGTGCATTTTTATTTAACTATCATTTAATTGATTACTTTTTAATATTTTACTTTTTTATTTTATTTTACTCTCTATTTTAGTCTCGGATTTAATTTAAAGTTTGGCGAGAGATCGCTGGAAATAGTCTTTTGGTGTTCTCTTCTCGACTTTATTTTTCAAATTTCCATTGTTCTTATAATGCTTAATATAGTTTGAAATCACGCAATTTCCCTTAATAAAAAAACCTGACTTAAATCTTATCTATTTGCTGCTGCCCCCATACAGCGAGTACCCGCAATTAACAATCTTCCTTCATCTATCCTGTATGCATGTATTCCGCATTCTGGAATACAAAAGTTTAGAAAACACGTACTAGTATATATATGTAAAAAATTCAAAAAATATTTAGGTATATGCGAAAAATCAATGATTTTTGGCACTTCACTCGATGCTGATAAATTCTAGAGGTTTAAAGGGTCTTAATTTCGAGTGGAATTATACACACTTCAAATTCAAGCCAGGAACAGTTGAAGAAAAAATGAGTCAACCGTATATAGGTCGTCCGGCAGGAATCGAAATTACGCTTTTGCGATGCCGGTGCAATGCTCAGTGGCAAAAGCACTTTCAAATTTCAGTAAACACTTTAAAAATTTTAAAAAACTAGTATATATATCAAAAACATGTATAATAGTGCATCTTAAAAGTTTTTCACATATAATCTGCCTACATAAATGCATATGGAAAACAGTTGTATATAACTACCTGCATGCTTATATAAATGGCCAATAGCAGACGAATGGAATAATTTTTCAAAGAATGTATATGCATCAAAAGATATGAACAATAAGTAACACAAGCATGCCTCCAATCTGTCAAGTCAAGGCGTATAGATAAGATATGTTATAGACGAATTATGTAAACGAAACAGAATCGCGCGTTTAATTAGAAAGTGCACGGAAATTGGGAAATTATTTGCAGTGAAGAGTGCACAAGGGCTAAATAGACTAACTATGCCGATAATTCGTGTTGATGGATTGGATGATCGATATCCGTCTGATTGATTTTCGAAGTATCTTTCGCTTGCTCAAGTTTGTCTATATACCGGATATGATCCGTCTCTAGTCATAAATCATAGTCGCATAAAAACTGATATAATTGCGACGTCGACAAAGTCTGGTCATGCACCTGCCGTAATCCACTGCCTTCTCAACGGTAGGTTGAACACATGGATGTATACGTAGCTAACTCTTTTATGGTATATGTATACTGTGGGGTATATTTGAACGTGAGCAATTTTTTGGCGCCTTTCTATAAACTGCTGAATTTCAGGATTTATTACATCCGAATAATTCTCATCTCTTCGTGAATATGGACAATATGAATTGTTAATTTTTCAACATTATATTGATAATATATATAAGGCTTTTTGCTCACACTGAAATTAAACAGAAGGGTGGTGTCTTAAAACGAGGGTTAACCATTTACTGATAAGAAAAAATTAAGGCTGTACATGCATGTGTTAAAAATTCATTTCGGAGGCAAAGAGAAACAGCGAAAGCAATTTTTGCCTCTTAAGTTATTAAGCCGCTTTGCATGACCCCGAGGAAGGCTTCGTAATTAATTCGTATGTCAGCTGCCTTCAAAGCTCAGTGTAATTATTTTTCAGGGCGGATTTTCCGCCTCAACGTAATGAAACAGAATCCGAAAGTTTGATTAATGAAAACTTTAATTTAGATTACCTGATTACCACTTAAGGCCCTGTCACACGGTGCAATTTTTCTTGCAATCTGCAATGCAATTCTACTTTTGAGAGATGTATATGTGGGAACGACGAAACTTTTGCATGTGTTTACTACATTCTTTTGCAAGACTCCTCACTAATTTAAATCTCTTGGAAGTAGAATTGCATTGCAAGTTGCAAGAAAAATTGCACCGTGTAACATGGCCTTTAGGCAATTGCGCCAAAGCTATATAGAAAATTGAACATCTGTCGAAAACATTTCATTCTCGATGTTTGATTACTTCTCGCAGCTCATGAGGACCGAGTAGAGTTCGTGAGTTCTGAGGCTAGTATTCCACTGACTTCACACTACACTATGGCAATGGAATTAGTGCTGTATTCCCACCAAATATGCATGGACGGGGGCAAATTACGCAGCGGAATCCAGGCTATACTTATATAGTTCGCGCATCTAGTAAAAAAATTACGGTCTGGAAGATGCCACCTCACTCCTGCGAATCCCTTGCATGTAGCAGGTTTATAATTTATGCCTTCCTTTAATAAATGTTCAAGAACCTGGAGAAAACATGCATGCCTTTCGCTAACAACAGTGATACCAGAAGGTTGTAAAAAGTCAAACAGAGATTCAAAAATGTAATTAAAATAATGTGCAATGTTTTGAAAATAAGGCCCAGTAGACGAAGTAATCCTACTGAGTAATCTGCCATTATTTATGTTCAGTTAATTGTTTAGATTATCTTTATATTAAAACAGAGTGCCCGATTAAAGTTATCATTTTCAAAGAGCCTGAAAAAAAAAACTTATTCGTCTTCATCGAAGAGAAGCCCGAAAGATGAGTGGAACAAACTCAACGAATGACAATCTTCCTTCGTCAGGATTTCTCATTGCAATGTCAATATTCGCCAGTCTGTGCATTATTGTTGGCGTGATCGGAAATATTGGTGTAATAACTTATAACATTTTCATGAACTACTCAAAAACCCCAACAACATGTTTTGTGGTGAACTTAGCAATTGCTGATATCATCGTCTGTTTCACGTTGTTTCCTTCGGGGTTATTTGAATTCATATCGATATTGATGGATAAAGACAGTGATCGAAGTTTGATTTGTAAAGTTATTGTTACAAGCTCGTCTACCAGTCTCGCACTCTCTATTGCAGTTATCTTAGCAATTACCGTTGATAAATGTATTTTCATCTCAAAACCGTTGAAATACCCCATGATAATGACTTGGACGAAAACTTATATTTTGATTGCAGCAATTTTCGCGGTAGCTTTGATAAATGCTAGTCTTATCTTCGCTTACACAGACAACACCGGGAATACTAGGCTTTCTTGCGCTATTGGCAATTCCACGGTGGAGAACATCTTTTACATCCCAAACATTTTCCTGCCAAGCCTGGGATTGTGTTACTTTAACTATAGAATCTACAAAGTGGCGAAAAACCAGAGAAGAAAAATAAGAATCGCAAGTTGTTCAAGTCAGACTCATGGTAATCAAAATGCCGAAGCAGAGGAGACAGCAAAAAAACCTCAGGAGGAACGGCGGGAAATGCTTCGACAAATAAGGGTTGTGAAAACATTTGCTATCATAATTGGCGTGTATTTCGTCTGCCTGTTTCCAAAGATCATAACATCAAGATTGAGAAGCCGAGGCGTTCCCATTTCACGCAGTGTATCAGTAGCTACAGGGATGTTGGTAGGGCTGAACTCGGTGGTAAATCCTTTCGTATATGGGATAAGAAACAAAGAATATAGAATTGCATATCGTCAGTTTTTCTCTAGGTTCCTAAGAGGATGAACTAGCCAACGCAACGCGCGCAGAGTTAAAGACTAAAGGTTTGACAACATTTACTGGCGACTTCGACGACCCGTGTAAAACAATAACAAGCGTTTAAGTTTTTATGCCAAAGCGTAAAAATGGGCATTATTGCGGTTATTGTCATCGTCTTTATTACTTTGTATGAACATTGTAATATTAGGATAAGAAGAAACATTGATCCAGTCATTAATATCGAGCTTTAATTAATGTGAAGTAACAACCGCTGACACCGAGGTACAACACGCCTAAAAACGATCCTGATAGAACAATGTTGTGCTGCCCACATTGTTCAGGGGTTTTATCAACATCGAACAATATTGTTACTCCCGATTTTACTCCCAATATTGTTACTCCCAGTTTCAACGATATATATTGTTCAATGTTGTTGACAAGTGTGAACAATAATGGCAGCACTGGCACAACATTATTGCATGCTGATAAACCGCAGGCTCAGAATTTTTAGCCGCGTAGATTTTAGTCTCAAACTTCTAGGTTGATTCTTCAGTTATTGCTTGTGTACTCTATACTCTGTCCTCCGCAGAGGCTTCGAATGCAAATGCGCTACATTATTAAAGACGACCGCTGCGCATTTGTACTCGAAGCCTCTGCGGAGAAGAGAGGTTAGTATAGATAAATTGATTGATTAAATGAAATAACTGATTGAATTCACTGAAAAAGGAACGCAATGCGTTCCTATGATCCGAAACTATATAATATTTCTTTTTGAAAGTTTTATGCCAGTTGAGTTTTATGCCATATGATTCATCACAAAACTAAGGGGTAACTTAATTATCGTTGTTTTCGCCCAAATTTACACCACACTATCTGTTTTACTCAATTGAATATTTTATGCATTCTTTTCAAATGTTCTTTGTTTCTCTCTTTTGTCTATAGTCATATGCAAATAAGTTGATGAAAAAATAAGTCAACTATAGGTCCTCGGGCAGGAATCGAACCCACGCTTTTGCGATTTCTGTTTCACTTAATTTTATTAAATATTTACGTTGATTTGCATGAAATTATTAATCCACGTTGTCACCGTATTGTAGCTAGGTATATATCCATTAATTTTATTAAATATTCACGTTGATTTGCATGAAATTATTAATCTTCAACTGAAAATATCAAATCAACTTCCCTACACGTTGTCACCGTATTGTAGCTAGTATAGGTATATATCTGCTGTAGAAAAAAGGAATAAACAAATTCAATGCGAAAACGTTTCACTTTCTAGTGCGTTTTAACTGTAACGGTTCTGCTATTTTGTCAACACAATCCAGCACTGTTTACGAAGTTTAATTGGCCATTGGACGACTTGCGCTTTAGACTAATTTTTGATCGAAGTAACAAGAAGAAAATAAGTCATCACAGCCAGAAAGATCTTATTTAAATTAGTGCAAATGCAAAGTTTGGCTGCATTTTATCGCTGAGTTAAGAATTCAGTTAGTCGAAAGCGCAAGTCGTCCAATTAATAATCTGATACAACTAAGTTTATCGAACTTAATTAATACAAGTTGATATCACTGTATATATTATTATCGTTTGACGTAAAACTTTACAATGTTTTCGTTGCCATATGAGTATTAGAACTCTTATTCTAGTTATTCGCGTAATTTTTCGATATACCTAAAGCCAATAAAGGATTACTTTTACAAGGACAAAACTATGTTTGCATGATATGATTATGTGAAGTTGAAAAAATCGTTCGTTCTTATCTTCTTTGAACTTGTTTAATTAAGCGACTGTTTAATAAAGTGTCATACATGTAACTTTTTTCATTATTCATCAATATATCTGAACAACTTTTATCAATGTTTGCTTAATCGATATTGTTTGAAATTAGTGAATTACGTGCTCCACCTGTTCCTGACTTCTTTTCATTTGCAAACCTAGTTTTCGTGTTAATATCAAAAGAGTCACAATCGGGTCAGTTGTCAGTAGGCATAGCGGCTGCAGCTAATGGACAAGGATCTTGATACGAGAGAAAAATCAAGAACTTGCATTACTTTGCAAAGAGTTTATATGTTTCGTCAAGTATTGAAATTGTATTAGTGCATTTGTGAAACAGAGGCTTGCATTTGTGAAACAGAGGCTTTGCCTGTTGTCACTGCCAAGCAAAGAATATAATGTTCAGAGAAAGCAATTCCAGTAGTAGTGCAAAGCCTGAATACCTTTCATCTGCCTTTGTCATTGGAATAATCATCACCAGTTGTGTGTGTCTTTTACTTGGAATTCTTGGGAATGTTGGGGTAATAATATACAACATCTTCATGAACAATGCGAAATCTCCAACAACATACTTTGTTACCAACCTGGCTGTGTGTGATATCATAGTTTGTTGTTCGTTTTTTCCTACATGGATCGTGAAATCTTTACAGATATTGGGCAGTCGTGAGGTAGGTAGCGCCGATATGATATGTAAGATAAGTGTCACGTCATCCGGAACAAGTGTGGCGCTATCTGTTGGCAACCTTCTGGCAATCACAATTGACCGATTCATCTTTATAAGTCGCCCTTTAAAATATCCTGTAATAATGACATGGGAAAGGACCTATTTCATGCTGATTGTGGTTTGGGTCTTGTGTTTCCTTGATGCTGGCATTCTATGCTTTCAGACACGGGAGGAAAACGATTTAATTTACTGCAGAACAAATTCTCAACTGATACTTTCAATTGACATGGTTAGTTTCTATATTCCTGTAATGATCTTGATTTACTTGAATTATAAAATCTTCAAAGTGGCACGGAGACAAGGCCGCAAGGTAAGAAATCAGCCGGTACGTCTTTCTTCCACTCACTCCAACAGTTTTTCTGGTTCGAGTTTTACACAAACAACGATGCGACAGCTAAAACTTATCAAGACCTTTCTTGTTTTACTTGGAATATTTCTGCTTTGTTTCATTCCTTACGCAGTGGTCAAAACGATGGACATGTTTCATTGTACCAGTGGACATTGTGTACCAACGAGGGTGTACGTTTTTTCTGTACTACTTGTTGGGGTAAACTCAGTGTGCAATCCTTTCATCTACGGTATCAGACTCAAGGAATACAGAAACGCATTTCGCAGTGCCGTTTCCAAAATGTACTCTGCGTGTGCGTGTACATGAATTCGAATACTGACAAATCCTTAAAGCGTTTTTCTGATATGAAAACTACTAGTTTCCATACAATTTCTATATAATCTTCTTGAATTCCATATGCACATATATATTGTTTGGATAGACTGAAGAGAAATAGAGAAACAGTAAAACCCTTATTTAGGAATCTGGGTTTTCGGCAAGGCTATACCTGAGTGAAGAGGACAGATATTGACAATTTGGCTTATGGGTTCTTAAATAAACCTTATCGTTTAGACGGTTTAGTTACTCTCACCCAGTGCATATTCTAAAATTGCAGTGGTAAATAAAAACTACATATCCTGTTTTTGTTTCCTGTAAATTTTTAATAGACGAAATAACAAATGAGTTTTTGAGCCACTGCGCGCTAAACAGCCTAAACTCAATACGATATCAGACATAAAACGAGGCCATGTATATAAGGCAAAATAAATCAAACAGTAAGGTTGATAAGGTCAATTACAATTGTTTTGAAAACGAGGGCTTTAGGTGTTTTCAACTTAAAAATATAAACCAATAGGTTGTAACTTGCATTATTCAATGTATAAAAATGAAGTAATAATAAATAATGTATAATCAATGAAATTGTGATATTGCGTCAAAAGTTGTGGACATTCATTTTTTTATGTTGGGGTAGCATTAATGAAGATTAAACATGAACACTAAATATATTGGTATAATTTGACTAGATCTTTAGGCAATACTGCACAGGGGGATAAATTCATGTACCCATTCCCAAACCAATACCATGTAAACGTACCAATTAGGTGTGCATGCCACATATTAACAATTACAATTTTGTATGTTATTTTATTACACTCCCTATCTATTTGGAATAGCAATTTACATGTACTGTATATTTCATTGAATTGTTGTCACATAGATTAGGATCATGTAGAGACTAGTTAAGAACATTAATATGGCAATAGATGAACCAGTGAATATGTGCTTGTATGAGATGAGACCATACCATGCCATAATTAGAGCAAGAGTAAGTAATGGTATTAAAAAACGACTAAGATCTAAATCCTCATCATAATGTTCCGCTGCTGCAGGTGTTGGCTGTTCTGGAGAGTCAGATATCACACAGTGTATAACAGTATTTGGTAATACTCCATATCTTGTAAGAGGATAATCATCATTTCTTAATAGTTGTCCAGCATATACAAACCTCACTCTGTGCCCTGCATTCAGTTCATTAATAAATGCCAACCTGTCAATAGACAATAGCAACTTATGAGCAACAAGTATAATCCCATAATTCCTGATATCACAACTATGAAATACCTTGTTCAGGGAAAACTGAAAATGGGCATTACACTACCGCTATCTCGAGGACCTCCACCTACCGCCCCCACCCCTCGTTAGAATATAACATAGGAGAAATTAATTCAATTTACCTTTTCAATTCTAAAACAGTTATAGATTTTGAAACATTAAATGTCTGCATGTTTTCATTGTGTTTCACTTTCACCACCATGGTTTCATCCTGACCTGATTGGCCTCCAGTTGTCTGTCCTTGAGTTTGGTCTGGATCATTTACTACACGTCTTCTCACACTGTCCTCACCTGCACCTGGGTTTTGTTCAGGTTGTAACGTTTGTTCCGCTGAGTCTCTGGGATCAGGGGGCTGTCCCACGAGATTAACCGCACTTCCTCTCGTGTTATTGGTGTTTGTTTTAGATTGACTTGGGGCAGCGTTATTCCTTGCTTCTGAGAGATTTCCATCAACATTTTCCACATTTATAGGCCCATCCACATTTTGCCTGGGTGGTCGTGTGGCTCCAGAGAAAGTGTAATATATAGCTAGTGCAATTGATAAAATTGTCACAAGGAAAGCAAACAAAACTTCGTTTGATATTCCCTCGACCAGAGTCATAACTATAAACTTTTCTTTATTATACGCATATTGTGTAAATGTCAATGTTAGAATAAAGAATATAACAATGGAGAATTTGTAACATATTTACTTTCTTATAGAATCAAAGTTCAATGAGTGTTGTGCTTCCACTTTAGTATTGCAAAATTTTCTAGGAATGTGAATATCATATTTAAAAAAAAACTATTCCAATATTCAAAGTTTCAAACTGCTGAGTTTTTAACAAACCCTTGATTAATAATGTAATTTAGACTTCTTGTGCGCCTTTTCGATGTAAACTAGTAACAGAAGAGAGCCAAGTCCGCCAATACTGAAAAAAATGATATCATCAAACTTTTTACGTAAAGCCGGAAGTACTACTGGAAGCACATTTGGTAAGTCTAAGAGCAACTTTTAAAGTCCAAAGAAAAGAAGAAACACCTATAGAATAAACAAATTACGTTGTTCTTTTAGCAAAGTAAGTTCAAGGTGTTTTTATAAAGGCTATTGTATTTATTTGTGCACAATTAATGAGTATTATTCTATGGTATTATTACGTTCAGCTTTCAATACAGTCCTTTTTCAACAGCCACCACCAAGTAATATATAAAGTGGTGGGTCTATGGGTCTCCCTGATTTAGAAAGATTTCCTTCTTCCTAGCTCGGTGCAGTGTTATCTATCAAGTTAATTTTATTTTGGTTATACACAGGTATTTTAGAATGAATGTGGATCATGAGATAAAGTTGCTTGTGCAGGAAATTAAGAGACTTGGCTCCCCCAATGCTGATGGAAATATCTCTGTAAAATTTGGAGTACTATTTTCAGATGATAGATGTGCCAATCTGTTTGAAGGTATATTATTCTCCCTTAAAAAGATATCTCGGAAACCTGGTAAAAGCTAAAGTGGTTTTCTATTCAGGTTTATTCAATTTCTTATTAGCCCTTCACACAGCTAGAATTTTATACACAAAAATTGTAGTTCAGACTTTTGATTACAGATTATTTTATTTTAAGCTCTGGTTGGAACATTAAAGGCTGCAAAGAAAAGAAAAATTGTGCAGTATCAGGGAGAAATTCTTCTGCAAGGAGTTCATAATGATGTGGATGTTATATTATTAGTTGACGATGCTTGATTAAAAAAAATATACATTTAAAATTGCCAAAAAAATATTTTAGTAACTATGTTTAGAATTTGTAATTTTGTTAAATAATTAAAGCCTTTATAATAATTTTTGTATGCTATTTTTGATGATTCAACAGCTAGAGGTTAGAGGTTTATACTGCAGTGAAACACCTTTTATTAGATTTTTATACATCTTATACATTTCTTTTATTTATATTATGATAAGTTCCTCTGAAGTTTCTCTTTGTTCATTGTTCATAACTTTATGAACTTCCATTCATTTTTTACTTACGAACGCAAGCATGTATGGTAACAACGGAAAATGTTTAAGAAAAAACGTCTCACATTTACCCTTTTTCTACTCGTAATATTTCATACAAGGTGTCGTACCTCGAGCGAATATCATTTACCATACCAATTTCATTTTGTGTGTCCTTCTCTGAGTGCTGACGGACGTACTCATCAAAATTCGTGCGGATCGCGTCGAGAAGTATAAAGCTGTTGATCAACAATGCATCAAGTCGAAAGTTCACAGAGATCCAGGATTGTGCGCATTTCTGAAAGCGAATGGTCTCTTCTACGACATCTAATAATTGGTCAAATGCATTCGGCAAGGAAAGATCCACGGACAACTAATTAAAAGCGGAAGAAAGAGCAGCAATTGAATCATCCACTTAATCAATTGCGGTCAGTTTAATGATTTGATTCGTTACTATCGCGTGGCAGTATTAGTTCTATTCACTATCTATTAAAGATAACCTCAGTGGGCTCCACTTATTTTCGTAAGGAATCCGAATACGTGCCTTTTATTCGTTAACATCCGACGTACCTTGAAGATGATCGCCTGAATGTCCAGGTTGTTTAAAGAACAGCTGATTAACATAAACAACGTTACAAGGTAACGTATTATGATCGCAACATTTGGTCTGCAGTTAGTGGGGTCTACGATGCCGTCCAGAACACACAATATATCACTAGTCATAATTTCATTCTTGTTTCTCAGACGGCGTAAGATATCCACAGAATTATTCAATTTCATCTACATAAAGTATACATGGTACAATGTTATGCACTTTGATGCAACATCTACATTGCTTGGAGTAAGGTTGAAAAATTCTATCGAAAAAATTCCGTCTTGTTGAAAGAACGCTCTGAATCTACCACATTTTAGTGCGATTACAAAGATATTTTAGAATATTTTCGCACCTTGGCTTTATCGTCAAACGCTGTTCCACCTCCATGACAACAGGAAAGAATTGTTAAACATGTTCCTACAAACTTCGTTCGGAAAAAAAATATTTAGACAAGATTTGTATTACTTAACATGGTGGGAAACTGGAAAAAACAGCTTTGATGCTGTACCTGTTGATCAGCAAAGAGGACAACCCAACAACATCTCTGTGATAAATTTTGAAATCCTTGTAAAATCAACCATATATAATAGAGTTGACACCTATCAACAAAATAATAGTTGTCTTGATGGGTGAAAATGCTGCATGGTCGAACATTTCGTTAGCCTCGTTCTGATATTGGATCATGAGCCTATATCTTTTATGTTTTTATTATGTAACAATGCATGAATATTGTTGTTCAACGTCGCAAATATTTCAGTTATTTAAAAGAAGACAACCGTAAAGTGCAACTGCATGAGACTGTAACAACTGACTGTAGCTTACAATTTTGTTTGTCATTTTAAAAGGATCTTGAAGTTCCATGCAAGGATTTGTAAAGCAATCGGTTGAATAAAAGATTCATGTCACCAAAAATGGCAGAATACCTTTGTGACACGTCATCATTGTGCTCAATAGTGTGGACATTGCCCTATCTAAAGGGTCACATTGTTGCATGCATTTGTCAAAGCAATGAAAGTATAAATTACCCTGGTGACTCTGTCCTCCAACAAATTTCATTTATGCGATCTTTAACATTTTCGGCATGATGAAAAAAACGTTTCGCTGCCATATCTGGAGAAGAGGATATAAAATGAAAACTAAAAAAACGGGTTGTCAATATATATATATATATATATATATATATATATATATATATATATATATATATATATATATATATATATATATATATATATATATATATATATATATATATATATATATGTAGCTCTAGTGTAGGGGATTTAACTCAATCTCGAAACATGCATGCCCTTAACATTCTCTGAACGTGCAGAACTGAACCATGCAAGAAACAAGAATTTTCATCTCGTTTACTAAAGCTTAGTTTTGCACATACCAGCCCAATCGACGGTTAGCAGATTGACAAAATTTGACATTTCGACACTCCATATGTTGGCATAATTGATTTTAAACGTTTCAGCAAACGGAGTCTATAATAAAAGGTATAAGAGAATAAGTAGATAACACTGTATTAACGGAGGTGCATGTTATAGGCTTTACGCCCGCAGACTTCACACTTTAGTGGGGTATAGCATTGTAACAACTTGCATACCACATGTTGGCTATATATAAAATGACTGCTAATTAGGAGTTGCATCATCACCTGGGTGCTATAATAGTACGGTTAACGCATTTTTTCCTTGCATTACGATATAGCAATTTACTAATGTCTGTTCTCCAAGTTGTCATTAATAATTAAAAGCTTTAAAAAAATTCCATTTCCTTTGTAATTTCTACTGATGATACCTTATACTTTTGTTGTTGATTTTTAGACATCAGTTGAAAGAGAAGCCCAACAAATTTCAAGACGTAGAGATCTCCACTCGTCTCATAAATCACTCGCCTTGCATGAAAAGATAATCGATATTGCAAATTCCAATCTGAAGTGCCAAAGCCATGCACTGGGCTTAACATGTAGTAGCGCACCAGCGTGAACTTTTTTCACATGTACTCACAGTATTATTTGATATGTTACTGAAAAGAGTGAAGTTATCTCGCCCAAAGCTTTCGGCTGAAATAAGGCAATGGATTATCTTTACTACACATGCATTGTCGATTTGTCGTGGTAAAACGTGCGGTTGCATGGGATGCACAATAGGTCGAATATATGTATAATAACCGGTTAAAATGCATGTGTCTGGATATTCTCTGGATACTCTAAAAAGAATGGCTAAACAAAAGAACCTCACCACTTCTCTTAAAGAGACGACTTTCCTCATTTCTTCACGCGACATGTATTTCCGTTCAAAACAACAAATTTCCAGTAGAGAAATAATCTTGGAACACAAGAATGATTACTTGGTCCGACGTGGGGTAAAATAATTATTTTTAATTCAAACCGTTATTGACGTATATAGTGTGTATGTATATACCTCCTCTTCAAAGTATAAGTGATCGTGCAACCACAAACTAACCCTTGCATCATAGGTGAGTGGGATACCTGCATGGTAGGGAGTGAAGAAGAAAAAAGAGTTACAAACTTACTTAGAGTTAAAGATATTTAATGTTGCTTCAGTTAAATGTCTTCTCACCAAAGATCGATTTATGCACAAAATGGGAAACAAAATCTATTTCTATTATGTATTTATTGAACAAATGAGTTGAAATATTTCGATGTATATATAGTACCTTGTGACAGACCTAAATAACAGTCCTTAGGATTATCCTTCAGTGCGTTTAGGAAGTGCGGAGAGAGGGCTTGATCAGTGGTGACGTCTTTTGTGCTGGTATTAAAATTATAAAATATATATTTTAAATGGTCGTAATTTTCCTAGCTAGCTCGGGAGGGAAAATCCACCTATTGACAACTTCATCTAAGATGCTAATCATAACTCACTGAACGTTGAAAGCGTCACAAGTTGCCGCATATTTTAACATTTTATTTTATTCGATGTATCGATAATCTTCTTCAAGGAATAGCAACAGTTATCTGATGGTACCTGTTGGTTATGACATCTGTTGCGGCTTCGCAGCAAAGAAGTGCCTCGACCTAAAAAAACCATTCGATTAATCTTTCAAGTTTCAAATTTTGATTGACAGAGAGATTAATTGCTCCCTTGACTTACCAAAGGACGAACAACCGGTTTTGTTAAAATGGGCAAACACATCTCTGAAATGCTTCTCAACGTGTTTCCTCTTATCGGGTATCGTGGAATAAATTGCCTATTAAAGGTGAAGATTACGAAAATTTAGCAAAAATATTATTTTCCGCAAGACAATACTTTTATCACCGAACGATCCACTATAACAAAAATAAAAAGTGTAAAATTTCTTTACCAGCAAACACCCCGAGTTGAAACATTACTCCTTATAAAAAGCAGAAAATGGAAAGTATGGTATTTGCCTATTATTTATTCACCTGTGTAAATCACTCCATCCATGACAATATGCAGCATTACTAAGATCTTCCACTAAGGAGGTAACTAACTGTAATAGAACGGAATGTTGTATTACTTGTATACCATAGGTTGTCCCGTAGTGATGATATTGCATGCAAAATAGTGATAATGGTGTATACGATTACATAATACATGGTAAATGATAGTGCGTATATAATAGTGATGATGTGTATACACACCCCGATGATAGTGGATACATAGTAGTGCTGATTGTGTAGTGATTTGGGGGAGCTCTGGGTGGGGAGGATGTTTTCGGCAAAGATATATTCCAAGCTTTACCTCGTTGTTAAGCTGCCCTGTAATGTCGACTGGCTGTAGTCCAAAATGTTCTGCTATGTTTACAGATGAGTTGATAACGGCAGGATAGGACTGACACACTGATTTAATCTGCGACTGCAAAAAAATGACCTTTTAGCCGGTTTTCCACTGGGCGGAATTTTAGGCTTTAAGTAAGAACGATATATAAAATTATAAATATCCTTGTATAATTCGTCTCCAGCCTTGAAATTTTAAATTTGGAACATGATATTCTTAGACAACTAGCTATGCAGAGACCACAGTACCTTCACCCACTTAATGGATTTCTCGTGTATTTCATCGCCGTGTTGTTGAAAAGAAACAGCCACAGCCGAGACACATTGTAAAACAAGGCGGTGAAGATCCTCTGAAAAAATGCCAAGACGAGGTTACTATAAACTTCGTATAATTGAGTTTGATTACAAAAAGATGTAAACTGATTTACGCAACCTCGCAGGCCAGGCTCTTCCACTAGAACGGATGCTACGGAGCCTAGCCTGCGAGGTTGATTCATGTCGATATACCTGTAGTCTGTACCATCACATTGCTTAGCAGAGCATGCAGGAATTTCGGAACACTTGGAAACCGGCTAAGAACCTCTCTTGGCTCCTATAATTTTATTGCTCATTATTAATTATATTGGTCATTATATAATATGATTTATTGGTCATTATATATTCATTGGTCATTTTTGTATATTTTGCATTCTAAAACAAAAAAATTAAAAAAAGGTTGAATTGTTTATATTTCAGAATGTGACCGAAATGAGATTTATAACAGGTCCCTTTCAATCTAAGTTAGAGTTAAATTTCGAATTGGTTTATTGGACTGATTATTGATTGAACTGGACCGGGATTGAACTTATTTTTCAAGTAAACTGAATAGTAACTAAAGTCTATAAATATTTCGCTAGCGAACGATTTCGCTGTAAGTGGAAATCCGCCTTAAGCCCCATTTTTTCGCTAAAATATCAGTGCCTCGGGGAACGAGATTGTCATGGTGACGTCGAGGCCTGGTGTCTAGTCTGACGAGTGACACAGTGACACTTGCCGCAGTGGCGGGAAATTTAGACGAAGGACGCAGGCAGTGAATTAGAAGCAAATAATATAAAAATTTCGAACAATTTGTAAGAATAAAAATGGATCCCCAAGGACAAAGAACTCTGTTAATTTGCTCCACTATTTGCCTATTGATGGGAGAAGCGATGACGTTGTGTGCAATGATGATGCAGCTGCTTGTTCTTAAACAACACCACCATTCACAAGTGATGGAAGCAATAATTACCCTTGATTTAGAAGTCGCTAAGCAACGACTACAACAGCGGGAAAGAAAAATACTGAGGAAGAGGATACAGCGAAAAATGCGAAAAAGAATAAAGAAAAAAGCGAGGAAAATGTGGGTTAAATATACGGAAAAATTGGACAGCATGTAAATACATCATTTGTGAGGTTTACTAGATTATTTGTTGAGTAACAGTTAATGAAGTAAATTGAGTAAATTGAAACAAATTCTGTTAAAAATAGTATTGACTAAAATATATTGTGTATAGTCAAGAGATAGCTTTGAACTCAGTGCAAAAAAACATTTTATTTGAAATGGACAACAATCATTATGGGCCAAACTGACTGTAACAGGGCTGAAACTAGAACAATAATTGGGGGGGGGTGTTTATTCATATATTCAGTTCTGCCCCTACAGATTTCTTTTGTAAATGAACTGTCAAGCAGAATTGAATAGATGAAATAAACACCCGCCTATAACTTTTAGCAGCCCTGACTATAACTTTTAAACTTTGTTAATAAAAACATGTTATCAGAATGTAATAGGTCAACTCTAAAATGGCAAAATATTACTTGTGTTGCATGTGGGTTATTTTCTTGTGCACTTTTGTGAAATATTTGCAAATAGCTAGTAAAAAATACTACAATATCAAGACCAAATTGGAAAAGTTGTATATGTTGGTTTCACGCAAAAATCACATTTTGTAATATTGGTTAAATTGTAACGTAAGCAGGAGCAATTAATAGCTAGAGGCAATTTATGATTTTTGCTAATGTTAGCATGGGGCAAGAAAAACAATCGCATTAAGCTCTTCTAATCATTACATGCCTGAATGCAAAATCTGAAATGAGTTGGCATGCACACATCAGATTGTAATTCACACCCCCTTTCCCCAAACTTTTTTAAATGCTTGCCACTAAATTACCAAACCCTAGAAATATATACTGAAGGTTCATAAATGATGACAAACCAATTTAATTAGGACTTTCTTCAACTCAGAGAGCAAGTGTCTCAAATCCTCTGCTGCTGTTGTCATATCAACAATATATTTTCCTGTTAAACCAACACTTGTCCACTCATTGATTGCATCTAACCAAGTTTTTATTATTTGCTCATTAAGTTCCATCGTTAAAACCATTGAAAGGATACGCAAATACTTTATTTAATACAAAAATTCCAAAATGAAATTTCATTGAAATAATGGGCAATAAAAATTCCCACCATCCTGTTATATTTCCTGCTTGTATCTGCCTACTGAACTCACTGCTGCTGCTGGGCCCACTCACTGGTCACTGGTGATCTTATTCTGCCGAATTTTAATGATGCTAAAGCTAAACCTGGGGCGAGCAAAACAAAATGGCGATGAGGTGAAGTTTTCTTGAGACAATCACTCAGTTTTAACAATAAAATTTTAACTATAGGACTATGATCAAAATAAAAATTGAAGCTACTTAAAAAAGAGAAGTTTTTGGGAATATATATGTGAAACTTTCAACATGGAAAGATCCATCATAGCAATTGTACTATGGCACTTTGTACTTATGTTCTTCAGTCCACATTTCATCTTGGTCGATTCACAAGAACACGGGATGTGTAACGTTACTTTGGATAAAGAGTGTGATGAACTATTGCCAGGACAGTATCGTTGCGATGAAATTCTAAAGGTAGACCCTGATACACAGTCCATTGTTGGATGCAAAGAAACCCATACCGTTGAAGGTATATTACCATGATCTCAGGCTACATAACCTAAGGAAAATGAGGTATCAACTTTATACCGTCACATCGATTTTAAGAGCTTTATATAATACCTTTATTCAAGAAAAAAGCTCCTTTGGTTACTTAATGGATTACACAGGTGACGGTAAACTGATACTCCACTTCCCATCACATACATGTATCTTGTGTTGCACCCGCAGCCAACTCAGCCAAGGAACAACGTTTGTTCCACACAACTTCCACATTTATTTCTGTACTTGGAGAGACACAACAATTGGCCTCCAAATCATATTTGAACATTAATATTTTGTATTGTTTTGAATAGTTACATGTACTCTGGCACCTGGTATACAATGTAAACAGATGTCAAAAGAAAGAACATTTGTAAAAATGCATCCATGTAGACACACGTAAGATTTAGTGCATTACTATATACTGACCACTCAATATTAGGGATCTGATGAAATTATATATATATATATTTTTAACATTTGTCTAACCTAACTTTTTGTTACAGAAATGGACATGACCACACAACTGCATTAATGCTATCTGTATTTCTCGGAATGTTTGGAATTGATAGATTCTATCTTGGATATCCAGCTATAGGTCAGAATGACTTTAAAATGAATGAAATAATCAACCAGATAGAAAAATAAAAATGTCATATGTAGAATAGTTTTACTCTTGATTATTGCATACCAACTGATAGGGCAAGACATTATCACTGGCCTACATAATTTTATCATGCCAAGAGATTTAGGCAAATTTCAAAATATTTTTAGGCTTACTGAAGTTTTGTACTCTTGGATTTTTCTTTCTGTTCCAACTTGTTGATGTTATACTGATAGCAATGCAGGTAACATTTTTCAGCATTTTGTACTTATTATTTTATCTGTTCTTTCTGTATCTTATTTGTTAACTTTAACAAGCATATTTTTTTCCATTTAAAAGATTGTTGGGCCAGCTGATGGATCAGCATATGTCATTGACTACTATGGACCAAGATTAAACCACATAACTCGAAATAATGAAACAGTCTTTCAACCTGAGTAATAAATAGTCATGCAACCACATACTTACAAAGGTGATATGTACCTCATACCAGGAAGCCATTTAATATACAAGACATTGGATGGGATATCATTAACATTTGCAGGAACTAAAAGCAGCTAGGAGAACTGAGAAATAGTTGTAAATGCTCTTTTGATTACTTTTCACAGTGCATAAACTTGTCGCTAAAATGTTGACTTAGATTTTTATTTGTCAATTTGAGACAGCACAATAATACATTAAAAGTAGATAGTGATAGATGATACTACATGAAAATGCTATAATTTTTGTTTCTTACTGGACACTAAATAAAGCATCACCCTCTTGTATATTTATAAAATACTTATAATTAATATGAATTGAAGGAGAAAATATCTTTCTGTGCACCAATCAATTTTTTCATATGAAAAGACACAGCATGTTTGATTTTTCTATCTTGTTTGTGTATACTTAAAACATCCATGACAGATTAACACCCTTAAAAGGCACAGAGAGGCGAGAGCCTACACAACACAAACTGTCACAACATCACGTTGTAACTCGCAATTTGTTGTGGCTGAGATATTTACAGTAGGCATCCAGTAATGTGGGTTATTACTAAGAAATCGAAGGGCATCCCAAACCAGATTGCATATGTACACTTTGCACATGCAATTGCAGCAAAATTGGTTAATTTCACGACAAGGTTTTCTATCATTTAATAGAGAATATAAATGGTATTATATCACAGCAAATATATGCATGCATACACAAAACACAATTGCCCATCTCGTAGCCCTTACATTCTTTTCTACCCAGCTTTACAGACAAGTCAATAGTAAGGTCGTCGAGGATTGTTCTAGCAAAAGAAAATAACTTGATTACTACATATTCACTATTTCTAAACAGTTAAACTGATAACTACACATTAAAGAATTCCTATTAACTGTTTGAAAAGTGGCGTGAATTTTCCACTTACCAATGGGTTGGGTCTGAACTTATATGCCAGCATCATTCGTTTTCGATACACATCAAATTCGCTGTCGTCATTTCCTATATCATCGGGTTTCTCTGCCCCAAGACCAGATGCATCAAAAGATGTCTTGCCCCTAAATAGTTGAAAGTAATTTTACCCATACATTGAATAGAGAATCCAACATGATAGCAACAAGTGTAAAGTGAAAACTGCAAAGTTCAGTTGAAAAATGTTGATATTTTAGCAATGTGAAGTTGCTACAAATTTGTTACAAAATTTTGAAAACTTCCACTTTTTTAATACCATTTCACAACCAAACTTTGCCGAAAATACAGCTTATAGCTAGAATAATCTATTGAACTATTTGAACACACTTGTTAATAGGTGCTTTTATCCCTTCTCCTTCGCTTCCTAATCCTTTTCCTTCTTCCCAACCAGCTTTCTGTAACATCTTGTAACCAATATTTTCTTCAGTGAGTTTATGCTCTGCGTAATCTTCATATACAAATTCACCGCCTTCTTTCACAGCTTTGACTTTACCAAGAAACTTATCTAGTTCTTCTTTGGGTAAAAAATCTCCAATAAAATGTTTCCCAGTACCTTTCTTTGTCAAATCTGAAGCCCATTCTACATAATAGGGAATTGAAGCAGGTAAGTCATAAACATACTAGTTTTACACAGAAAACAGAAAAAGAAATTAGTCCAGTTTTGTAAAATAAACTACAGAATATATGTATATTAGTTTGGTTTGGGTGGTTTAGACTTGTATTGGTATTCGGTAATAACTAAGCATAAATGCAAAGTTTTAACTGGTAAGATAAAAGATATTGAAAGATTCTGTGACATGTTTGTTCTAAACCTTAATTAATGTTGTACATGACATTGATGGATAGCCCAAACAATTACCATAAATAATTATCCATGTCCATGTATTTTAAAAATTTTACTCAAAATGATCTTTTCTTTTTAAACTTACCAATTGTCTTTTCCATTTCACTCTTCCTTTTCTTATGTTCCCATGTTCCTCCTTCAACATCTTCATCAGAATCATACTCATATTGTGGCTTACCAGAATTTTTTGATTTCCTTTTCCTTGCCTCCTTTGCCTCCATACTTTTCTTTGCTGCAAGTATTTTCTCATACATTGCCTGAAGCTACAATTCAATATTCACATAACATGTCATTAACTTAATTATTACAGCCTTGCTGCATGGGCTATTTGCAAGAGGCATACAATAACACCAGTATTAACTGGAATTTGCTTTGCCATACTTATTACAGTATTATCAACCAAAATAGTTATTATTCCACACTATGAAGATGTCCCTCAGTCTATTCTTATCCAACATTCTAACCACCACAATACCTCACCTCTTTTTGTTCTTGGATCTGTTTTTCTTTCTCTCTTATTTCTTGGCTTGTCAATTTGGGTACTGATGATGATGTCCCTCCAAGTGACGCTGCTGCCTTTGCTCTTACTTGGGCTAATGTTGCAGCAAAATCAAAATTCAATGGGGCAGATTCTTGTTGTGTGGAGGATGTTGCTGTGGAAGAGGTCTCTGATGAGGAAGACTCAGACTGTTCTACTTGCTTTTCTTTTAGTTTTGTTTGATAGTATTTGTGTTCTTTACTGTCAGGCTCTGATAGAAATCTATATATAAAGATACATAAAAGGTGAATTCTTAACACTACTAAACCTCATTTGGATAACACCATGATTCAGTGGTGATAGGGTAATTTATATTAAATCCTGAGCTTTTTCTATTATGGTTTTTGAAGACACTTACTTGTATTTTGGAAGTTTCTTAAGATTTTCTTCAACTGCAGGATTCTTGACAACAATTGAAACCAATTTGTCTATTTCAGCAGCATTTTCTGGTGGAAAGACTTAATACAGGTTCTATCAGACATGGTGTTCAAGAAATAATGGTGCCTGATACAATATTTACTGTATCAATTTGTTGGAAGGTTAATTGTTGTTTTAAATTTTAAATTATGCATCCAAATTTCTCCTCCCACACTAATTGTGAGTGCTGAGACTTAATTATGTTTAATGTTCTTAGAAGCATTCTCTAAGCATTTTCACGAGGACAATCGTTAGGTATGATTAGTATGTATACCTATAAGTTCATACTTTAAACAATCTCTTAATTTGTGACTTTGTGATAATTTGCAACAAATAATTTACAAATAACACAATATTCCAATATTCCATGTCTTTTTCACATTTTCTGTGCAAAAAGGCATATGGAAGAGCCTGCTAAACAGGTTGAAAAATTAATGAGCCTCCAAATCTCTCCAGACTTTCTCTGACCAGGTGCCTATGCATACTCCCCCCACCTGGGTACAAATAAGAATGCAATCTTTACAGCATTTCCAATCACACATTCACAGTCCCTACGCTATGACTGTTTTAATCTTAATCAAGCTATTGCCATTGCCACTATGCCAAACAGGTAATCGTATTGCCAATTTGACCCCCTCTATCTAGTTCATGGTATTAAACATAGCACTGAATTTTCAGGAATGATAAAACCGCTTCAAACTACAGCACACTCGACATATAGCAAATTGGTTTAACTTTCCACAGGCCAAAAAAAGGTAATTTTTGGAAGTACCAAATTACAACAAAGGTTTTCTGGTTATAAAAAATCTCATCATTAATTGAGTAATTACCAGTTTCTTCCTCGGGAGTTTCAAACACGTCAAAACGCGATAGCTTGGCTTTTGATTTCATCGTCGTTTTTGCTGATATTACGGGTGCTTTAACAACTTTCATAGATACAGTCATTTTCCTTTTTTTTGAATTATCTTCACCTGATCCAGTTTGAACGCAACTGCTCGGTTCCGAAGCACTACTCGACTGTTGTTGCATTGCTTGAAAGCGAGCAAGAAAATTTCCATCGTTGTTAAATAAAGTAGTATTAACGTTAGGATTAGGTGAATTGTTCGTGTTTTTCACAACTGTAGTGTTCGAAGAAGCATTTTTAGATAAATTAGAGAAATTCCCAGCCTTCTTAGCCTCAACGCGACGAAGCAATTCTTGTTTCTTTTGGTCTATCGACGAATTTGCTTGTCTGTGGGAAGCCATCTTGTGTTTTGTGTGACCCGTCATGCATTGCGCTAAGACGTTCTCAGAAGTCACTTTTTTTGGAGTTAGAACATTTGGAAATAGAGTTAATAGACCTTTTGCATTAATAAAGGCCTTCAGGCCTTTACCCATACCGAATGGCAAACTTTAGGTGAAAAGGATAAACCATACTTTTTTGAGCTGTGAATATTTTATTTAGTCAAACGTAGTAGGTTCAATTGGCTAAAAATCCACCATCGGAAACTATCTTTCCACCAGTAATGTTACTTGCAAAATCACTCAGCAAATACACAATGGTGTGTGCGATTTCCTTTGGTTCTGGGAAAATAGAAGATAAACTACATTATTCCACCTTACTTTATCACTGCACGAAATCTCTTTCATCACTGCACATTGCACAAATTGGTTTATCACTGCACATTACAGTAGTCCCTGACAGGGGTTATGAAAAAAGGAATCAACAGTGTTAAATAAGGTGGAATAATGTGGAATAATGTGGGATTATTCACATTATTTAATTCCATGTCCACATTATTCTACATTATCTCACATTATTCCATGTTATTCCGCCTTATTCCACCTTATTCACACTATTCTTTATTTCATATTATTCTACCTTATTCCACATTAATTAAAAATTAAACCACAAAGGTGAATGCTATAGACAAAAAAAACATTAAAAACCATTGAGAAGGAAAAGGACCAAAAGAGGTAGAATATGCATACCTGCCGTTTGACCTCTCGGTGTTCTAGTTACCACGCGTTGTACAGCCTCACTTTCAAGAAATTGCATGACAATTGGTGTTTTGGTTACACCAGGCAAAATACTATTTACCCTTATCTAAAGATATTTGTACAATACATTTTAGATATTGAAAATACAACATGAACTTTATATATGAATTCGAGGTGCAACGGGTAGTGATATTTACTATCTAGCTGGAAATCGGATTTGCTGGGTATTTTCAAAATATCCGGCTGCATAGGCTTGTTTGCATGAAATACCGGATAAAACCACTTTGCCACTATCAGGTCGAAATTATAGACAGTGAAATAGACAAAGAAAATAATAGTTTATTTAAATTTAACCTTGTGTGGAGCGAGTTCTGCAGCTAGGACCATCGTCAGATTATCCAACGCAGCTTTCGAGAAACCTTATAAGTTAAGAGTTAAGAGTTAGAGACATGCATTGCTATTGTCAAGTTTTAATGAATACCTTAGGGTACTAGTAAAAAAATATTGACATGCAGGTATACTTAAAAAGAGCTAGTTTTAACTAATTACCATACGGTGTTGTGTGGGCACAAAATCGTTCTCCGACCACACTTGAAACGTTAACAATGGCTCCACCGACTCCACGTTTTATTAAGTCACGAGCAACTACCTAGATAGGCCAAAAATTGCAGCTTCTTCGCACATCTTCTAATAACGTTTTCGGCAACGTTTCTAGCTAATTGCCTTTGTCATGAAGTAACTAGCTGTTGAAATAAAAATGATTGCATAGTCCCAGAAGTATCTTGGGCGAAAACTCAAATTAAGGTTAGATATAGGGCATCATATCACAGTTAAACAAGCATGCTAAACAAGCAAGAAAGTTTTACCTGACTCAACCGGAGTGGAACTGTCAAATTCAACTTAATTGCCCTAAAAAGTTATTTACACTGTGGTATTAAAATGTTCGATACGAATTACACCCATTGGCCTAATTATCAAAAAAGAGCAAATATTAACATCACATCCACATTTCATTAGGTCAGTATCTATGATGGATAAAGTTACATAAAAGAGCAGCCAGGCTGAGCCAGCTAATCTGAGATCATGATGTCAGGAGTTATCATCATTAAAACTTAACAGTAGCAATATATGTCTTAACTTATAAGGTTTCTGGAAAGCAAAGCTGCATTGCAAATGAAATTCTAATTTACAATTGACTAAAAAATGAATGTGTTTCTGTATAGAATAGAACTACTTATATTTTCAAGAGCCAAATTAATTCATACAAAACAAAGGAAATGATAACTCAGATTTGTCAAGCATTTGGCTTCTGACTGGTTAATTTATGTAATTAGACCAGTTGGAATAATTTGGAGAATACATCAAACTGTCGAAGCACTAATGTTTGATATTTAAAATCATGGTTGGGTCTGACACAGGTGTGTCCTGATAAAATGCTCGTTAATTTCCACATACTTGTTAATTTCCTCCTCTGTTAGGTCTAAGACATTTGGTGTATGAGTACAATATGCAGCATTGTTTACCAAAAAATCAATATGATCACTAATTGATTCGACAGCCTTTATTGTTTCATTCAAGTCAAATAAGTCGGCACAAATTGTTTTGATATTACAACCTGACATCTAAGCAAGAGAAAGTTAAGGATTTGGGATAAGAACTTTGTGGTAAATTAAGGAGATTAGGTCAAATAGGAGAGATCTCCAACTTTGGAGGAGGTCAGTTGGTGACTGTCCAAAGTAATTGAAATGATACTGGAAGCATATAATTAAAGTATTGACTTAATTTGTGAGAGGGTTGAATGTTCTTATATGTGCAGGTATTGAAAAAAAATTAACAAAGCAAATACTATATACAATTTCCTTCTAATTCTCAAAGAGAAATGGTTTAATTACCTCTACTTTTAAAGAGTCCAGATCACTTTGGGTCCTTGAAAGTGCAATAACATTTGCCCCACACTGCCCTAGCAACAAAGCTGTTGCTCGACCAATACCTTAAGAAAGGAAATCATGTTGCAGATATTGTTTGATAAAAAAGTATTAAATGTAACAGTAGCATAGGCAGCCGCTAGGATTCAGTCCTGCTTTGATAATATTTTGGTCCCATATAATGATCATTCATTGACTGTAAAAACAATCAGAAAAATTAATAATCATATTAGACCAAAAATTTGCATAGCAGGCCAAATCATGACTGACTGGCTAAGCTAATTCCTACCTTTGTAGCCTTTTATAGGCAATTATAGTGTGACAAGATTTGGTAATTTTTATTACCAAATTCGATCAGTCATGCACATAGACAGCCCCACCTGATTTCAAAAATTACAAAATTTATACTAGGAGGGAGCAGTCTAACTAGATTTGAGCAGCTTTGGTTAAAAATTTGCATACATGGTCACACTGGGCAATTAGGTTAACAACGCAATAATTTGTCCTTACTAGCTCCAACAGGTAATTAACATGTTATTGGAAGTTGTATAAATATGGGGAATGAAGCAAAGGTGTACATTACGGGGATTAAATCTCTGGATACGCGTCTGATATTTCCTGTGTTTTTAATATAAAAATAGGCATTCAAAAAAACACATGATTTAAATTTTATACCTTTTCCAGCTCCGGTTACCAACGCTGTTTTCCCACCAAATTTGATTTCCATTATCGGACAGACTCGGGGGCCGGAGCAGTGGTCTACTATATTGGTGATGGTCGACACTATCGATATTCAATTATTCATTCGATACCGAGCCTGCAAAATTTTCAGTCAGTGTTCGCGCTTTTTCACCTCTCACCATATTCCGGTATATTCAATCCACTGATTCAACCATGGTCGAGTTTACCATATTCCAGTATATTCGACCATGGTCGAGTACGTACACCATATTCCAGTATGTTCGACCATGGTCGAGTATACCATATTCCGGCACATTCCGAATTGAAGGTAATTAAGGTCGATATGTACCGGAACATGATATATTCGACCATGCAGGTCGAATATGCCGAAAAATGGTACATTCGACCATGGTCGAAATTACTGGAATATGGTATATTGGACCATGGTGGAATTCTGGAATATAGTATACTCGAATATAGGATATTTAACCTTGTTATGGTCGAATATACCGGAAATCACGGATGTATATATGTTCGCTGATATTCTGTGGGTATGTGGGTTTTGTTTGTGGCGAATCCAAACTTCAAACTTATGATAAAGCACTTTAGAATGGCGAATTCCTTAGATATTGGGATTATATAATCGCAGCCGGATTAAGGTAAAAAAAATCCCCTTTCGTATACCTGCGTTACGGTAGATATTCACAGGGAATATCTATAAATGGTGACTGTATACCTAAATAGTTGCATTTCTGTATACGTATTAAGTCTTTAAAAAAATTATATGAATAGGATACCCTGTCATCAGTTTAAGAGGAATCACAGTGTTTTTGTCAACTTATCGTTCACATATATATATGGAGAAATACTATTGTAAGAACCAAATACTATTTTACGATTTTTCACCATCACGAATGTGCATGGAGAAAAAGATACCTGCATGCTCGTGCGTGGAAGGAAAATAACGTGAACCTGCGAGAAACAGCAAGCTGGCTTCTGCATTACTAGATTTCGCACAAGCTTATTTAAAGTCTAAAATATGTCAAACAGCTTTTCATCAGCTTTTAAAGCTAGTTTCCACTCAGGAAAATTCTCCTTTGGATCGGACAGGACAGGAAAGTTTCCTTTGTATAAACGCCGCCTGAGAACTCACCGACAAAGGAAATTTTCCTGTCTTGTCCGATCCAAAGGAGAATTTTTCTTGAGTGGAAACTAGCCTTTACCATACACTGCCTGGATTTACTAGAGCAGCGAACGCCCTGTATGAATCGAACGCCGAGAACTCGAATTCTATGTGCGTCAATATTTAGGTGAATAATCGGGGATGACTACTGGCTTATATACATGACTTACCAGGAAAACCCATCGGGGGGCATCATTTGCAGCCCAATCATGAGCAAGAGCAACGCCTTGGCAAGAGTCACTGAAAATGGAGCGCCAAGGAACATAAATATGAGGGGCCACCCCGTAAATTCCCCGGTATATCCCTATGGGCCATTCCGCCACTGGGTGAATTACAAAAATATTTTCGCTCGACGTTACAGCTTTTCTCACTTCAAATGACAGTTGATAAATTGACTTTGCGATTTATCAAGCGATTTCAATCATTATACCACCCCATCAATTCATCATACAATCACCTGGCTAAGTGTAGTCACCACTAGATGAATGATACCGTGGTCACGCATGGTCAGAAAACGTCATTATAATCTGCACACGTAGCTATTCCCACAATACAATATGACTGAAACTGAGACCCACATACGACGATTATGTATATTCTAAAATTATGATTATCGCTGACTGTGTGCCACACTTTATTACATTAAACATTCATTACATTAATAAACACTCCTTGACGTCTGAGCCCTCTGGCAAGCGTTGCCAATTTCAGTGGTATAGCCCGAGAATTTAAATGACTGATCATCAAAATCATTAATCATTCAAATCCATTATCGTTTAATGCGTTAAGTAAAAAACATCATTTCAATGACAAATACTATAATATAAACAGCCAGATTATTTGTGAGAAATTAAAAATAGATTATTTTCATTTATCAACTAGTATACTTTACAAATAAAATAGCTCGAACTGACTTCCCAAAACGTACGTATAATAATCTGTTACTATAATGTTGTATTTACTAACCCATTTCATGTAACACACCCTATATATCGAGATTCTCAGAAATCTTTACACTTATAAATGTCATGCAACTAATTGACTGCTGGAATTGTGATTTAGTATCATGTTACATT
Organism: Dendronephthya gigantea; assembly: GCF_004324835.1. NCBI lineage: Eukaryota > Metazoa > Cnidaria > Anthozoa > Malacalcyonacea > Nephtheidae > Dendronephthya > Dendronephthya gigantea. The sequence continues at coordinate 1,210,800 of NW_021163048.1, forward strand.
GTCTAACCGGCGCTCATTTTCTTCATTCTACAACACAGCCTGAAACAGGAATTAATCCGAAAAGGAAAGAGGCGTGAGACCAAGAATAGAAAAGCTGAGAACTTAGAAAAGCCGGAATCTTCAGTAGCAAGGTTTCGAAACGTAAATATAAATCCCGGAGTTTCGAACGGGAACGGGAATAGCTAGATTTGGTAAGAACAGGAACTGAGCCACGATCCTCGAACCTCGAATTATCAAAATAGTTCCTTATCATGCATGACTTGGCAAAAGAAAAGAAAACCAAGGCACTTTTGTTTATTCATCCACTTAAAAATTTACATCACCTTAACAACATGAAATAAACAGCCGATGAAGTCTAGACTTCAATATCAGGCGAGACAGCTCGTCGAGTCCAGTATTGAATATCGTGCGAAAATCAATCTATTATTGTCATTGTATTCAAGGAAATGTATCAAGTTTTTAGACTGCATGTAACTAAATAAATTTCAGCTAAATTAAATGCAGAGTCAGAGCCTCGGTAAGAATCGCTTAAGCATATAATGCAGGCTTTCGAAGAAAATAATTTTAGGAGGCGCAATTTTTGTGGGAACTGTTTTCTCGACTCTCGTCTACTTTAACTTGTACTTTCATCAATTTGGGGTCCTTCTTACACAGTTACACCTAGGGCTCGGGGAAATTTATCTTTTCCTCCATTCTCAGCGAGGCGTGGAAATAAATCTGTTACAAATTTGAAGAAAAATATTTTACGACTTTATAAAAAACATTTCTCACTTTAACATTATATTCTAGTCCCGGCTACTTGTCTCGTATATATCTTTACAACGCTGATTCTTGATCGCGCTGGTTACTGTTTCCAAGGATTCGGGTTTTTCCCATTGCACTTCCAGATTCTGGGTCCGGGTTTTAAAATGGCATATATTCCATATATATCTCTATACTCTCAGACTGTTATTCTTCTTTCATTACATGCTGTATGATTAGCGCCATAATATAATATAATAGGATTAAGTCGTACTCTTCATTTTAAACATATTTACTTTAGCAAGTTGCGGCTGAGGTTTTACGTCTGTAGCAACAGTGGATGCTATTTCGAGAACTCTCGTTTGGTTACTTTTAAATTGTGGTGGATTATTAATTGGTATTCCCTGAAGAACATCGCGTTCAAGAAGATATAGAAGATACCTTGAAATCACGTTACAAGATCGTTACTGTAGAAGAAGGTTAATACGGATCACTGACTTGTACGCGTTTGATTAGTAACATTGGCTACGGTTTTGGTAGAGCTACAAAATCTCTGATATACCAAACGAGGTATGTTGTTTATTTTCTATCAAGTCGCGCGGTTGTGTAGTGGGAAAGTAATATAAAGTATTTGCATGCATGTCTCGCCACTTTCGGTCAGTATAAGAATAAGTCACGCATGCATGTCGTGACTGCCCTGAGGGTAATCATCTGGACTCAAGCATTGCTAATTTCGCTTGTACGTTGTGAGAAAAAACTGATTGTCATAATTACAATCGTACAATATGTGATCAGGATTGCAATGAAGAGAGTAAATTGGCATCATTACGTGTACGATGATGGATAATATGCGCCAAGTTTTATCCAATATTCAATATCATGAATTATGATTTAAAACATTTATGGAAATTTGGAAATTAGAATAAGTATGAAAAGAAATAAATTTGTATAAGTTGCGTGGTATTGGCACGCGCGAGTTCGTTTACAACTGAAAGCAGTCTAGCTATATCTACTCGCTGCCTGCTGTAATAAAATCATAGAATAATAGAAATTCAAACAAAAGATAATAGAAACTCAACTATGGTCATTATCAGGAAATGAGTTACCATCATTCGCCGACTCGTTACGCGTTTCCTTTGGGGAATTTTCAAAACTTACTTATGCTTCGATTCCTTACGTTGAATAACTGAAAATCTTACGCTATGCAATATGAGAGGGATATACATGCATGGTTGCCTTTTCTACTGACAGGAAGGATCTTTCTTGTCTTTGCCAAGCTTAATTAAACTTTCTAAGACGATACGTTACCAGGAGGAAACATTTAACAACAACGCAATGAAGATTCCATCCAAATAATCGTGGCTATATCTGGCCTGACCGCTTTCTGATGTTGATCCTTCGAGGTTTTTTACCTACTCTGTGGCCTGTGCCTGACTTTTTCCTTTCTGAGCACTGCAGTTTTTTATGTCTTTCGGCGCTGTCTTCGGTTCTAATGCACATTTCCGATCTCTGAATGTGTCAACAACGTAGCCTACAGCTGTTGGAAAACTGAGAAGTAACAAGTAAACTATGGCCGCTTTCATCAAATTTGAAAAGGGCTTATACATATACAACTACGAAGGTAGTAAAATGTTCATATAAAAAAAGGAAGATACTCACAAATTCCCCATTTCCCTGCGTTACAACAACGCAGCTATTTGGCTTATTTCCGAGGTTTTTCCTTCAACACCAAAATTTGAAGACCGCGGTAACGTTTTAACGGACTGCTAAAGTGTAGAATTATACACCGCATTTGGTCATCCGGCATTGTGTGCGAGTAAACAAATAGCGAATAGCGATCTTTTGCCACCTCAGCTTGTCGATTGAAACCCGCGAACCTTGACAGTGAGTCAGTGGTGACACGTGATTTTGTTAAACATGCTTGGGCTTATCTATAACAATCCATTGAATTATGTTTCGTTTATCGACTGAGTGGATAGTATCAGTGGTATATAGTATGTCCTAGCTGTATATAAAATATATAACTAATTATTTCAGTTCATTTTGTTGGTTTTGTTTCGAATGGCATAGTCATACTTATCGATGACGATGCATCAGTTCGCTTTCTATTTTTGCATCGGTAATACTAGATCTCTTACTCTTCTAACAAATAATTGTTATCAGGCTATCAGCAAATCTTGCATGCATGCAGACGGCCAAGTCGATATACAGTATACTCAAAAAGTTCAATAGATCTAACTGTATTTGGTCGGCTAAACTTCTACGCGTTGTAAGATTTTAAAAAAATATATGTTTAAACCTTCAAAAAACAACACTAAATATCTGTGGTTCTGCCCTTTGAAAGTAAATTTAACAGACTGCACTATCAAATATGGCCTTTAAAGGCAAATTTCGACTATTAAACTATCTATATGTGTCCTTTACATTTTATATTTTGCCGTGTTTGAGCCCAAACTAACGCACATGAGTGAAAAAGTCATGTAATCCTCTTGTAGTGTTTCCAACTTTAAAGTTTAAACTACATATTTCTACATATATGGATAACATACCGAGTATCTTCATGCCGTCTGTATATGCAAAGTACGCGAGTACCACTATATTTGCAGGCTTCAACGTATATTTGCCTATTTATATGCTGATAGAAATATCAGTGAAATCTCCGTTTTCTCACGCTCAGTCAGACAGACTTTGTTTTTAAACGATTTTTTTTCAATTGAGCTATTTGAATTCCTTCGCGATAACCCATGACCATGCAGAGAAAGGATTCATAGATGACATAATCTTCGAGGAGCTTAAAGATAATTTATCTCAGTACGAACCGTAGGCGTAACCTGAATTTGTTTTACTATATTCAAAGCATTCTGGTCCAAAGTTTGCAACTCGATTGCTTTTACTTAAGTGCACTTTAAGTCTTAACTTATATGGCCTACCGTCTCTATACTCTGTTTGATCAGTATATTGGAGGTAGCCTGCTTGCAGAAGTTTCCTCCTCGCTCCCTAAATTCAATCTTCGAGCAGGCAACAATTGAACCGATTCATTCTAGTTTTTTGAAAAGGCATGCAGTGTGTGCATATTCCGTAACCATAGGCAAATTTGAATACAATGATATGCCGCCGGAATTAGACTTTTATCTGAATGTCCAGTTGGCGCATGCGAAGACTAGGAACGAATGTTATCTCGTTTTTACGGGTCGTTCTAGCCGATAGCATACTACAGTGTAGCCACATTGTAGTTGTTATCTATTGTTTCTGATGTAAAATAGGAAACAGCCGCCAGGTTTGAATAGTGTAATAATAAGCTAAAATAATTTGATCTCTTTTAATAAGATTTGTAGAAGGATTTGTTTTTTAGCTCAAAAACGGTAAAGCTGAATAAACATATCAAATAAATAATGTTTTGTTTCCTGACTAGAGCATACTCAGTGGAATACTCGACCCTATGACTCGACTTAGCAGCAGTGAGTGCTTCTTAGGTTATTATAGAAAGATCTTATTAAAGCAACACATGTCATAAACAAAGGGCATTGGTTTGTTACCTTATTTGGATTTAATGCTCAGGTGTTTTAGAACAATATAATATTCTTAGGAAAGTAATTACGCATGCGTGATCATCTCATTGCACGTAACTTCCGATATACGTCAATCTTCGATCGAAATTGTTCCAGGCTCATGCAGGTCAATTTTCACTCAACCAGTGTAGATTTTTGAAACTATAAGCGAAGGATGATGAAATATTTCTTTGACTAAGACAATTTTCTGAATACGTAGGGCATGATGGGTTACAACCATTCGTTCCTTTCGGGCTTAGAGTTCAAGGTCATATACAGCATTGAAGAATCATACAGTTAAAGAATAACGTCATGTGCTAGTGAATGTCAAGCACTTTACAGTTTACAGCGATTCACGATTCGACGCCGATCACCGTCTTAATTATTGCATGCCATTGATTTGATTTATTTTAAAGCAATCATGGAGCCTTCCTTGAGGCATTTTTAGATTTCAGTCTGAGAATGGTAGATCGGAACATTTTTGAAACCTATTTGACACCAGGAAGGCAATTCATTATTTTGCCTGAACATCCTTCAGGCCATCCAAGAAAGTGAGAAACCTTTCTGTTGAGGGCGGTGTCGTAGTTCAGATGCCTTTTGCTGCAACTTTCCCATTAATGCGAGTCATCTCATGCATGAGTTTTCTTCGAAATCTATCGTTGCAATAAAATATGATATCAATAGCCACGAACAGCATATAACTGAAAAATTCAGAACTATGCACGTCATTTTAGTGAAACATTTTAGTGTTTAGTTTAAAGACTCCCATTTCTAGCAGTTTATCGGCTTGTTATCGAGCATTTGAGATTACAAGAAGTCTATACACAGCATAGGCGTTGACCAGATCCCTGATATACAGACAAGCAGGACTTTCCTGGGCATGAAAATGATTACTAATGGGAGCAACGGCCGATTTGTGCTTCAGACTAATTTTTGATCGTAGTAACTAGAAGAAAATAAATCATCACAGAAAGAAAGATCTTATTTACATTACAGTGCAAATGTAAAGTTTGGCTGCGAAATTTTGTAAAATACGGAATGTCGTAATGTGGAAAACGTCATTTTGGTCAAAAGTATGACGTTATTGTGTGCATGATAAAGTAATATCCCAGGTTCTAGCGTCATACATTGGACATGACGAAAGTGCATTTCCTATAATATAAAAGCACGTGTTTTTACTGTCTGGGAACACGAATAGCGTCATTGGCCTCTGCTGCAAGGGTAACCGTGTCCCTAAATCCACCTCAACCCACTCCACCCACCTTAGACACGCTTTTTTAGTTTAATCGGCTCAATTAGTTACCGAATGCATATGTATTCTGCATTAAATTCAAAGGGTTGAGATGGAGAACACGGATACAAATGATGGGATAATTAAACCTGGACGAGGGGATAAAATCCGGACGAGGGGATAAAACTCAGATTAGAGCGTAACTCATTGTTCACAGATTATGGTATCATGGTGCGTCAGGTAAAAATGATGAAGCAAAATTTTTCTCGCTTGCCCAGCCTTTACTGAGAAATTCGAGCGTCGGTTTTTTCAAGCGGTTCTTATGCAACAATCATTGAAAATAATCGTAGTTCTCAAAATAGATGCAATTCTTAAATATTCTGGTGTTCGCCCCAAAGTGAATTATATACACGCTCTGAATTGAAGGTTTTGGAATTTGGGAAACTCAGCCGTTTAATCGTGACTCCTTTTTGATGGTTTCATGCACGTTGTTCATACACTTAGAACGATTGGCTCCGTCAATTTATATCTTAAATAATGTACGGAAAAATCACTTCGGAACAACTTTGAGAATTGACCGGATTTTACTGCACGATGAGCCAGTGCATCTAAGAGAATACCATCACACAGGTATGCACGATCAGGAAGTGCAGCTCAGTGGTAGATCATTCGAGTGATTCGACTGCAGATCGAGAGTTCAGTGGTTCAACTCCGCCCTTAATCGATTTATTACTGAAACTGATCTTTTAGATCGCGGGATATAAAGAGTCACCTCTATTTTCATTTTGGTTAAAGTAATTTACATCGATCAACAAGTTCTTTGCCTGAGGGGAAGAATAATAAATTTAAGAAGATCAAATTAAACCTGTAGCCAGGTAACTTATGTCATTTAATGCAGTTATATCAAATCTGAAGAATGAATAGAAAAAAAGAATGAATAGAAAAAAAAAGACATGCATGACTTTGCATAATTATATACAACAATAAGGTTATATATATACTTCCAGTTTCGAGATCGTTAAATTGCTTAGTCATATATATATTCGCTGTTACACCTATACGTTATATGAATGATATGTCTTCATAAGCATTCTCCCTTGTACGTATAATTCGCATCAAGAATGCGTGTTTCCACGATCATTTTATCGTCGAAAACAAAATGTTCCCATGCATTCCTCTATTAGGATTGATAATAAACAATATTTATGATGTAGACCACACAAACATGAACATGCATGGCATTTTTTAAGAATCATGAGTGATTTCTTCAAGAAAGCCCTTAACATATATGTCTTTATTATATTGTTCCCAAGAGTTCCCTCAAGTGCCTCACTTCCAGTTGCACGCAACAGATAAAAATTCATAGAAAATGATTAAAAATCCCGTAACCAAAATTCTATGATTTATATAATCCATTGTGTAACTTTATATACCTTTATGACGATTTTATTGAATGAATGCACCTGCATGTCTTCTTCTGCCTATCGTGAATGCAGGTATATAATGCATGCACGTATCTCCCAGGTGATGATTTAATCAATTATTATGTGAAGAAGCATGCACGCTATGAGGTCAAATGAGTTACATGCACAGTCAGGAACGAAATAGCGGCATGTTTACATAAATGAAGCTAAAGTAATGTCTTCGAAATGCAGTTTTATGTATTTCGGATTGCGTGGATCTGAAAGTCCTTTAAATATTGGTCTACAATGCAGCCATGCGCATTTATAAATGCTAAAACGGTAAGAATTAAGCAGTTGAAAATTCAACCAGTTTCATTGATGACTATTATAGTTTCATTGTTGTCAATGATATTGATTAGGAAAACTTTTATTGGGATTTCATGAAAAGTTTTTTGTATAACGTGCGCAAGATTCGTACATATAACTTAGCTATGAGGGATTGGGGAATTTATAGGGTTTATATGCTTGTTTATCGCCAGCTACTTGTAGCGAAGACCGAAGAGGGCAGAACTCAGTCGCTTTTCACTGATTCTCTGCATGATTTCCACAACTTTTTATCTTTCTGCAGGCAGCAACAACACACAAGCTTAGATCGACTTGCGCGCGGAGCCTGACTCCACGTCGACGCCTTTCATATAAACTCTAATGAATTGAGTGAGGTCAGACGGGCCTTATTAAAGACCTTTACTCTTTAGCTTAACCAATATGACAAACCGCGAACACCAAACGGCTAATTTCGAATAACATTTAAAATTAGATTTTTGGCATTTTCTCGGCCACAATTTTTCTCAGACGTTACTCTATGTTTGAAAATAATGCACCAATTTTCTCGGCCTCAGAAACCTAGCATTTGTTTTGAAAATTCGAAATGAATTTTTCTGTTTGCCGTTAGAGGGCTATCGTAAACGTCAAGCTAAAGGTCTCTAATTTACAGCAAAAGCAGGACTATGAAATATATATATACTAGCTTCTACAGGCTGAGCTTCTGAATCAAGTTGCCCGAGAAAGATCATCAATGCACGAATTAACGAATCTTCTAAGAGGGGAAATAAGTTTTACACATTATATTATATCTGTTAAAAGTATTTTGCGGCATAATTAATTGGCATAGATCTTTGACAGCCCCAAGGACAGGTCATTCAAGTTTTGGCAAACGTTCGCGTGCGCTGTAACTATACATCAAAGCTGAAGGCCAAAGTCAAAAGGGCAGAAGTAATTAAATGGTAATTTTACTGTCTAGATTACACAAGCCGCGCATTGCTAAGTGTTTAATGGCTTTGGCAATGGCCATGTTATGATGTACTGCATTTCGAGATTAACCAGCAACCGAAAATCGAGATTTATTAACACAAACAAGATCGATCGCGCCAGGCGACATGATGAATTGGCGAAGTTCGAAGTATATGTATATTGATATATGATATCGTTCACATCACACTAAATGTGCAACTGGCGAAGTAAATCACGTAAAAGGTATATTATTTCTAATTTTCGCACCTCTGCATGTGAAATTCTGTCCAAGGTATCTTGTTGAGATCAAATGGCAATGCATGCAAGCATTTTGAAATGGTGTCATGAATTTGAACCTAACCTGTATGTTTTATTTGTACAAGCTAGATATGTCATTCTCGTTTTCTTACTTATTATCACTATTTTACATCTTTCATTTTCTATTTGCTCCATGCACTCTTTATAAGTGGTCTTCCGCTTGCCGACTAAATCATGTATTTTTTTATATCGATAAAAACAGCCCCATCACACACGAAAAAGTTTTTACCCCGCTTCAATACTCAATAGATTCACCAAAAGATAAAACATCTTAATTAACGAAGTATAGTTTTGGCGTATAAAACCGGTACTATAATAAAGATACTCAGACAAACTAGGTACAACGCCATTAATTAGCTACATTTATTTCGCTAAATCGGAAAGGCTTTTTATCGTTCCATAAATCAACGTCAGCACGTATTTCAACAAGTAAAAACAAGGTAAAATCTGAAGATGGTTAAGAAGGTGCGTGCATCCACTAGCTATATGCTCAATTTCAGGCTGTCATTTGATGCGATTTTATTGTTCTTCGTTTTACGAGCCGATTTCATAAAACCTTCAAAAAACATTACGTAAGTTTTTTTACTATAGTAACGGTAGGAAAAGTAGCCTCAAAGAAAATTAACCCCCCCCTCCCCGGTTGTTTCGTTCATGTTTGTAATTTTTTAACCCTTCAATTTTGATTTTCTCGTCCAATTATATTCAAACCGCACAGACTATATATAATGGGCCTTCTTGTATGTACGATATAGACATATGAAATTAAATATACTGATTGGACAATGAAGATAACTTGGGTAGGAAAATCACGTTCGATTTATAATACTCCATGTTATACTCCGCATAGTTATTGAGGGCACTATTACGCCCATTAATTGGAGGAATAACCTGAATGTGAAATATGATGGTGTGGCCGTATATTTTTCTGCTGCCAATTTCTATTTTTTATATGTTATGTGTTAGAACTTATAAGCAGACTATATCATCTTAGCCTTTGTACGTATTCAGGCGGTAATATTTCCGGCGGTTTTCCAATCGCATCTTCCTCGTACAGACAACCTCCTAGGGTGATGATCTGACATGGTACATGACAATGGTACAGGCACACAAACTTGGCGTCTAAGCATTATAATTACAAAACAAAAGCAGCTATTGTTCGTCACGTGCGCCTAGGCGCCTGAGCTGATTGCTTCATACTTGACACATTAAAGGGTCAATCTGCTTTGATGGAGTCTTATCCACCCACGAACCACGTCATGAAATTTGCAAATTGTTTTGCATGCGGATGTTTTCTAAACACTCTCTACCCTAGTCTGGTTTGCCTGCTGTCTCTTACGCCTTCTACCAGAAAGGAAAAAAAGGAGGGCGGGGGGAGGCACAGGATGCCAATTTTATTCAAAGGATTCTGTAAATCAGAGAAGTCGAGCCTTGAGGGGCACAAATTCCAAACTATATTATAGTGTGCTGCCAGGGCCCAGGTCAGTCCTCTTTATAAACTTTCCGAGTGGATTACTGGCCTGGAAATTCCAGGTAAAAAATGCCAAAAAGAAACCGGAAAACAGGTATTGTTATATTATGTGACTATAGTCTAATTGAAAAAACAACTGCTCTTTATGTTCATTGACTCGATCATTGACTATAATTATGTAGTGATGCTACAATATATTTTCATCAAAGAACCTCATCTTAAGTAAAGCAGTTTTCAAGGTCTCTATAATTAAAACAACGAGATTGATGGGTGCATCCTATATAAAATACTATTTTCCACGCTGCAAGCTTGAACGCAAATGGCAGTACTTCTCAAATCTCTAACATCACACAAATCCCTCTTCATTGGCGGTAGCTAGTAAAATGTTGCTTGATTATTACCAGGGAGTTGTCAAGAATGAAAGGAAAACAGCTTAATGGATTAAGGCAATAAACGAAGCTCGTACTTTTCATCACATTTGTGTATTTTACTTGGATAAATATTATTTTAGCTAATAATTTGCTTAGAAGTTACAAAGTATACACTTATCATTGATTATATATAGAGGTGATGGCCTTTCGTCTACTTTTCCTATTTCTCCATATGCATGAACACCTTACCTTGGAGGGAAGAAAATATTAAAATATGTGTCGATTGTAGAAATGGCGTTGTGTAAAACTATAATATTGAGTTAGAAAAGGTTAGTTTACTTTATAGATGTTGCTAATTTATATCATGCACACATTAAACGGGAAACGACAAAAATGCAGAGCTTTGGAAGCGTTTTTAATGACTTTAACATCCATTAATTTGAAGTTTGAAGAGGAAAATCATGAATAATGAATCTGCGTAGATTAAAACCATCTTTCCTTCATTAATGCAATTGAACATTTTGTTTTTCACCCAAGTATCTTTCCTGAATTATATATCAATCAATGTTTGTATGAGAATGCATGGCTTTTGATTTTTTGAAACTTGTAATATGTAGCTATATCACTATATGTATAAAACATCACAAATCAAGGATGGAGTAATTTTAATCAGAGATGTAATCTAGCGTGATACTTAATCATGTACGCATAGCCATAAATTTAAAATATTTTATGACCTAAGGGCTGGTTAAGCTGTTTTAAGCAGGTTTTAAATTCTTAGTTGCTGCATTGCGTGGAGGGGAAAGACGATAATACTGAATTCCAAGAAGAAATTTTAACGTGTAATTATGTGTTAGAAATATGATAGCGGATGTATCAAACTCAAATGACCATGAATAGCAATGATGAAGGATGAGATGACACTCAACTCTTCCTCCCTGTTAACGAGTCTGTTTTTATGCAGACAATAATAAAGTTCGTATCGGTATACAGTTATATATAACCACAATTATGCTGCCTAGGCCTGTGCGTGAATTTTTATTCGTACAGGCATGTGCAGAGCATGCTTGATTATTGTTGGCGGACCTATACGGTCCCATTAAGAAAAATGGAATGTTGGTAGTAATATCAACTGCGCATGCGTTTCGCAAGACATGCCAGTGCGAGTGTGATGAGCCTGAAATCTATGCCAGAATATAAACTATCATTAAATTGAACTGGTTAAATCGATGATTATTTTTGAATAGCTTAGAATGCCGGTCATTTGTTTCTCAAATAATCAGTAGTCAGCAGCCATTTTGTAAAAATAGTTTAATGATCGTTTGAAAAGAATGAAATAGGTTCAAGCAGAAGTAATACGATATATCATGTGATGAAGTTAATTTATATCACGGAGTCCATCATCAACCTTATGTAGACCTCCATTGATATTGGGCCTCACACGCGTGAATCGGGCGAGGCATCGTGAGCCAATCACTATTGTATTCAGTGACTGTTGAAAGCGAGCTTTCCAGGGTGAAAACGTATACATAACTCTCGTAAGATTGAATTCAGTGTTACAAAAGAGAAAATAAGAAGGCTTGAGATATTTTTCTGAAATTTGAAAATTTCTAAGTTTAGTTACCAGCTAGTGTGGGCCTTTTCTTGAGAACGAGGTTGAGATATCTTCGAGAGGTTCATAACCTTGATTAATTAATTTAGGGCGTCGGAAGCAGTTTCGAAGAAGGGGCAGAGTTTTACGAAATGTTTTTCGTTTCCCCTAGTAACAACATAGAGTGGAAACTCAGGCAATGTGAGTTTACACAGATTTGCAGAAACGCAGAGCGCTATTTATAACCTGAGCGAATAATAACATTAAGATGGTGACTAAATGATAGGATTATATGGTATTTGATATCACTGCTTGCCCCAAGGTAAGCAATTAAGGACCGACTGGGGACAGCTGTCCCCACTGCCCCTGTGGTCATAGCGTCTCTGCTCGTGCCTTGCCAAAGCAAAGATCCATGTTTTTGAAATAGGATATCCTTCTACTGGTGACCCTGGTCCCTGGATATAAACATTCCAAATCTGTCCAAATAACTAGCAATGTGATTTTATTTGTTCAAGATTTGAATCTTCAGACTACAGACATCGTTGATAAAAGGAAGGATGTTTATGGAAATATGCCATAATAATTTTTTAATGATCGATATATACTAAAATTTATTTCCTGTCCAAATTGATGACATAAATCTTCCAAATTGACCTCAACCGAGCACCGGATTACGAAAGAATTTGTTATGATTTTTCTACCAACGCCACAAATCATATGTTTGTAATACTCAATAACTTTCGTATCTGCGATCTTGAGCATCAATAAACCACGTTTGACAGGCAGAATTCATAATTTCTGTATCAACTATCGACCAATTGTGCATGTGGTTTGGGATGATTAAATACTGATAGTGTTTGCCCTACTTTGGCAATGTTTCGACAAAGGTGACATTGCATGCTGACTCATTGCGAGGAGGCCTGAATACTTCCTTCCCCTGAGGATATTATGTTAGGTCCAGCGTAGCCCACCCTTTAAATAAACAATTCCATACAAATTTTGAACTGGCCAGTGAAGAGACCTTGCCGATTTGGTGAACCTACATTTTTATTAGGCGCGCAGGCTGTCCCAAATCTACAGAGCTAATCACATGACATTATGCCATTACTAAATATCTGTCATACGCGGGATCAAAAGGTGCTTCAGTTTAGGACTTCAGGTGAACCGTTCCCATCGGCGTGAATTGAGTTCAAAATAATTTCAGAATTCTTCCAACATTCCTAGATTTTTTGCAAGATTCCATAAATAGTGACATTTAACGCTTTTCACAGCTCGATCGAGATTGTCATAATGTCATGAGCAAGCAGGAAAGCCTTCCCCCGAGAACGCACACATTTCTGTGACTGTACACATCACCAGTAGAATTGTAAATATGAAGTCAACCAACTGAACTAAGCTAGAAAAGGCCCAAAGACTTGACTGAGAGCCTCTGAAAGGGTCAGTATCTCGTCCAGCAGGCCAACCCAGCTAATGACTGATAAATTCCATAGTGCGTTAAGTACCATATTAACTCGTTGTTCCTTGGCCAACATGCATGCAATCATTTTTTTATACGGAACCATATATCATGAGTTTGACCAGGGGTTGGCGCAACGTCGATTATGATCACGGAATTTATTTACGCCGATTAATTGAATATCTAAGTCAAGTATATCTGCTGTACACTTTGATGAGAGAAGTCCTGAAATGAATGTGAAAGAAAAAACACAACTTTGCAAGTTTTTTTTTGTTCGTTTGGCCTACACATTTCGAAAGGACACGTTCGCAAATTTTGATCTCGAGACATTTTTCGCTGAACTGAAACCTGCCGAATAGAATTAAATAAAGCTATAGCTACTCAATTTAGAATTCCTGGGATATCTCCATGTTTTCTTTATCTTCCGTTAAAACAAACCATAGTTTAGTGTCATGTTTCATGAATGTTTTTTGTTGTACATCATAAAAATCGTTGCCCGGGTTTACGACACAAGTTAATCCAATGTGCTTTCACTATCAGGCAGGACAAAAAATCATTTGTTACTTTATCTGTCATCACACTTCAATTTATTAATTTACTGCAGGTATGCCAATTTGAATTTGGCTCAATACAAACTCGTCTCATTTTTAAGTGCGGAGCCGCTGACCACTGCTGGCTTTTTCATCTGTCACACACTCAGCCTGACTTTTTACTCCAACCAAACTTCAACATGCGGGATTCATTTGAGCCTTTCGAAGTTGCTTTGTCTATCATCTTTTTGTCATCTTTTGAACAAATTTTCTTGACCTTTAGGAAAAGTGGTTCAATTGTCCAGTTCAATTGTTGAAATTTCCGTCGATCTGATTATTTATACAGAGCGGCATTTCACGTCGTCCACCGTCGTTTTTGATGACACTAATCAAATCAACGCATTTGTGTTGCTTAGATAAAAGATTGGGGCGATAGCAAATGCTTGCTTCGTTGTTTCCAAAAGTCTAGTTTATAATCTTTTGTGCTGTTTCTGCCTTTCACCGGATAATCATTCATTATGACCACCATCCTTGGAAATTATCCAAGGGAAACGCTATATAAAAAATGAACTTCAGTAAACTGAAGCGGAACCGTGAACCAGCGGATTGTGGTATATATACAGATTCCATCATGACCATTCCATGTTTGACTCAACAAATTCTATGTAGTTAAAAGTCATGGAAGCTTTACATAAAATTCTTGTCAAACAAGTGGTCTGATTCTATGGGAACTCGATTTATTTCATAACATCAGATTACCGACATGTTAAGACCAGTTTCTATAAATAAATGATAAATAAAGCGAGTAATTTGGTCGTGGCGTGATGTCGTAAACTGATACGCGACCTTGTATTAGCGCTTTAAAATATCGGCCATAAATGAGGTAATACATTTGACGAATTTACTGTTCACTATTTAACATAACATTATAGTTTCCTGTTTATTAATACGACCCATTTCATATGCAAGACGTTAACACGCGCCATACGATATTTAAGTTGTCACGATGTCTTCTGTTTATGCAAACTGCGTTTCTATGATAAGACTGGGCTATTAAAATTCCAATAAACGCAAGCTTCACAAATCAAGCTCACGAGTTCGCAAATGATTAAATTTATCCTGCCGTCATCTGTGCCCCGTCACTCCGCCAGCGAGGTTGGCATTTTTTACGTTCAAAGACACAGTTTCATTGGCCGAGGCTCGCTGTGCGCGTGTAATTTAATCCGTAAAAATTGCTATTGGATACGTCAAAAAACTTAACTGATCGAGTTTAAATTAAGTTCTGAATCTCCGGGCATGGTTGACCGTAACCTTGATGAACCCGTGTTGTTTCAATTCCGTGTGTAGTGAAGGAATTCATGTATTTATCTTCGACTATCATCTTAGTGGATCGTAAATAGCACCTGGTACAACACAAGAGGTTAGTTCTTAGTCTATTTGAAAATGCGTGACTTTATCGATCCACATAAGTTGTTCGCCAATCCGCTTTAATGTGTATGCCTGTATGGTGACCAGTCAAAACACAATAGTTTTGTGTGTGAATTGAATGGCCAAGAACAACCCTAACAATAAGGCACGTTAGAAATATCGCTACAAACTGTACTGTGAAATTGATTTCCCTACAACGTTTGTAGAGGTATATCGTTTTGCGCACTTTAAATATCCAGCGCGGAAGTGTGTACGTTGGTTGATCCGAGGTTAAAACGAAAAACAACTAACCCTTGGATGCCTAGTAACAATACTTCAACGTAATTTTCTAAACGCGATTTTGTCTTAAGTTCACACGAGCGCAGCTTCCTCGACAAGCGCAAAGAAGGAGATATATTATTAACAGCATTCACAATACGCGCACTCTATGTTAAACTACACGCGTCTTATAATCCTATTGTGTTTGCTTCGCGTCTCAAACTGCGCATATTTTAACAGTTGAATATATGCTGGCATCTATATTAATATTGTATCGCTCTGTGAATAGGTTATCAATAGGCTATAGATAGTCTACTCATGTGCGTTAACGTAATGATTTCACACTAGGCTATAACTGGACTGTGTATATTTTAAACAGCATTTTTTCATTTATCAGCGTTACCAGCCCTAAACGCACGAACTTGTTTTTAGTCTTTACATATTGTTTACATATTTAATTCTTCGCATAAATTTTCGATTAGGCAAGAAGAATCTTTAGTCATCTTTTTTACGTTAGGACTATCATACTCATAGATACTCACAAAATATTTCACTTTGGTGCTTTGTTTCATCTACAAGGTTCTAAAAAAATAAACTTTTATGCGAAGGAGCATGCGTGGAATATGTCTCTGATGTCTTGCCATTTCTAGTTTTATGACTATTAAAATGCTGTGCACAATCGTATGAATAACGTTTACAATATATCAGTAAAATTTTATTACTTATCTCAGTTACGGACGGAAATATGATATTCAATATAACTTATCACAATGAGGACTATTGAACCATAAATTTGAAGATAAAATATTTTCACTTCACTTTACAAGTGGGACATTAAAGTATCACACGGAGGATTAAACCCGCTGCACGTTTTTTAGAATTCTGATAAAAGAAAAGGCAACAACATGTCTACGCATATATTTTAGTAAAACCTGAACAAGACACCTTCTGTTGACAAATTGTTATTAAATATTTCATTGTTTATATAATATATGGATACAAAATATTTGAAACATGATAATGTGAACATTTGGAAATCATGCTCGGGTATATACTCTTCATCTCTTGCACTGTGTGGGAAAATAATTTCACATCGCTGCTTATACAATGTCACTCTGCTAAAAACCTTACGGAATTTCCTGTGTGGTTTGGACGCGACTGAAACCGACCAACTGAATGTCTAACCCGATTAGACTCCGAAAGTAAACTATAAGCTTGTTCTTAATGGTTTTTCTTTAATCGCTTGTAGATGAAATAGGAATATTTGACTTTAGGTCACTCTACACCACACAAACATTATATTTGCAATAACCATTTTGAAGTTTTTGCATTGTCGAATGTTGACGTTTGAACATATGCATGTTTTTATCAATAATCGTATATATCAAATAGTTGCAGGTATTCGCCTAATATCTTTGTGGCGTATACAGGATATTTTGCATAATCTATGTCCTAAAATAACACACATGGATATTCTCTTTAGTCGAGGTATCAGTTTTATGTTACATTTGTCGGGGCTGGCAACCCAGATCAAAGACAGGATTAAAGAATTTTCGGGGTATTAGATGGAGTGAAGCCTTTAGGGCGTGTTTTGTTTGTGAGTAATTAGCGGTTATTTGAACATTTTTGTCTGCGTTAAGGAAGCGTGACTACTCAAATTATTCTTCTAGTACTCTGATGTATATGTAGGGTACTTAATTATAACTTCAAAAAATGTCATACTTCGCAAGAAAATTTTTGTTCAACAAATTATGCATGGCAGTTAATTATGAGATTATGCTATATAATTAAATGTCTTAGATTTTGACTATATAATCTGGTTTAAAGAGTGACACGGCAATTCTGAGGAATTGGTCACGAAAAACATTTATCAGTTCATAAAGTATATGCTTCGATTCCCAGTCTTCTCGCACAAAAGCATATGTTTCGAGATGTCTACATTACTAACATTAGGACAACTTCATACCCTCTGATCGGACCTCTGACTGAAAAAAAAATCGTAATCTTTTATCAGTAGGCAATAAATTTACTTGAATCGTCTATTTGATAAAGTTTTGTTTAAACTATAGAGGTACAACTGTTTCAGCCTAGAGTGTAATGATATAGAGTGTTCATAAAAATACCTCTATATATTGATGTACATGCATGTGTACTGATGCAGGTGATATTATATATTTTTCAGCCTGTGCACGGATTAATAGTTCTGTATGCTGATAGATATAGGGTATTAAATGATTTGAAGACACATATGTTTGGGGAAATTACTTACATTGCTCTCAACTTCAGGTGATGGGAAATATATTTTCAGGAGGGGAAGTGTTATCATATTTGGCTATTTTTATTGCAATCATACAAGAAGATGAAAAGTTATGCGCATCACGACATGGAAAAGTCTGATTGCCTATTTTAACACCGTCTGTTAAAACACTCTATGGTAAAAACAAAAAACAACTAACAGGTCGAGGGTTCTATTTTCACGGCGGTCAAGGATTACCTTCCTGTCAATACTATAGGTTGCTTCCCCTCACGTTTTTTATAATGGGGTAAATACACCCACATTTCCAAATTTCCAAACATTTCCCAAATATGAACAACAAGCTTGTACACGAGGTCTGATCCCCATACGTCATTGGGACTCATTGCACGCATGCAATGTTCGCGTCTGTTGTATCGTGTTTCTATTATCTTTCTTGGCTGAACCAATGGATCATGCTGATTTCTGCTATTATAAGGAATTGTTTTCACAACCAACCACTACATCACGTATCACGAGTCATGAAGTAGCCCAAACCAACGAATTTCCTTCATCCTTGCTCCGTAACTCCCACACCCTCCCCTTCCTTTCTCACCCCATGATAAAATAACACTTTCAAGCATACCAGTGCACGCTAAATGCAAGTGTACGTCAAATAGAGGGAAAGAGATTGATGTTTGACAAGAGGGAACAGCGAAGTATATACCATCATCAGTGGTAAATTTCACTCACGGTGTTCACCCATTGCCTGGTGTAACGAAAGAAACATTTACTTTCATTAATCCATCAATTTCTAACTGCAAGACGATATACCTTACATATAACAATGTATTACAATCAGATTTCAATATTGTATGCCTAAACTCTATGCCTACTTCGATTTGACGGAAACTGCAACTTGTTAATCAACAAGGACGTATTAATTAAGCAAAAACTTAATTTCCCCGAATTTGCTGATGGATAGACGTGTGAATTGCTCTGCATAAAACATTATCCCCAAAAACTCGTTCTACAAAACTGAAATAACTTAGTCTAAATTTTCGCTGCCTTCGCTGTTCTTTGTCGTTGCCTTGTTTTTCCTTATAATCATTAAACATTAAAGTGATGACACTGATCGGGTAAAGATCTGAGCTGCAAGGCACTCAAGTATAAGAATGGCACACACACAGAGACATCTTATTATACGTTTTCCACACGTGTCATGGGTTGTTTTTTATCGTTCACACCAGAATAGGTCAGTTTTTATGGTTACACTCGATTTTACAGTTTACGTTTATCGGCAGTCTAACTCTTAAGCTTCTTTTAGCAAACTGAGTACGATCTTTGCTTTGTGAGCCGAGCCGGGTGAAAACTCTAAAGAAGTTTGATTTTAGTATAAAATTTATTAAAATGATTGGTTGGTTGGCTAGATCACAATGGAACTATGTACTCTCAGGAAATTCGTGCTTATGAAAGTGGAAGGATCATCCCCCAAAGGTTAACGATGAGAGATTTTTGCACATTAGTTTTAAAATCTCCCCGTATTAACACAATAAAAATCCCTCTTTTTGAACCTTTTAGAGGGAGATAATCTTTTTACTTTCATAAGCCAATAATTTTGTCAGAGTATACTATTACATAAACTCATTTTTTTTTAAAAAAAGGAGGAGATAGCCACTAGATAGCCTGCTCATAAAAGCTGAATAAATCCCCCTATACACGAGCAAATTTTGTTCGCTAAATATTCTAAACGGAAACGCTACAAGTTTCTCACTATTTCCCCATTCATACACCTGTAGGAGGGTCTCTAGTTAATATGGTCATGCGAGCATCGAATTTCACTTCGTTGTGTTCAAACTTGTAACCTTAAAGTTGTCAAATAAGAGAATTTGCCCGTCGTAAACTGCAGTGCTGGGGTCCCTGCGGGGCTCTCTGTGATGTCGAGAGTCCTGAAACCCACCTCAAGATTCGGCATGCAATGTCACTGTTCAAAAGCTGTTCAAAAATCGATTTAATCCGCTATCAATTATAACACTATACAGAGTCTTCTTTCGAGCATTTTTATTTTTACGCACCCATTTATCGTAATGCCCAATCACAACCAACAATGCATTATTCTACATCTTATTTTGCAGGAATTGCATCATGAATCGTTTGGTATTTCTTACTATTGTGTTATACATCAATCGCGCTCTCGTCAACGCTCTTTACGTTCTAGAAGATCGTGGTATGTTATTTTAACGTATTAAAAGATTTTCAGTAGATACCTTGCGTCATACTTTTGAAATAGCTAGACGGTGCGTCTATTATACACAATCGCAATTCTCTGGAATGATTTTGGTGTATACAAATAATCATGGTTATATGTAGGGTTCTAGTTAGGAAGGTTGGGCTGGTCTGGGGCTATTATTTAATTCCCCGCCTACCAGCATTACAGATCACATGATTATTCACATCACCCAACCATTTTTATTTGCTCTCCTGTATATAGAGCACTGTAACTACCGCTAGTTACTAACTTACATTTTATAGGACTTCACATCATCAGAGACCCAATAATTTAACCAAACTAAAGTGGGTTTTGCATTGTTTTTTGTATAGGAGATGACGGGAAGATATTTTGGGGCAAAAATCACACAGTGATGGAAGGCGACGATCTCGTATTACATTGTGGTGCTCAAGTGAAGTCCAATCACCCAACGTATATAAGCCATCAATGGTGGTGGATTGTCGTGGATAGACACCTCGGAACGAAGAAACTACCTCAGGGCGATATAATACAGCGCAGCGTGGAAGGGGATTTGACATACATACGTCCTTTTGGTTTTACTAAAAAGCCGCAACATATTAGCAAAACACGTGACATAAAACTTATTGATGTAAACAGATACGCGACTGGGAAGTATGTCTGCGCCGTAGGAACGCTAATTTCTATGAATCCAAACAAAAACTATGTAGAAGCGACGTATCAACTCGTCCATGTAAAATGTGAGTACAAACAAGACCCATGTTGTTTTCTCTTAAATAGCGTATAACGCTTCTCACGCTGGGTTGCCGACCAAGTGCGCATGACAAAATATGCGCCTAGACCCATGCAGACTTCTTTTTTCTTCAGTGCGCGACTTTAATTTGTGCACTTGAACGCAAGTCAGTCTTATTAGACGATTTCTATTTGTATCAATTCATATATAGGTAAACCAAGAATCGAGGCGAATATGAAAACGAAAATTAATCTCGCTGCTGGTGATAAACTTACCCTGGATTGCATGTCTTCGGGGTATCCTGAACCTGTTATTACATGGCGTAGAATGGACGGTCGACCGCTGCCGAAAAGAACTATAACACACAACATAGGCCTGCTGTCCATTCGTGAAGTTAGTCAGCTGGATAGAGGGGAATATCAATGTATTTCTTCGAATTCCATTGGAAATGATACAAGGATTTTTTCAGTTAATATGACAGGTATAGGCTATTTCAAGTTTTTCATGCACATGTTATTGTAGTTTTCAATTTGATGAGAGGTTTGCGCGGCGTTAATTTTATCCACTCATATCTAGGAATATGTCCTAGCATTTTTTCGGGTTGCTTTGAACTTTAAAAGCGATGGAGACTGGAGAGTGTGTTAAATTATTTTGACCCACGGTAATCAACAAACAAACCAACCATAATATTGAATTTTTACAGTGAGAGCCAAAATTATAACTCCACCAAGGAAAAAATCGTACGCTACGGTCGGAAAAGACGGATTAGTAAAGTGTGTCGCGGTTGGAATTCCTAGACCGCGCTTTACCTGGAAATGGTACGAAGGCGCATACGACCACGAATTAACAAGCAAGGAAGGTCTAGTTGGTAGATTCCAAGTGAAAGATGAACATAACTTTGAGAATAGTACAAGCTATTTGATAATAAAGCAAGTTCAAGCCAGTGATTTGCGAAAGTACCTGTGTGAAATATCAAGTGGCGCGCAAGAAATAAATCTTGTTGGTTATTGTAAGTATCACAATATGTTCTCTTTTCGTGAAATTAAGTCACTGTCTGGCATCCTTTAGTACAGAGAGCTCCCCCCCCCCGTTTGTCTTTAGTTGTCACTATCAGGCATAAATTTATTCAGATTTAATCTTCTCTCTTTCAGCTATTCCTGATGCACCAAAAATTCAAACGGTTGCACCCAGTGTCACATCAATCACTCTAAGCTGGAAGTTTTCGGAAAACGACGGAGGGAGACCTATTACATCGATAATTATCGAATATTTACCGTATAATGGTACTAAATGGCAACGTGAAATAATTCCTGGTGGGCGGCGTACTGTACGGCATACTATTTATAAACTTAAGTCCAACACATGGTACACATTGCGAGCGATAGCAGTCAACGAAATTGGCTTGAGTCCACCGAGTGAGATGAAAACTAGGAAAACTGAGTTGGACACAGGTACGTAATTAATGTGACGGACAGGTTTGGGTGGGATCAGGTCTGGCTGCAGTCTGAAATCATCCACTACAAGATAAGTAACGAGCGTTGTATTTTTCGTTTTTACATGCATAGATCTCATGATACCAAATAATAACAAAGGTTCAATGAAAGAACCAATCAAAGAACCCGTGAACATGTTGGTACTGATTGTGATTGTCAGCGTGGCGGGCGCATTTTTCATCATCATAATCGCTATTGTTGTCGTGTGGGTACTGATGAGAAACATACAGCGAAATAGCGCAAAGAAAGCGGCGGAAGCAGAACGTTCAGCAAAGAACGCAAATGATGACACTGTAAGCATACCTGCACAACTGCATGCATACATGGGTTCAAGTTGTAGTAGAAAATGAAAGTTGCGGTTGTATGAATGCCAAAATTGAATACAGCAGATTTATCCACAAGATATCGGTTTTTTAAATTTCTCGGAAATTGCTCGTAATTTAGCCTTGAATTTGAACCAATAAGTACTCTTTAAGCAATGTTTTTTAATTATTTGTTGGGACAACATTGGTACACTCACACTCACATTGCTTTTCAAGCATTTTACAACGGAAGTAGTTTTGATTAGTTTAGTTGAGTGAGATAGCTGAGATAACTCGTCTACTACTGCCAAAATTTGGTAAACGGATCCCCAGAAAATTATATGCATGCAGTACCAATGACTGCAATTTCCTCCATTCATACAAAATTAATCAGCAAGATGGCAAGATATGAAATTTCATTTCTCGTTATTATTATTATTCCAGACAACAGCATTGATTAACTTCTTACAACATAGCGGGGATCGTTTATCAACCACTACAGGTTCCGGAGGTGGCGACATTCTTCAGGTTACAACGTCAAACAAATGGGAGTTCCCGAGAGAAAGACTTGTTCTTCAGAATGTCTTAGGCTCGGGGGCATTTGGTATTGTTATGAAAGCCGAGGCTGAGGGCATTAACGGATACAATTCTGGTACCACACCAGTCGCGGTTAAGTTCGTTAAAGGTAAAGGCGATTAGTTTAGATCAATAGACATTTCCCGAATTTGTTCTCCAGCAATGAAAAATAGATTACATTGCCCGCCTCGTTTCCAAGGTATTGTTCTTTGTGCACACAACTGACACAAGCAAATTCGGAAAGTGCCTATTCCATTTAACAGTCCACGCATCTATCAGACTATCTCAGGGTACGGGGTTAAAACTGTAGATACAATATTACCCCTATATAAAGATGTTCTTATTTCAATACTATGGAGAAAATGGTCAACGCGTCTCAAGTTAAAAAGTGAACATAGCTTGAACAGTTTTCCCATTTTCTAATATTCCTCCTATGTATGTAATGATAGAAAATGAAAGTGCTTCTGCGAAGAAAGATCTCATTGCGGAACTGGAGTTACTGAAGTTGATTGAACCGCACAAAAATGTTATTAATTTGCTCGGATGTTGCACAAAATCTGGTAAGCATTATGTAACGTTCTACTGAATACAACGCACTAAAAGATCTTGGTACATCCCATTCCGCTATCTTTCGCATAACAGTAGATTGTACATTGTGGACTGCAGGTTTATATGAGTATTTCAGAATGTAGTGCTTTTGGTATCGCTCTGATGAAAACGTACACAGTCATAGTTATTAGCTTCGTAACAAAGTCGAATTCAGGAACACCTGTGTCAACTTCTTGCTATCTCACTAAAATCCGCACACCGACGAAAGAGATTTAGGAAGGTGTTACAGAATTCTACAGTGAAGAAAATAACTGTTTCAAGTAATACCAAAAGTAGTTGTACAACAGTACAGTACCCTGATGGTGGCCATGGTTACATTGAGCATTTTAATTAGAGGTTTAAGTGAGAGTCAATCTTGAATGATTTTGTCGGTAATGTCAGACAGTGAACAACTAGTACAACTCACTTTCATTTTTGGACTCGATCTCCAGAGTCTATGATGTCGCGTGGCGCCATCAAGATAACTGGGATTGCCTATCACTCCAAATGGCTCGGATACATTTAGATTCAAAAAGGATCTATTCAATGCATTTTAATTTTTGATTTATTCCCATTTCATTGCAGAACCTCTTATGGTGATCGTCGAATTCTGTGCCTACGCTGATCTTCAAAGTTTTCTGCGAACGAGTCGTGGTATTAGAGATCAGTATTATCTGGATTGCTATAAACGTCCTTCCTCACGACTAACCTCGAAAGAATTGCTTATGTTCGGTACACAAATTTCAAGAGGAATGGCTCATCTCGCCTGTCTGAAGGTAGGTTCGTTGCAAGCATAGTCCTCGTAAGGGTATAATTTTTTATGCAGAGGTTGTGACGATGGCAGCACTTTATATCCTCGAGGAAATCGAGGATTGTGAAATATTAGATTTGTTGTATATCCTGTTCAATTTATAGGTTATTCACAGAGATTTGGCTGCCAGAAATATATTAGTTGATGAAAACAAAGTTTGTAAAATTTCTGATTTTGGATTTGCAAGAGATATCTACATCGAAGATCATTACACACGAAAGACAGCGGTAAGTGCATAAGTGAAGGCATACTGCAAAACGAAAACAGCTAGTTTAGATGAAGATCTAGAGTCTTGAAATGAACTCAACTAGTCCACACTCGTACCTTCCCGCATGCTAAAACCATAACATAATAGTCGTTTTTAACATAATAACCTGGCCTTGTTCATTAGGGTGGACGATTTCCAATCAAATGGATGGCAATCGAATCATTGCTGGACGGAATTTCGACAACAAAAAGTGATGTGTAAGTCTTCAATGAATTATTAAATAATTACTTTTAGTAATAATAATTCTTTTCACTCGATCATTACTTCGTTCGAAACGTCTCTATATACTTTTCAGGTATGTAGTCTATCTCGTTCTCTCTATAAACATTTATTATAATATATCATGCTTTTCTCTAGCTGGTCGTTCGCAATTGTCTTGTGGGAGATTATCACGCTAGGTAAAAAATTTTGTTTCAATATAAAGATTACAATTTAAAACAGTCAAATAACTAATCATATAACCGGCGTTGCCGTATTTAATGTAATATATTTCTTTCAGGCGCATCTCCTTATCCGGGCATGAATTCTCAAGAAGTCGTTAGCTTTTTGCAGAACGGAATGAGAATGGACAAACCAAAGCACTGCAGTGATGAATTGTAAGTTTACCAGCATGTTAACATTTTAATTTTAAGCATTCGTTGAATTTAGCTGTACCAATTTGACCAAAGTGAATACTAAAAATATACCAGTGACATGATCGGTAAAAGACTGAAGAACATTGAAGTTTAAAACATTGATAGTCTTGTTTACAGTGGCGTTGCCGAACCTCATTTTAGCGTGGTTCAGATTTGACTTTCCACTACCGCTAACTTTGGTTGTTGACCCATGCATGCGCTCGTGATTCTGATTGGTTCATGTTTTCTCCAATGAGCGATAGTTATAAGTTATAACCAGCTCGAACCCCGCTCCTTTCCCAGGGGAGGGTCTATAACCCCAGGCATTCACACGCACTGATTTCGTGCATTTATTTTCATGACTTTTTTATCTTCACCACAGATATAATTTACTGTTGGATTGCTGGCAAGTTGCTTCACATCGAAGACCAAACTTTGAAATGCTAGCTCGCTATCTGGATCGAATGTGCAATGATGATTTTGTAAGTTCAGGAAAATTGCTTAGATTTAGAGCCTCGTAACTTAAGTCAAACTCCAAACTAGACCAAACCTCTATGCGGGGAAAAGTAGTGTTAGCGCTATAAAGTCATTCTACACTGTGGCGGTTCCTAATCCATGACCATGAGCATGGCGAATTCCTAATATAGGGCCATTAGGGTGCATGTATATATATATATTTATCTAATAATCCATTGTTATTAATGTCTCTTGGCTTCAGAACACATACGGTGTAGAAAAGACGCAATTAGAGTGACAATCACATGCATGATTGTCACTGCATGCAACTGCATGAAACTTGTCACTTACATGCAACTGCATGAAACCTTCATTATTCCGTTCTTTTTGAAACAGGAATACATCAATATGCGAACATACGATGATCATCTATACATTAACTTCGATGGCAACACAAAGTCGGACAACAGTAAAAGTGGTTCGTTTATGAAACAAGATACGGCAAGCAAAGAAAACTCTGAGGAGTCTTCTGTTGAGAAAGAAGAGCCTAATTAGTGCTATAGTCTATACATAAAACTTTCCGTTACCCTTCAAATGCCATGCAACAGTTTGCAAAGGATCGTGAGAAATTACTTTACGACGACATATTGAAACCGAGTTCGTGTGAAGTCAGAAAGGAGCAAATTCATGGCTTAATCAGCTACATGAATGTATTTGTATTCCCAAGTTAATGAATATATTTGGTGTGAACAGCATCGTATCAGCACAAGCATGCATGCATGCATCCCAACATTGAACTTAGGAGTTAGAAAAAATCGTGTATAGTACAAAACAATTGAAAATGCAATGGAAGTGAACAATATGAAGTGAACAATATATAATAAGATGACAAACCTCACTTAGCCTCATGATCAACTCATTATATATTGTTTGAATTGCATTCGACGTGATCGAAATGCAAAGTATTAACTAGGCCTCTATCTAGTCTTCCTATGGAAAAACTAATCGATCAAGAAAAATACTATAATTTAAAACATTACACTGAGCACAGAATTTCTTTCTGCTGTATAAAATCGCTCTTTATAGCGTATTCAATTGAGTTATAAAGCACTTTTTCAGTCAAACAAAAACGTCCTTATTCTAGATAGTTGTATTGATAATTCTGCACATGTTCGCACTACAAAAAGTGCATGGTATAGTCGAAGTTCATCACTGACAACCGTTATGCGGAAATCAAAAGCACGCGCGTACACAATATTCTATTGCAGTATTGGATGTTTTTGCAATATTACATGTTGAACATATGCAAACAAAGTAGAAATGTAATTACGTCTTATGTTTACCGTATGCATGTTGCTCGTATCGATGTTAAATTTTTTGTACAGAATAAATTTTTCTAATAAAAGTTTTCTTGAATTAGATGAATTTTTAAATTTCAG
This sequence comes from Dendronephthya gigantea, assembly GCF_004324835.1. Classification (NCBI taxonomy): domain Eukaryota; kingdom Metazoa; phylum Cnidaria; class Anthozoa; order Malacalcyonacea; family Nephtheidae; genus Dendronephthya; species Dendronephthya gigantea. The sequence continues at coordinate 1,238,194 of NW_021163048.1, forward strand.
TAACAAAAGTACACAGATTAGACTTTCCTTTACGGGATGTCGTTAATGGAAGCAGTGGGATACTTCCGAGGGATGTAAACCATATGGGAAAGCGTATATCGAAAACAAATTTCGGTATTTTGCCAACAGGAGCAAATAGAAGATTGAAAACAACGGAATCTATTGTATTGATATTTACAAACTCTATACTTCTAAGTGGGATCTAAACTGCAGCGAATACAGTCGATAAGGAATGAGCAGAACATTTTTTAAAAACTAAATAATCCTAAATAATTGTTCACGTTAAAATCGTATTGAAACATTAATTTAAGGGGGTAGAGTAGGGTAAATTAAACAATGTCATTCTAAAGCATTACCATAAAAAGGTCTTTTATTGCAGTCTTTGTAATTCAAATTTTTCATAACCTTTGTATATATAAATCCGCTGGTGCGATCCGAATGATCCTGGCAGAATTAAATTTGAATTACAAAGACTGCTGGCCCCTTTCAACTCATAACGCTCACTTTTTACCTTTGTTGGGATTTAGAGAAACACTCTGGTAAAACTCGAGACCTGAAACTACGAAAAACAGATATGTGTTATACACGTAACACATGATAAGCAGGAATTTTTCGATAAATTCTTGCTCAATACATGGTAGAAAGACTAAGGAGATTGTCATTATATATATATATATATATATATATATATATATATATATATATATATATATATATATATATATATATATATATATATATATATATATATATATATTATATATATATATATATATAATATATATATATAATATATATATATATATATATAAATATATATATATATATATATATATATATATATATATAGTATTTGCATGCACAGTAATAAGGCAAGAAATTTTTGATAGAAGGCTATACCTTGATGCTTATCTGTTTTTAGATGCAGCCCAAGTTGACCTATACGTTTAGCGAAGGGTTAAGTCAGGCAGTTATTTGAGAGAAGAAGATTATTTTTGAACGAAGTAAGTACAAATGTACATGTTGTAACGTTACTACGAAAGAACTGTGGTGAGTGTGGTGTTTTTTATTTGACCACGCCTTCCATAGCACCGCACGCTTACCACGTGATTGGCAGGCTATATAAAAGCGGATATTTTTATTGGCTAGTGCCAGGGCGTATGTAAACACGATCTGGAATTACGCGTTAATTTGCACTGCATTGTCTGCACAGTTCCGGGTTCGTTTGGGTCGTACGTCCAAACATTGGCCAAATCTATACTAGAGACGGATCATCCGTCTAGACGAACTTGGGCAAGAAAGTTCGTCTTCTAGTTTGTCTGCGTGAAAACACGGGCAAAACATGCAGACGGATCATCCGTCAACACGAATTATCTGCTTAATTTGAATGGTAGGTTCGTCTTGACGCATCATTCGTCTGTTAGTATACGGGGTGAGGTATAACAGTAACATGGATAACACGGAGTCGGAGTTCCGGAGCCGGAGTTTCGGAGCCGGAGTCCCGGAGTCAAAATTACGGAGTCTGACGTAATAATATTGGAAAACACGGAGTCAAAAATTATGGAAAACACGTAGTCTGCCAAAAACATGGAAAACACGGAGTATAAATAACGTAATTTATACATATGTTCATAAATGAAGGGTCGCTCATAAGTCTATATACTATTTTTTTATACCACAGTAATAGTATAAAAGAAAGAATACACGATAACAAAAAATTATAGCTATAATGCCTCTTGCAGTCTTGCTCAAAGTCATAGAATTATTGTTGTAGCTAACTTCATTACGTGTCCTTATATCACCTTAAATCACACCCAAAACTGCAACATCCAATTTCTTCTTTGTCTACAATATCCTCCCATTTAAATTGAGGAATAGCAAAAACGTTACGCGAATTTGACGCCATGTTGTTTAAAACACGCCATCAAATTTGCATAATTCACGTTGACTCATTGACTACTGAGCTTGGCATGCGCAGACTTCCAAACATTTATACTCCGTGTTTTCCATATATTTTTAACAGACTCCGTGTTTTCCATAATTTGTGACTCCGTGTTTTCCAATATTATTACGTCAGACTCCGTAATTGACATATTCCATAATTTGTGACTCCGGAACATTATCAAAGCTTTTCAATTCAAGACAATGTACTTAACATCCATCGACAATCAACTAGCGACTGATTGAGGGTTTCCAACAGGTTTTTTCACAGTCTATTTACAAAATCAAACGACATCCGTTTTGAGACGTTGTAATCAGGGGCAACAGACAATAGTACAACCACCTTATTACGAGCTTCAAGGATTCCGGTGTTACCATACGTAGTAGTGAATTAAACCACGCTCTTTGAAGGAGATTGACTTAATAAGTTAATTTATTACATTATTATAACGCGCATGCCAATAGAGGAAGGGAAGTGTCAATCAAGAAAGCACGAGGTTGTACATTTTGGAGAGGAGAGAGAATTTGAGATTTTGTGTTGTGAATTGAGATTTGTGATTTACGACACTGTTATGTCCACAAACACTTCTCACGTCTCGAACTTATCTTACACTAATAAAACACTGCATGTTGTGTTGAAAGGTTTGTGTTATTGTACCATGATATCCTAAACTCTTCAGAATTAACTTGGGCTGCATGACAGATTTCGTCCAGGAATACTAGCATGGCAGCAACAGAGATCGTGAACATAAGAAAATAAGATGCCATATATACCAGTACAAATATCAGTTTAAATAATCACAATTATCGTCCAGTTTTCCTGCGGTCATAGTTGACAAAATAAATAAAGACAAAATTTGATCTGACAAAACGGACTAAAAAGAATATTTATTTAATAAAGTTAGAATGTAATCTCAGTGCATCAGGCGCTGGCTCTAGAAGGAAGCCCCTTCACAGTAGGTTCAGGAGGTAAGGTAAAGATTTAACAAGCTCGCATCATCTTGTCGCTAAGGAATCTTCAGCATCACTTTATAGGCAATCGGATTGTCTCTTCGATCTCATTGATATTCAACCATCTTGAGTCTTAATCTTGAGAATTAGCCAAATGATACGGATGAGGTGGTGATTAAGAGAACATCTTGAAGTCTTGAAGAACACATATCCCACGTTTAAAGTCACGTATCTGGCGAATGTGGTCGTTCTTTTATAAGCGCCAGGATGAGGAAGTATTGCATTTCAATTTGGCTGTATCACGTCTTTCAAAATCAGTAAAGGGCTCATCAACAACTCGTCAAGTGAAATTATAGTCTAAAGACGAAGCTTTACATGCTTTAATTGAAGAACATGAAATTCATCGCGACAAAGAACAGTGTTCCGGGAATTGAACCCAGTAACCGTGTGTACAAGTCAGCTTCCGTTAGACCATTATGTTTTCTATTCTGAGGGCGTTTTATGTCAGACATTAAAGTCTACTGGGTTGCGAAAATATTCTAAACTTTTTATCGAGTATAACGAGACATACCAATTATGCGGATATAAATTGTCAACAGAAATGTTTAGCTTTCATGCAATTTTACTCGTGAAAAGTTCCATTTTCGTATGGAAAACCAACCGTAAACACGGTTCCGAACACACGGACACTGTTTTTTTACGAGGGAAACCAGAGTGCCTGGAGAAAAACCCTCACCGAAAGCCGGAATCAAACACAAAGTACACAAGTTTGAGATTTTATTAAAACAAAGTCATGTATTACAACAAAGTGTGTGTGTGTGTGTTAAAGATATTGAAATCAAGAGAGAGTAGACGGACAATTTTGGTCCTATTTTTATTAATACTTCACTAAGCATGTATTACAAAGCGTGTGTGTTTTCTTTACATATAGTACATCATTAATATACGAAGACATTAAACTATATTATATCTAAAACCGGTTACAAAGTAGGTGCGTTTTAAGATCATGACATTTAAATTTATATTAATTGTTATGAATTGTGCATGTGTGGCTTTTTACAGTGTGCTATTGTGTTTGAGTAATGTTTAAGACTGATCAGTAAAACATGCATTAATGTGAGTGTTTCTAAGTTATCGTGTATATATTTTTTTGTTCTAGTATAGACTTAACCCACTAACTCTTGTAGCGAGCTGAATAAAGCTTATGAGATCGACGAACTAATATAGTAATACATAAAACTGATGCCTGAGTTCAGAGCGCTTAGATTCAAGTTACGTTCGTCCAAAAACTAAAATTATTCTGCTGACAAATCATAGGCAGTGTTCCTAATAGTTTCGTTTTAAGATGTCAAACTGTGCATATATATTTCAAGGATCAAGTTAACTTGATATTTCATGAGCCCTTGTAGAAACAGCATGAATGTATACACAATTGTCCTTGAAAACTTCATTGCACATTTTAGAGCTGAGGCATATAGCCAGAGCATGCTGCCCTTGTAGAAACAAGGTTTACTGAGAAAAAAATACCACAAGAAATGGACTTTATATTTTTGAGGCTGAGTCTGAGGCATATAGCCAAAGCAACAATTTAAAGTGTCGAAACCAAGGGCAGCATCGAGTGTAAATATTTTTTTTTCAAGAAATTCAGTCAACATTTTTTGAAACATTCAAGGGATATTCCCAAAGCAAGCTGCCCTTATAGAGACAGCACCAGGAGTACAATTCAGACTAATACTTTTAGAGCCAAGGCATATAGCCAAAGCAAGCTGCTCTTATAGAAACAGCCACAGGATTACATTTTTTTCTTTGAAAAACTGGTTTGAAAACTTTTAGAGCTAAGGCATAAAGCCAAAGCAAGCTGCTCTTATAGAAACAGCATGAAAATAACACTGCAACGTTATTAGATATCCCAAGATACCTGCTAACACTTCGAACCTTATAGCAAAGTCAAACAGTACACACAAAAAGTGGCGCCTTACTTTTCATAAGCACTGCTCGACGAAGCTAAATGATTGGAAATCTCACAGAGACCTTGGAAAAATAATAAAGTTACAATGCCACTGCCAATGTTTGTCTCGTAATTGGTTTCTAACTATAGTAGAAATAAGGCATATATATCGTTTTAAGATAACAGCATGCACCCCCCCCCCCATCCATTCCTTATTTTCTTCAAGTAAATTCAAATTCATTAATTGAGAGCATGTGTGTGTGTTAACTTTGATGGCATAAATTGAATTCATGTATTTCAGAATAGCAAGACAGTATATTATAAGATATGCCGTAAAATCAATGTTTCTGGCTTGAATATTAACTGTAGCCTTAAGTGAATGCAAGAGATAAGAGAGATAAACTAGAAGCCATTATATAGGCCATGGTTTGCATCAATGTATTTACTCGTGTGCGTGTCTATTTTATGTGCAGCTACAAGATCATGAGGTATAGTGCATGATGTTTTGTACTGTTCATATTTTGATATAAATCATGTTTTTTCATAAATATATATACATACACAATATTATATGTTCAATTACAAAATATAGTAAGGCAAGATATAATCGTATATTTACAATGTTTGCTGAGAAATCAAAAACGTATTTACATACAAATGATTTTACAACCAGACCGAATAGTGACCCCATAGTTATCATTTTACAATGTTAATTCCGAGAGCCGCAATTGACCGGATTTCAAGAGCCGAAGATGATTTCAATCAGGACAAGAGAAAGAGGAAAGAACCTACGGGATTATGTCTGCCATTTGTGGCTATGGTTTGTGTTAGTGTGCATGGCTTTTTAGCCATTTCTTAAGTGAAATATGGGTGTATATAACAGTTGTGATATGTTTTCAGTTTTAACAGACAAATTATCAACCTAAACCTTAGCGCAGCCCTAAGCACAAGCGAGCAGCCCTAAGCGCAAAACCGATTAAAATATTTAACCGAATTTAAGAAACATTTGCTCACATGCATCATGCATTAGCTATGTTCCTGGTGGCCAGAACTTAGTTAACTGAATTTAAAACTTTATTTAACTTAAGTTCGTTAACTAAATTAGTTAACTTCGTTAAGTTAATCATGCACAGACTAACCCCTGCATGCACATTTTTTGACCACCAGGCTACTCTAACCTGTAACGATGCCCGGGCATCGCTGAACGTTGCTTTTTGGCGTCGATTTGGCGTAGTTTTGGCGTATATCAGGCGTCGAGTTGGCCTACATTAGGCGTAGAGTGCCGTCGAGGTTGCCTACATTAGGCGTAGAGTGCCGTCGAGGTTGCCTACATCAGGCGTAGAGTGCCGTCGAGGTTGCCTACATTAGGCGTAGAGTGCCGTCGAGGTTGCCTACATTAGGCGTAGAGTGCCGTCGAGGTTGCCTACATTAGGCGTAGAGTGCCGTCGAGGTTGCCTACATTAGGCGTAGAGTGCCGTCGAGGTTGCCTACATTAGGCGTAGATTTGCCGTCGAGGTTGCCTACATTAGGCGTAGATTTGCCGTCGAGGTTGCCTACATTAGGCGTAGATTTGCCGTCGAGGTTGCCTACATTAGGCGTAGAGTGCCGTCGAGGTTGCCTACATTAGGCGTAGAGTGCCGTCGAGGTTGCCTACATTAGGCGTAGATTTGCCGTCGAGGTTGCCTACATTAGGCGTAGATTTGCCGTCGAAGTTGCCTACATAAGGCGTAGATTTGCCGTCAAAGTGGGCCTACATTAGACGTAGATTTGCCGTCGATTTGGCTTGTCGGTAATAGCTCAACACAGCCCATCAACCTGAAATAAGATTAAAGAAATAAGATTAAAGAAATAAGCAAACTACATTTTTTATTGAGAAGAAACACGCGTAAAATCGGGATTGTAAACAGACCCAAAACAACATCTATAAAACCCCTCTGGGATTTCAAGTATTTCCTTGCCATTATTCATATTTAATTATCATGCGGCCGTTGTCGTTCTTGACCTGAATCATGCATAAACTCCCCATTGTTCGGTTTATCTAAAAATGTTCAATTGCTTAATACTCACGTTTTATTATGAACAGGTTTTGTCGTCGTTTCAAATGGCTTGACCCGCTTAATCGCTACCTGCAATAAAACCAAAGAAATGCTTGTTATAGACAGCGATTTCAAGGATTTACCTTCGATGAAGGAAGCTCAAATATCGGGAGAAAACTTGCGGTGGTTATTTAGTTGAGAGAACGCATGATGCCTGATCAAGCGTTTTAAGTTTTCCCATCTTATTTTGAATAAAATGGACCCAAAATTACCTGTTCATTTCAGCAACAAGTGTTGAAGAGCAGCTTTGAACTTGCTGTCTCCTGAAATGCGAGTCATTTCGGGGAATTTTAGCAATGGGTTTTCTTTTCCAGCTCATTTCTATATTCGGTTTGGTTTTAGCTTTTAAACTCCACCTGGAAGAACAAAAGGCAATGTTAGTTAACTGGTTTGGTCTTTAGAACTCAATTCAAAGGTAATTGCTTGCAATTGGAGCAAAGGTTAGCGGCTCACACAAGATTTAGCGTATATTACCTTTCTCATATAATCAACAAGTCCCAAGAAAAGGCGTAGACGTGCTTTTTCTTCAATGGCGAGTTATCTTCAGTCAAATGCGAGTCGTCTCGGGCAATTTCAGCTACGGTAACGGACTTCATGCCCACTTCACTTCATTCAGTTTGGTTTTAAGCTCTCAAACCCCACCTGGAAGAATAAAAGGCACAATTAGTTCACTGCTGAGGTGTTCAGAACTCAATTCAAACGTAATTTGCGTGAGGTTAAAGGGAAGGTTAGCGGCTCAACGGTAAGATTTAGCGTATATTACCTTTCTCATATCATCAATAAAGTCCCCAGAAAAAGCCTAGACGTGCTTTCTCTTCAAAGGCGAGTTATCTTGAGCCAGTTCAGACGTCATTCATCGGTAGTCAATCTCTTGTTCACAAATTTTATCGCTTTAATTCGTCAAAATTCTGCATGAAAAGAATAAAAGCAACGTTAGTGTTATACAAGTTTGTAATTAAAGCGGAACACAACAGGAACACTACGAGAGAGGCATTACAAGACGTGAACTAAAGACACGTGGAACCTCGGCTCAAAAGCTCACGATGAAACAAGCTGATAAAACACGCAAAGGGAAAGGCATATTACCTGGTATTACACCAACGACAGTCTGTCAGAGATAGTAAACTTCTATTAAACTTCTCTTCTGCTGAACTGAAGACGATAGCAATCTGATAGCAATTTCTGTTGAAATATTCTTGGCGTGGAGGAGACTCATCTTTATTCTTCGAAGACCAGCGTTGAAATGATGTCTCAAACTGGAATCAAAAGCACATATTCATTTCACCCGCTCCTCGTGTCTGCAAAATAAAGTCATCCTATTGGATGAACACTCCCGACCTGACAGCTCAACAACGCTTTTGATTGGACGTTCATAGTAATTTAAATAATATGATTAATTCTCTTCTTCTGACCCTGAACATCAGAAATGAAAGGAAAGAATTAATCATATTATTCAAATTACTATGCTCGTCCAATCAGAAGCAATGTTGAGCTGTCAGGCCGGGAGTGTTCAGTCAATGGGATAACAATAGGACGCAACACGAGGAGCGGGTGAAATAAATATCTAGCTTTGATTCAACGTTGCCACATCCAGGGTTTCCACAATGCAAGGAAATTTCCTTGCAATTGACAACCACAAGGGAGGGAGGGATCTGTGTTAATAGGATATATTATGCATAATAATTCTTTTCAAAAGTTCTTTGTTTCTCTTTTTTGTCATTGCTATCCACCTATGAGAACAGCCATATGCAAATAAGTTGTGGAAACCCTGGCCACATCACAACATGGATAACACGGAACCGGAGTTTCGGAGCCGGAGTCCCGGAGTCAAAATTACGGAGTCTGACGTAATAATATTGAAAAACACGGAGTCAAAAATTGTGGAAAACACGTAGTGTTGAAAAACGCTACAGGCGTCCTTAGTCACCCTTGGAAACACTGTTTGGGAAAGTCACGATCATGCCAATTTATCGAAAATAATTAACCCAAAGGAATCACAATTCAATTTTGAAAAGATATCTGCCCACGACTTAGTTAACATTTTGAGGCAACTAAAACGATCCAAAGCTGCGGGTTATGATAATATCCCAACATCAATGATTAAGGACTGTGCTGAAGAAATTGCAGTTCCTTTAACCTATCTTATAAATTCGTGCTTAGAAGAATCTGTCTTTCCTCAAGCTGAAAAATGTGCAAAAATTACTCCAGTTTTTAAATCAGGTAACCGATCTTCCATGGACAACTACAGGCCCATATCGGTTCTTCCAGTCTTATCTAAGGTGTTCGAAAGAGTTGTTCAAAATCAATTGTACCAATACCTTGAGAAGAATTCACTCTTATCTAAAAACCAATTCGCTTTTAGAAGAAATAGGTCAACACAACATCCTGTGACTTATTTTTCGGACTACATCAGAAAACATATGGATCAGGGCGAGTTAACCGGGGCAGTATTTATCGACCTAAAAAAAGCTTTCGATACAATAGATCATGGGCGTCTTCTTTCAAAACTTCCATGCTATGGTATCAGTGGAAGAGAGCTTATATGGTTTGAAAACTACTTGTTTAAAAGGGAACAATTTGTTTCGTATGATTCGGCAAGCTCTGTAAGACAAACAGTTCTTACTGGTGTCCCACAAGGGTCAGTGCTTGGCCCTCTGCTCTTTGTGTTACTTATCAACGATATCGACATGCAATTACAGAGCTGCAAAATCCTTCTTTACGCTGATGATACGGTAATTTTCACATCCAATAAATCGTGTGAAACTATTCAATCAAATCTAAATGCAGATCTTACCAAACTTACTTACTGGTTTTCGGTCAATAAGCTCGTTGTAAACCTCAAGAAAGGAAAAACCGAATTTGTGTTGTTTGGAACAAATAAAAAGTTAAGTAAATCAACACAAGTTGAAGTAATGATGAATGGAACCAGCGTAAATGAAGTCGATTCGTATGACTACTTGGGTGTCCTATTGGACAAGTCTTTAAATTACAATAAACACATTCACAGAATTATTAAAAAAGCCTCAGGGAGAGTCAAGCTCTTGTCACGCATTCGACAAAATATTAGCCCATATGTTGCTGAGATGATTTATAAAGTGATGATAGAACCAACCATTTGTTATTGCAGCAATCTGTTTCTTAGTATATCTAACACTGCAAATTCCCGGATTCAACAAATTCAAGATCGTGCTTTTAAAATCGTTCACAGGAAAAATGAAACCGTAAACCGCTGGTGCTCTATAAGAAATGTGATGAAACAACATTGTGTACAAGAAGTCTTTAAAAGTTTAAATGGTCTCGCACCTGAGGTCTTTAACGGCACCTTTGAAAAAATTTCCCATCAAAAGGAAACAAGAGGGAACAATTCAAAATTGCGATTACCAAAAGTAAAAACTGAATCTGGACGAAAAATGTTTTCATTTCAAGGTGCTCTAGTTTTTAATGACTTACCGGAAGAACTAAGGAATGAGATATCTATTTTAAATTTTAGGCAGAAATGTAAATCGTTTTTTATGGATTCGTAGGATATTAAACAACCACGTCTATAATTGATAAGGACTTTTCTAATATCTACTTTATAAACTCTATTTAGACAATATATTAATATTTTATAATTTTATTATAGTTTTTTAATACTTAGTTTAACAGGTCCTTGAATGATAGCAGCTATACTCTGGTTAGCTGATCAAGTAAACCTGTATAAATATTGTATATTATTATTATTAGTCTGCCAAAAACATGGAAAACGCGGAGTATAAATGTTTGGAAAACACGGAGTCAACGTAAATTATACATATATTCATATATTGTTGTAGCTAACTACATTACGTGTCCTTATATCACCTTAAATCACACCAAAACTGCCAAATCCAATTTCCTTTTTGTCTACAATATCCTCCCATTTAAATTGAGGAATATTATTTATGTTTAAGGATAAGTTTTTTTGTCATTTATTTACCATTTGCGGAATAGCAAAAACGTTACGCGAATTTAACGCCATGTTGTTTAAAACACGCTATCAAATTTGCATAATTCACGTTGAGTCATTGACCACTGAGCTTGGCAGACTTCCAAACATTTATACTCCGTGTTTTCCATATTTTTAACAGACTTCGTGTTTTCCATAATTTTTGACTCCGTGTTTCCCATATTTTTAACAGACTCCGTGTTTTCCATAATTTGTGGCTCCGTGTTTTCCATATTTTTAACAGACTCCGTGTTTGCCATAATTTGTGACTCCGTGTTTTCCAATATTATTACGTCAGACTCCGTAATTTTGACTCCGGGACTCCAACTCCGAAACTCCGGCTCCGGAACTCCGACTCCGTGTTATCCATGTTACCAGGTATAAACAACATAACAAGAGTATCCCAATTCCGTGAATAACCCGTCTCTAGTATATATCGGGCCATTATCAAAGCGCAGGTTGTTTGGTGCGTATATCCACGATCTCAAAGACTCAGAACCATACAGGGTATGCTTCGCCTTGTTTCAGGAAAAGCAGCAAATGCAGGAGAAGAAAGTCCGGCACAGGGGCGCTTGAAGCAGTTTAGGCCCTAGGGCTGTTGCTCCTATTAAACAATGTGAGGGTTCTTTGATGCGAAAATTGCCCAAATGCAATGTTTCGATTTTTTTTCACTCCAGTTCATGTTCATTTAAACGCGTGGCGAACGTAAGTTAAAAAAAGATATTCAAAATGTAAACAAATCGTTTGTTTACATACGTCATGACTTCCTCTCTAATTGAAGTTGTTATGGCAACTAGCGAAGAACCATAACAACCTTTGTCAAACAGAAATGGTTTGTTTATTTTTCCAGCGATCAAACGATTTTCGCACAGAAATGTAGCCCAACTTTTCAGTTTTGGTTGACAACACAACAAATTTGAAATATGTTGTCCCCGAAAGGCAAACGAACATCAAACTTAGATGTAATGGCAAATATGGCAGCCTCCAGAGCGGCGGCTACTTACTTCGACAAGATTGAAAGATATGAACTGCAAGAAACTTTGGCGCATTCGTCTTATGATTGCCTGTTATCGACCGAGGACACTAAAATACCTGTAGAAATGCCTAAAGGTTTGATAAGTAATATGAATATTGCTTCGGACTCAGACAAATGTCTATTTTTATTGCCAGCGGAAGAAGGCATTGATAGCCTAGAACTGAGAGAAGTTCACCAGATCGTTAGAGAATTAGTAACAGGTATTTATGTCCTTAATCAAACACCTTCAGTGCATTTAGAGGCTAATTATGATGATAGCACAGCATGTCACCTACCTCCTGCCTACTGTGATACTAGAGTTGGTCAACTCCTTATTGAAGTTGACTATTTGATGAAAAGTTTATGGCATGGAGCTTATTTTCCAAAGGATAAACGCACCAAGTTTGCCGAACGTTGGAGACATTTGGTGAATTTAAACTCGCATACAGGAGTCCCAGAAACAAAGCGGAACATTGAACTGATTTGGATGGAAGCAGGGTTTATGGACATGTCTAAGGATCCAAATTATTCCGCTTCTTTTAAAAACATTCCAGACATGGCAAGTAATGATGATTTACAGGTTCAAGAACAGATGCATGTTTTTACTAAACACATTGAAGAGCTGTCAATGATCATGACATTTCATCAAAAAAGTATCAAACATCATGACAGCATGTTTCTTATTGATGCTGATTACCACATAAGTAGTGCTGTCAAATCTGATAGTATTGACCTGAAATCTGCTGAGAGATTACAAAAATATCTTTCAAAACATGAGAAATTCATTCAGGAAACTTTGCCAATCAAGCCAGAAGTGCGACGCCAACTTCTTTTGCTGAAGTTAATAAGTTTTCTTGTGCCATTTTTTGTTGCACTACGGAAACGTTGCAAAATCATCAACATTAATAAACTACTACCAGGGTTCACTTTTGAAGAATGTAAAACTGAGAGAGAGTTTCCACCTTTGGTGATATCAAAGAATAACAAATGGAAACATTTTGTGACTGATGATTCATATAGCCATCTTCATGGTGGTATCTTAATTGACAGGAAAACTGCACCAGTTTCAGAACTTCAACATGATTTGGCACAACATTATGATGAGATTTGCAATGAAGCACTGTCGAAATTTAACAAAATCATTGATGCCAAATCACCAATGTTGGAGAAATACCCGTTATCAACTGTTACCATTTATGGAACAGAGTATTATGCAATTGCATTTTACTTGGAGACATTTTATCCAGTTTCTCCTAAACAACCACTCTGGGTTCATGCTCATTATGAAGAGATAAATAAGCTGAAGAGTAAGAAGCTGCCAATTCAAGAGTACCTTATTTATGAACTTTTCAAGAAGAGGTTTGGTACTCAACAAACAATGAATCTCAAGCACCATTTTGCTGGTCTCCAGGCAGCATGTCAACGGGGAATGGTGGGTGTAGCATATAGTCTAGGAAGGAGGCTCCCTGCATCAAGGTTATCCATGCAGGATGTAAGTGGTTTGTCACTGATTCATTATGCTGCCATGTACAATTGGCCACAAGTTATTACACTGCTGGTTGTAAATGGTTGTGATATCAATGCAAGAAGGTTTAATAGCATCCCATCACAACAGGGTGTAGCTCCTCTCCATCTTGCGGCAAAGTGTGGTGCACTTGACAGCTTATCATGCCTCCTTGGTTACAAGGCTGATGCTTTGCTGTATGATATCCAGGGTTGGTGTCCTGTACACTATGCTAGTTATTTCAACCATCGAAGCTGCCTTGAACACCTAGTATGTAGGAACAGGGACATGTTGGAACTTAAGGCAAAAAGTGGTAAGAATGAAACCCCAATTTTACTGGCTGCCTCGAGTGGTGCTCTAGATGCTGTGAAATGCTTACTTTATCTTGGTGCAAATACACAAGCAGAGGATACAGAGGGAAATAACATGGTTCACATTGCAGCATTACGTTTGCATACAAACATCCTTGAATTCTTTATTGGAAAGGAAGCATCAACTCCAGAAATGTCTGTTTGGAGAATTCTTGTTGATATGTTGAAGTCAGGCATTGCTAAACGACAGTTAAATGCAGCCAAAGCACTCAATGTTTTGTCTGTTGTCAAGGAAGGTAAAATTATAAATAATGTATTTTCAATAATAATTCAGTAAAATATACTATATATATACACTATATATGCTGAATTCTAGTACTAGCTAGCTAGTTTAAAGCACAGTTAATAGAGTTTAAAGCAAGCGAGACACTATGCAGATTGAGGTGTAGCCCAGCCAGAGGATTTAGTCCCAGCTGAGCCTTGTTCTCCAATCTTCATTGATCACAAAATTCTTATCCTCACGATCTGCTCCAATTGAAACCACCTCATCAGGTACCTAATGTAACCTAATGTAATTTTAATTACCCAATGTGCACTTTATAGAATATTGGAAAGATGTTTTAGAAGCAAACGGTGTTCCCGCCTTAGTTGCCCTACTTGATACCAAACATGAAGTAATTCAAGCCACAGCAGCATCAGTACTCTGTAATATTGGTGAGATCGAGGAGATCCGTAGGGCAATGTGTAAAGCAAATGCTGTACCAATCTTAGTTACACTTCTTCAATCTTCGATGCCAATCATTCATTCCCGAGCTGCGGTCATTCTTGCTGATGTCTCGTGCGTAGGCAATACCATGGAAAGTGTTGACCAAGGTAAGAAGATCTGTTTTGTTTTCTTTTGTTTTTTTTTTGTCAATCTCGTTATCACAGTTTAACGAAATACGCTAAGTCACTAACGTGATAAAACAGCAAACCGAGTCACAGAGTCAGCTCGCTCCCAGTCACCCAGGGTGATAGAGTTACTGGAGTTCACAGCTCTCTTCTTCACTGCTTGCGTTAGCTAGTTAGTGCCCTGAATCGCGCGGACATGCAAGTGAGGCAACAGGCTTAATTAAAAGTCTAATGGCTAATGTTGAATGCTAAATTTTCTTATGAATTTAGCGGGACTACGATGTTTGATCGCGTTACTCAAGTCAGACGTGGAACACGTTCTTGTGAATGTTGTTAACTGCATTCGTGTATTATGTGAAAGTTATCAAGTCATTCAAGAAACGTTTGCTCATATTGAGGATGCCTTGGTCACACTTGTTGAGCTGCTTGGTACGTCGTTGTACAGTTTCCGTACAATAGGACAGAGTATACTGATAAGTGTACTCATAAAATATTCTTTCGTGTTTTAGAAACGAACTCCAAACGCCTTCAGGCTAACACTGCCTCTGCTCTTAGTGCGATTGCCCGAGACAGTCGCATCAACCAGGATCTTATTTCATCGATACCCGGTGCAGTAAAAGGTCTAGTTGAATTGGTAAACTCCAAGAATTCTGTATGTCAGGTGAAAGCAGCGAGCGCCATTGAATCTATGGCTCAAAGCAATTTTAATGTTCAGAGATTGGTAGAAGATGCTGGAGCCGTTAGACCTCTTATAAGGTTGCTCAAAATATGGTCCATCGAGGTCAAAGAACAAGGTACACAAGGTTTCCATTATTCCATAAGTAACATTTTAAAATCAGTTCCCGCTGCGTTTCACAATTTCTCAATTATTTTACTGTAGGAGCTAGTGCACTGTGGGCGCTTGCTGGCGATACGTTATTGCGACAAAAGCATATTGCTGAAATGATAGGAATCAATATTCTCGTGGACATGTTGATGTTGAAGTCTGAAAAACTTCAGTTTATCTCAGGAATGGCGATCATCGCATTAGCAAAAGAAAACTTTCCAAACCAAAGACTCGTTGTTAAAGGTGGTGGGATTCCTCCACTTGTTCGTCTCCTACGAGCCACGTCCACTCCACCTAAGGTAGGGAAACGGTTGATGGAAGGGTGGCTCTGATTGGGTAGTGCAAGTAAAGTATTATTACTCTAACTATCCGTTTACTCGAATGTCCTACTGTAAACTGAGCCTCACTGCATGGGCCTGCAATAGAATTAGCATTATTGCTTGATCTTTACTGAACAACTTCTAGATTCTGTTAATGGTTGTTGAAGTTCTTGGTACTCTTTGTGTTGGAGTTGCGCATCAATCTCATCAAGTCATTCAGATGGAAATAGCGAATGCCGATGCTCTGCCAACGTTGGTTAATCTAATGCGGAATTGTAAGGATTCTCTGTTGCAGGTACGTTTATATGAAGCACGTTCAAAATTACATCAACCAAACTGCAAAACTGTGGAAGTTTTCGAGTGTCTCTATTCTTCGATTTGCACCATGCATGAAGTCCATCTGTATTGTTGTATCTGTATTTATGTTTAGGTGGAGGTTGCCAACACCTTGAGCAAAATAGCATTGAATAATCCAAAAAGTCATGCAATTCTCGTAGAGAAAACGCAATTCCATATTTCTGAGCTGCTTCATCTCTTGCGGTCCAGTAATGTTGACGTTCGTCTCAAAGTTGGAACGGCTTTGGGGACATTTGGCTTCAACAACACAGCTACCCAATACGCCATTCGTAATGCAGGAGGAATTCCGATGAGCTGTTTTGAAGAATTCTTGGTTTCTCATGACGAGATACAAAGAGCTTATGCTGCATTTCAAACTGTGGTTTTGGCGCGTGTTATTGAAGATAGCGACCCGGTATATTTATGCATTTAATCTATAACAGGACTGTTTTTGACCCTTAACCAGTCGTATACTCGAAAAATATATACGTTGACCGTAAAGGGTTTTTTCTATAGGTTGAACTATCAGCTCGAGGTGTGGAGTGCTTAGTTGGGCTTCTCAAGTCTGAAGACGAAGCAGTAAAAACATTGTCAGCAAGTTTAGTTGCTAGTTTAGCGCATACCCGAGCTGGGATACCTAATGGTCTTATCACTGCAGGTTTGTCTCATTTCGACAAGTTTTGTTACAACCTCCAATACGACTTTGAAAGGCTGAACGCATGCTCTAAAATGTGACTACTCGAAAAATAACAGAAAATTGCTTTGTTCAGCTGATCTTGTATATTTATTTTAAAAGGTGCCATCGGCTATTTATTTCAAAACTTGATGTTGGCGAATGAACAAGTGTGTCGCAGCGCGGCAGTTGCATTAGGTTATCTATCATTCGATGGTTCTGGTGCACGTGAAATGCTCGTGATCTGTCGTAATAAACCTGGATTATACTCGGCTTTGAAAAAGAACTTGGGTAGTGGGAAAATGTGTATGGAATTTGTCGATAGTTGGCAAAGAGCGGTAAACGTTGGGTTGCCGAGCATCAGGTATAGATTTTTTTCCGACTTTCACCATGATGAAACCTTTACAACAGTATCTTCATTATTTAGCTGCACATAACTTATATTACTTTTCTTTGCATTCTAATTGTCAGTATTTCTGATTTTCATTTATAGTTTAGAGATCAACGGTGGACCACCAGTTCCTCGGCGTTTGCCAATCGAAGAACGTAAGTTTATATCAAACATCAAGGTGTTGGTAACCATGCAGTGTCTATACCAGGGCACTTATATATAAGTGCCCCGGTCTATGCAGTTCTATCGACAGTGTTATTATATACTCTAAAAGTTCCGTTGAACATTTTTGGAAAGTTCTTTGAATCGTATCGATGAAAAATCCCCACTGCATCACAGAAACTTCGGCAGTTCGGCAGTGTAAATCATAGCAGAGTAAAACGTAAAACTATTTTTTGGCAAATGTAAAAAGTTCCCGCAGAGTTATGACTTATGTCCTTGATTGTTTTTTGGCTATAACAAGACCAAGGGCTATAATGTGGCTATAATATTCTTTTACTTGGTATATAAAGTACATCCACACATGAAAATAGTCAATGACAATGTATTTTTAAATCATCTCCTCCACAGGTCTACGGCGACCTATGACTACACAAAGTTTACCAACATGTCGGGAAAAAAATCGTCGTGAGAGAAAGCTTGCTGTAAGATCGTGTGCTTCAGCACCTGCTATCGCTTCGTCCCACAGAGCCACCACAAGACCAAAGTCAGTAAAATGGTTACGAGAAGGAGTATCAGAGCATACAAAAATATTAAACATGAGGCCGACAGTTGAAAACAAGATAAAACAGAATATAGCCAGTGCAAGTTGAAGAAAGTTAGTACTCTAAATTGTTTTAGCACGAGATACTAACAGCGTGATAACAGCGTGACCATAAACAACACGAAGTCAACCAGATTTACCAGAAGTACCAGATTTGGACTGTAGACTGCAAGAAGTTTTCATGAAGTGTTCTACAGAACACTTATATATACTGTAGTCAATAATATAATTTAGGATAGACAAATTGAAATAAAATATTATGCAAGGAATGAAGCCTATGGAGGTCTAGGAGATGTCCTCAGTGCCTTGAATGGCTACAACATGGTCTTACGTTGTGTTTGCATTAAATTACAGAATTTAAACACAAACAAACTCTATAACCTAAATTTATTTATGTAACTTTTAACTGTAAAAATATTTATTGAAATGTACAAATTATAATGACATGTGGTTACACGTTAAAATATGATAAAATTACTATCATATTTGTACAGAACGACCGATCATCGATATGAACCGAATAAATTAAATTTACAAATTTACAACGTTTACTGGTTTCAGAGTAGGTCCAATTTCCAGTCCTACAAAGAATGGACAACAATATACCGACCTTTTACTTCGAACGAAAAGGAGAAATATTCAATTCTCGCGAATCTTGGGAAATAGCTATATACGAAAACGTAGAGAAAAAACACTTTGCCGACATTTAACTGTGGATAACAGGCATTTGGTAACACATTATACCACGTCCCCGAGCTAAATAAGACGATGTTATTATTTGCTATTTCAGTTTTAACCGAAGGTGGGGTCATAGCGTTGCTGTGGTAACTAAATCTTCATGTCCACCGTCATATGAACCTCGGGCTGTGACAAGCAAGTGAAGATCTGGTTCATTTAGTAATCCCTTGAAAACTATCACACACTCGTAATCAATGCAGCTCCTATAACATAAATTGCAAAAGTGGACGAGCGTGTAAAAGTAGACGAGCGTGTAAAAGTGGACGAGTTACCCGTTGTGACTAGAGGTCTAAAGCGGTGGAAAAGCTTGTCGGATACACAATCACGGGTATTGTACATGCCATATTAATGACAATAAATCCGACAATTACTAGTTACGACACCACCACCGCCAATAAAAGACAAAAGACAGTGTACTTACCTGGGAACAAACGTAAGCTTGAGCAAGACATCATTGTTGCTGACATTAGAGATATGACCCTCAAGGAAACCACATGTTGGTTCAACACCAAAAACTTCGCGACTCTCAGCAGGATAACGAGAATCTGAGATATCGAGGAAGGCAATGTTTAAAACACCGGCTGTCTCGAAATTTAGTAGGTGCGGACTTTATGCACATTGATAAATCATCTCATGTATATTGTGTAAATAACCCAAGTGCGAAGGACGAGTCATGTGGGGAGTATGAAGGAGCATGTTGAAACAAAACGTCTAATATGGTTATATTTTGATCCTCCTGGAATCATCAAACCAAATAATGAGATAAATAACCTAATAAGAGTAAACAACGAAGATAAATCTTCTATATACTCTGCGGGTTCAAGCGCCAGGGTAACCATCCTTTCGTGAAAATAGAAATAATTTTTATGATGGTAGCAATGGTATTATATCCTAGCTTACCTTTCTCTACAAACCAAGAACTAGCAGATTTTCCAAAATTGGTCAGCTTCACGGTCATTACCTTCGTGTGTCCAACGAGACCCACACCAAAATCTATTTTTTCTTTAGAGAGTAGTAGATGAGGCAGTGAAACAACAGCAGTTAGCGGTAACGTCTGAAAGAAATTGTTAATATCATAAATCTACCATTAATATCGTAGTGGCATATCTATTAACGATCAAAAATTCTCTTTTCATAGCATAATAGTAAGGAACGGTTTCAATTTTTGAAATTATATCATACCTGTGTGGTTTTATTTGAAAACATTATCTGAAGATTCTTCTGTACTTCAAGCACTGGTAATAATCCATTTTGTTTTGACTCGACAATATCGCTAATTTGAGTTTCCTCAAATAACATATCATGAGAAAGACAGAACCCAATAGAAATCTAGACGTTGAAATTTACCATATCGGTGAAAAGGATCAACATTCATCCATGCAATTTAAGTTAAAAAAGCAAAATTTTGAGTTTACCAAAGATTTTTTCCCAATAATCACATACTTTATAGTTTGCATGTGTGTTGAATCATGAATTTGCGTAATCGCTGGTAAACTTATTTATTGAAATTTAACTATAAATGAAACTAAAAGCGTCTAACCTGGACATTTCTTCTTGGTTTCAATGATATGATCTTGCTGGATGTTATTTTAGTATTGTCTTTAGTATAGGCAGAGGGTGGAGCGCTGATATCAAGTATGTTAAATGGTTTTTCGACAAGCATTCGAAATGACACTAAAGCATCACTTGTGTTGGTTAAGGTATAATAAGATGTTTTGTGGACTTCTTTCATTGTCTATAAAAGACCAATAAGACTGAAATAAGGGAATAGACCGAAGTATATCGAATTGTAAAGAAACTAAAAAATTCAAGTTCAAATTAGGTCAAAGAAAGACCAACTAAGAAGAAGACATACCTCAAAGATACTACCATTGGATGTTTTCAATAAGTCACTTGCACTTGTCTCAAAATGCGTACCATCATCTGCCGCAACAGACAATCTACACATGCACGAGTGAAAAAGAGAAGATTAATCATGATACAAAATTCAGCTCATGAGAAGGTTTCAGTTGACAGGCAAAGTAAGAAGGTACTTTAATAAATGAAACATAGTGTCCGAATTTTTATGTAATGAAGCTCATTAAAACCCAACTCATTAAAGAGGGATCAAAATCCCCTGTATATCGACTCTACATCAGTGTCTTTTGAGTAATACTATCAATTAATTATACTGTATGATGAAAAAATCTTAAGTTCAAACTTGAGTTTAAAATTGATTTCTGTAATGCAGCATACAATACACAAACAATTTATGGCATTTTCCGGCTGCAGACTTTTACTTACATTGCAGGTTTTATAGATGCAGTCATATTCAACCTGAAAGGTTCTTTATATCGTCCAGTACATCGCTTCACAAAACAACTCTCTAATTCCTCCTGTAAATTAATTTAAGCTAGATGAAACGACATGTAAATATTTTCCTATAATAGGCAACTTAACTAACAAAGATGCCAAAGTAATAGTGTTTCATGCGGGGTTTCCCCACAGTGAGAGCAGAATATATGTTGTCAAAGATTGTAGTTTCGTGAACGGTATTAATACGATCAATTGCTTGTGAATGATAAAGAAATATTTAATAACTTACAATACTATCCAAACTAATGAAACCAAG
This sequence comes from Dendronephthya gigantea, assembly GCF_004324835.1. NCBI lineage: Eukaryota > Metazoa > Cnidaria > Anthozoa > Malacalcyonacea > Nephtheidae > Dendronephthya > Dendronephthya gigantea. Next base: position 1,259,476 of record NW_021163048.1, read on the forward strand.
CGTAAATGAATTGCACACTACATCAGACGTCATATTTGAACAAGGTGTAAAAACAACTTTGAGATCAGAGTGCTTTCTCGCAGGAACAATCTATTATGGCGAAATAATCCAACAAAAAATAATTAAGATGGAAACACAGAACATGCAAGCTCATTCTTCTCATCAGAAAGCGTGAAAAAGCACTCGCCACGCTTCCCGAAAGTCGAGCAATTTCCATTTCCGTGCAGTATCACGGAATCCTGCACGGAAAACCATTTAGCATTTTCTTTATAAAATACCTACAATGAAACGACGGTCAAATTTCCCGCGCAAAGCGGCATTGTAAACTTTCCGTGCAGGATTGTCTCATACTGCACGCCTACGAACTAATCAAATTGCGTGTTTCATTGTAGCTATTATATAATAATTATTCATGAATTTCATAATGTATTGTACAACATGAGAGTTTACCTGTTGTGGTTGTTTAATCTTGAAAGGCACGTTTTCTTGTCTACCAACATGTTGACGAACATCCACAGTAACTAGAGGTACATCACTGCCGTGTTTAGCGGGTACAACGTCCTTGCCATCGACTATCTTTGGGTGGGGCTCTCCAATATCGATAATGAGATCAATTAATTGATCATCTTCTTCATCGATATTATAAACTTCCCAATCAAGACGGATATCTAGGAGAAAGTTAAAAGCTGACATAGAACTGCCAGTTAATGAGTGGAACTCCGGAGTGACGTTTACTAACCACAAGGACTCGTATTATTGACTCGAAGTACTCGTTCAACGACTGGAGCCCCAGAAACATGAGAACCAAACCTGGTAAAACAGAATAGCGTGTGTTATAGTCATGCACCAGGGATATACAGAACAGTTTAGTATACACATATACGTATTTCTCTACTGCATACTACTCGATCGGGGCTCTGGATCAAATATAATTCCTCAAGCAACCTTCATGATCCCCTCTGTAATGCAACCTTCATGGTCAGTACAGATAATACTTGGGGTTATATATACCTAACAATTGGCGATATTTCCTTCGACATTTGAAAGTTAAGAGGGCATCCTTCAACAGTCAAAACTATTGGAACACGTTTATCCTCAAGTCCATGAACCTAAAAATGAAATCCTAATCACGTGAACCGAACAAAATATGACCTTGAAAGCAATATTAGTTAAAATCCCCAAACCATCGACCACATATTTTCCGAATTTGCAGTCTTGCAATGAAAACTATGCGGTAAATTGTCTTCCCCGTATTGTTTTTTGCTCACTCATGCCAACTCAGAAAGTGTCTTTATGCATATAACACGTGTAATTCACAGCCCGTTCCACTGCCGCCTCTTTAAGACACTTTCAAAGGCACATGCATAACTCAATATGATGATACGGCTGCATCAAACACTATAAAATACCTTGCATATAAGGTTATCCGAATATTCCCCCCACATATCCGTATAGGCAGTCACTTCTATAGCACATTCTTGATAAGGAAGTAGTTCACCACAGGATGGTCGACAAACGAAAGCTGCCCCTCGGCCATCTCGAAGTAAAGAACGAACAAAGTCTAAACAAAACAGAAAACAATATATTGTAGTCGCGACTTTTTATCCTACTAATAAATTCCGTGCAGTGTTCCTTCACTCCGTTGCTTTATGCATTGAGATGGAATTGTAACGACAAAGAAAACGACAGAGTTCTTGGGAATTCCTCTTCTGAGAGCAAAGCTAAGCGTTTCGATGTTTACCTGCTTGTGACTTTGATGGCGTCTTACTTAAAGGATCAGCAATATTAGGAGTTTTTGCCAATATGCTATGTCCTCTGAAGAGAAATGACTCCGAGTTAGAACTATATGCATGGTTACAAATGGGGTGGTGTTGCAAAGACCACATACGTTGTGCAGGCTGTGCACATACGATCTGAATATTAGAGTACTTCGATTGTAAGTTGGCTATAGGCTGCATGCTAATTGTAAAACGTGTATTGTCCATACCGGCTGTACATGTACATACCGAATATTCCTCTTGGCAGAACCTTCTGAAAGAAAAAATATAATAAATTCTTGAAGACAAAAAGGGTGACTCACAGCAAAAAAAATCTACTTTCTCTCTGAAGGTAACTTTCTAACTTAAATAGGGGACAATAGGCTGCAATATCCTTTGCCTCGTGCTCTGGGATCAGGGTTTACAGTTTAAAGAGATCAATTTACCTGTTGGCGGGGTTGGTGTCCTAGCAGCAGAAAAATGTTCCACTGAAACATCGAACTTTGTGGCAATCGCTGTTTTATTTGTGAGGATTAGCAGAGCTTTGGGCGTGTCTCCAAGATTGGTCTTTCCGTAGTTTAAAACAAGTTGGTTTTCATCTTCAGATTTTAGATTATTCCTGGGAAATTGGATACCGTGTAAAGTATATACAAAACTAGAACATCAAATTCTTTTGCGTAGAAAGTGAGTTTGTTACGACTGCTATCTTGACCGTAGAGGAAGTCAAATGGAGGATGTTCGCAATAACTCACAGTTGAAGCCCTTTGTAGAATATCAAAGAACACCATCTAACAAAGCTTAAGGATTTTGACCAGTGCATGCAAGAAAACAGGAATAATGATAATTTATACTCACTTTTGATCCTCCTTCTGAGGGGTATCGGTCCCAAAGGTAACCTGCAAGCCACGTATTGTTCCAGTAAATGACAAATATAACAACTTCTCCATTCCCTCTGCTTCGCAAACAGCAACAACATCATTTAAAAGACCTTCTTTTGATCCGGTGAATAAAACAGTAAACGTCTTTTGTTCTCTTGGTCCAAGGTCCCAACTACTTGGTTGGAATTCTACTGAACAGAATTGTGAATCGTTGCCAAGGCACTAAGACAAGAAAAGAAATAAATCAGATTCCTCTTCGCATATATATCACTTATATAGTCCTGGGGCCGGTTGTATCAAGCCCGTTTAGCTTAAAAGGTGGATAAGTCAAAATTAAATAACACTCTAACATGTCTCTTGAATGAGTCAACTTGAATTCTATGCACTGAATACGTAGTTGTAAACAGTATCTTTGTATTAAAGTAAAAAACATTTAGTTCGCTTGTTAAATAGAACGATAAACTTGCTTTCTATTTTGAACTTAACCACCGTTTAAGCTAAACGGGTTTGATACAACCGGCCCCTGCACTATAGCTTGACTGGTCTTCATTATATACTGACATTTTTCCATGAAACTTTAGTAAACATCAATGTTTTGTTCTCCAGCACAATTTCCTTTACAATAGGCACATCGACATAAATTTCTTCAAACGCAACATTCGATGATAAAAGGCATATTTCTGGTTTTTGGACCTCAGCTGTCGCTCGTATGTAACTAGAAGGGAAAAAATGCAATGCATGCCTTGAGTTGTTGTAAGTTGCAAAGCAGATTCGCATTGCAACAGGCAATGCGATAAATACTTGCATTGCAGTTTGCATGAAGGGTTAAATCTAGCTTCCTCATAACGAGAAAGACGGAGCTTGGCATGTCGATTAAAAATATAATTGTTATTAACTAAAGTTGAATTGTTATTAACTGAATACAATTTAGCCAGCCAAAAAATTTTTTGCAGATCATGCACACAAGTTGCACGCATGTGGGACAAGTAAATTGCATTGCAAGTGTCAGGAAAAAATCAAACCTTATCTCACTTCCCACAACATCACACTGAAACACACTTCTAACTCTCCTACATGTCAAGGGCTTAAAGACAACTTCGACGTCAACTCTTTGAAACGGACCCAAAACTCCATGGTGTGGACTAAACTGAAACTCTGAAGGCATTTCTTTGTATCCCTATATAAGAAAAATTTGGCGAAATGCTGGCAAATTGTGTGAAATTCTCTTGTGCTAATTCTATACGTGGATTTTTGATGTCAGATCGGCATGCATTTATAAGCGCCTGCTTTGTCAGACTAATACTGTTTCGATATCTTATTAATGGAGATTTGAGAACATACCCTCAAATTCCCGCGACAGGTGTTCTTGTGTATGAGCAAACTCAATTCCAAGTTCAAAGCGATCGAGTGGTAGAAACGGATATACTGTAGACCCATGCACATAAACGTATTAGAGCTAGAAGGGGCAATTACTCTAGGGGGCTAACTCAAACATTCCCAACCAATATCACTCAAACCTTGTCAATATCGATGAGATTATAAGGCGAAGCTTCTTTAAGAGACCAAACAGCAGCAACTTCAGAAAGATTTGTTATAGCCACGGTTCGAAGAGCCGATCTAGAGAACCGCACAAGACCAAAGTCGATATCTGCGTTGTCTACTCTCACAAGCGGACCCTGCAAATGAAAACAGCAGAAGAATATGAACTCCTGATGTGCCGAGACCTCAGCCACTGTTGCTGCCTCCACTATACTTCTCTAGCATACAGTGTAGTAGCAAGACTGCATGCTGTTTTATTTTTCTGAATAAATATATGAAGTTATCTATCATATGTACTGTACTGTCTTCCAATGTATACCAATTAAAAATATATCCAAGATTTCGTTAAAGAGTTTTCTGCATGTATTCTTCAAAAAGAAATATTAAACACTACCTCAAAGTTAGCCTTCACGTGGACATACACGGGGTCTGATGAATAATTGACGTCACATTTAACTGTTGATGAAAAACTCCCTGCCTTTGTTGCGCAAATACTGAGTTCGAGCGTCTCCTCTTGGTCAATATCTACAGCATGCAGATGAAAGAAGGAAATATAATTTTTCAATGTCTGTATATTAGCCTGGATAGAGTTTCTACTTGGCGTGACCAAATAATGCAGTGAATAAAACCATGGGGGGGGGGGGACTACTATCCCAGCAGTCAAAATTAAACTCTTACCAAGGTCACCTGACTTGGGTTGAATGTCAATCACAGGTGATGTCTGCCATTCATAAGATGTTTTAGAAACACTGTTGTTCTTTATCTGAAAAGTTGAAACATGCTTGGTGATATGCATGGCTGAATTCAGCTGGTAGAAGTGGGGCAGTTATCCATGCAGTTATTAGTTTCTCTATTTAGGTTCTCAGAAGAAAATTCCTCAAAAACTTTAGGAAGTTTTTCTTCCTTTCATGACAACCAAAGAACGATAAAAGCAATCCCCATACTTTGGTTCTAAGACTGTTTCTAGACTCGACCAAAACACTACAAAATCCTTTTTTGTTGCACCTGTCTGTCAACTGAAACCTTTCAATCACGTCATTGCAAACCTTTCAATCACGTCATCATGAGCCTTTGTCAGGAGAGGTTTAAAATTGCTCAGATAAACCAGTAATTCGTAAGAACGTTGCGCATGAGCAAAAGCCTACCTTAACATCAAATTTGTAGGTTTTTCCCGCCAAACGTTTTCCTGGTATTATAAGAATCGGTGGATCAACCATAACTTGAAAAGGCTAGATTTGAAAAAGAATATTTATTATAACATTTAGCTACTGCATTCACAAGTCGTAGAACCTTTAGTTACACCAGTTAGAGATGTAATTGTATTGACAAAACAATTCGCAAAACAACGACGCATAGAAATGGATCAAGGAGTCACTTCATTTCGGTCATTCAATGATTATCATATACCAGTTATCCCATACAGCTGCATTTCATAGGTTAAATACATTCATTTGTACCACATTCTTTAATGTTCAATGATCATTCATACCTTTGAGAACAGCTTAAACTCAACCTTCATTGAGGTCACGTCCTCATCTTGTTGTACGCTTTCAGCTGAACTTGATACTGGAATCTTTTCCAGCACGAGATGCGCCACGCTGTGGAAATCACCAATCTTAAAAAATCAAACATCTCTTCACTCTACTTGTCAGTAATTGAAAAGACTTGACGTGCAGGTTCAGAGATGGCAGAAATTCTGCCTGCTTCCATTGAGTTTACGTCGCAATTATTACACTTTATGACAGAAAAGAACAGCCGTGCAAATATTTTTCAAAGCATTGCGGGCAATCTTGGCATAAACACATAATTAGCATAATGCACGGGCGGTGACGGACTTGGCCGCCTAAGGGAAAATATTCACCCATGCATGTAGACTAATTTTGTTCATGTTTTTATAATAAAAAACCCAGAGAAAAATCATTGATACATCAATCAGAAATCATGATGCAACGGAGTTGATGATGACACCCAGCTCCACTATATAAAATTTAGATCTGGAGCTACGTACCTCGGTTGGCGATGACGTCACTTCGAACTGGAAACCGACATCAGGCTGGAATACACCTGAGCTTGGCTTAATGCTGAATACAGAGTGTTTCTCTGGTGCGAATTGTCTGTTTTTGTCATTCTTACAAGACCTCATGCGAGGCTTCATTATTTTCCAATAGAAAGGAAGGGGAACGTTGCTGTAATAAAAAGAAGACGAAAATGCACGTGTTTATGAATGCACGTGTTTATGAATGCACGTATCCTTGTTACCTCTAGCCATGTACTCATAATCAATGGCAAACAGAAACTTTGAACAAAGGTTTGCCTAACAGAAAAGAAAATGATTCTTAAGAACGAACCTCATATTTTTCAACACCATTTTCTTCCTAACTGTTGTACAGGGATTTTGATCAGAGAATCTGACGAGATGATTGGCGGACAGATCACAACTTTCGCCAATCACAGCCTGGCTGATTCCTCCATCTATTGACATGAACTGCACTCTTGCCGTTTGGCCAACACCTTCAAAAGTTCAATGTAGACATTAACAATAGCGAGAGGATTTAAAACAGAAAACATAATGCAAATAAATGCTTTATATCACACTAATTAATTTACATAATAAAAAAGGCATACATCATACAATTTGGAACACGGTAAATACTGGTACGTTCGTCACAGGAATACATAATTATACCTTGAATCGTGAATCGCTTTACTTGACAATTATCACAAACCATGTAAATTTCGTGCTTGTAATATTTTGCACTCACGGGTTGGAATGTTAACTAAGGTGAGAAAGAGAAACTATAACTTGCATTCTCTTGGTGGCAACATGCAGATATTCAGAAAATGAATTTAAAATTGAGATCCAATTCCATAATCACCTTGAGCAAAATTTCCTCTCCTTCAAGCAATTGAAACATTGCTGGTTGCACGCAGAAAGGCTCCAGAGCCAAGTAACCAGGGTTAGCTAAACTCCACTGTAAAATATTTAAACACATGCGGAGTCACTAAAGTTATAAGAACACTGTGTGATTTTTTATATCATCTTTTTTTTAGCAATGCAATGCTTCTTTTCGGTACGCATCACTCCTGCCTCCCAAGTTCCTGGTATTGGGCAAACAGTACACTTCACTATAGTTGAACTAGTCAAGAATCTATATTCTCTACCTTCCAAGACGTTGTCGGCCACTCAGATTCATGCAAAATACAAAATCGTCCAGGACCACCAACGTTGAGGCACTTGAACACAACAGTTTTGTTTCCACCAACCAAGCAATATCCACAGTCGAGTATTGTAGGTACTGAAGGCAGATAATATGAGCTACAATTAACTTCATGGTGGTACAATATTCTGATGTCTCGCAGGGATTGGGAACAAGCAAGAATAGGATGAAAGTAATGGTGAAGGATATATAACAGCAAAAAAGCATAACAGATCTGTTATGCGAAATTTCATCTTTTATTTCAACCTACTTGTTAACTGTGGTGGCTTGCGTTTTCCAAGTACGGCTATATCTAGGGAATCATCTAGTTGGGTTCGTATCTGTAAGATATTTGTAGAGTTTAACGAATTGAAAACCACTATACTAGATCACGTTATATAATTGCATGCCTGCATGATTTTGCAATATTATGAACAATACTTGTAATTTGAGATATAGTAAAGGTATCATTTATGTGAATCACTGCAATGTAGTGTACGCCGCAACATGTTTACGTACTGTACCTGTACTTTGTCAACATAGTCAGTCAAGGAATCAGGTGCAAACTTCACAGCAAATTGACAGCTCATGCCTGGTGCTATGATTCCGTGTTCGGCTGGATATTGACCTAAGACGATGGAGAGAAGAGTCACATGGAAAATCAAACTCACTCCAAACCAAACTAAACATGCAAAACAGTAAAAGGAGCTAAGAGGAAAACTATAAATCGGTGGGGACTTTCCCATCATCAACATGATAATTACACGCGTATATGTGTTTGTCAACTTACCTAGTCCAATCGAGAAGAACTTGGTGGCTGGCGGAAGAACACGGATTTGACGGGACGAAGAGGACACATTCTTCAGTTCCAGCTTAATCTAAAACATTACAATTTAGATCAAATATCTATCATCAGCCTACGTCAGAAAGGTTAGTCACAACGTTTTATCCATTTGGGGTTGGAAGACATTTATCTTAACACGGGTACATCCATGCATATGTATATAGTAACAAATAAAACCAGCTACATATTTATACTGGACAAGTTTACTCATTTGGGAATGTCTCTGGACCATTTACTATATCATGAAAGTCGAGTCCATAACTGTATTACCTCGTAAACCTTCCCTACTTCATATTCCGTGAAAATCACAGGTGATGGCGAAGGAATAAGGACATCGGATGACTTGACAGACATCACTCTAATACATGAAAAGGCATAATAGGCAAACTTGAGCGTGGGTGCATGGGCACATAGGAAACGAATTACGATGAAGTCACGATAAGAAAGTATATAGTCTACCTGGCAGTAAGTCGCTCTTTATTCGATGATTTCTTGGGTTCGGTTTTAATCAAAGTTGGATAAGAATTAGGCGGAATATTACGTGGATTGCGGAGATATTCGACTTTAGCATTTAGTTTTTGTAGATCAGTCCTCTCCTGGTGTCTTTGATCGGGTTTAATCGAATCACGCCAAGACGACGTCACTCTGGATTTTGCCTGACAAGGACAAACACATTCCGTCGTTATAACATATTTGACGACTTTTATAAAAATATTAAATCCCCAATTCTGCATCAAATCCTCATGCATTCAAATTAATTTATTGTTGTATATATGTATTATAGTACAGTTGAGACATGCAGAACTTGGTATAGAGAGAGAAGGCTTTTCAAGAACGTGCATGGTTTGCAAATAGCGTCATGCAGAATGTTTGTGCAGCTGTTTACGAGATTAATCGACTTAAAACTACCAATAACACGTAAGGGAGGCCTGCATGCAGGCCTTAAAAGACCTTCCTGTATTTCCTTGGACGGTTAAATGATGAATGTTGGAGTTAGATGAACAATACTGAGGTTCACTACGTAAGTATACTACCCCAACATATATAGAAACTAGGCTTGTCATCTAAGTAAAAAGCATAGTATATCAATTTTTCTTGTAAAACTAAAGCTGGAGACCCATAATAAAACATATATTATATACGTATATATACGCAGTATTTTCCCACGCGTTTTTAATGACGCAGTATTATTTCAAACATTTAAATATCTCTCATGATGTTCATTTTACAAGTCAATATGTTGAAAGTTGAACCTTCAGTACCTGTAAATTCATCAACGTATAGGGGAGCGTTTACGTTATACCGCGGATCCGCTCGTCACGACACTTTCGTTCACCGTGAAAGAGCAAATTTACTATATATACAGTTCATAATTGTTCAAAATTTGACAGATTTGGTATATTTTAGTCTAGTACATTTGAAATCATCACGGCCGTATAGCAACAAAATTTCACCTGTTCCTATATATTGCATTCGCACATAGTGTGAACGAGGCCTATATTATAGTTCGTATATAACTCGAGAATAAACAGGTAGTGCACATTAATTTGCAATTTGATTGATTTACTCCCAACAAGCTCATCGAGTGCATTTATCAAGATGCTACCGAATGCAAGCCATCTCAACGCTTCATCCTTCCATTCCACCAGGAGCATAGGACTGTCGATAACATCGATCGTTTTAACATTCACATCTACAACTGGAAACTCTATTGTTCTTGTTCTTATATATCAGCACCGACGACTAAGAACAGTGTCAAACTTGATTGTGATGAATGTGTGTATAGCCGACACGCTTTTTGCCGTTCTATGGTTTCCAATGAATGCATATTACTGGTCCAAAGCGACATACCCTGGAGATTCCTTGTGCAGTTTTATTGGAGTCCTCGGTCTCCTGTGCTCTATGGTATCAATACACACCTTGGTGTTTGTCAGCATCGAAAGGTTTTTGGCCACGAATTTTCCGCTGCAACACAGAGGACGCTTCACTATGACTTGCGTTAAGTATGGTTTAGCGTTTATTTGGATATGTGACATCTTTTTGACCACCCTTCCTTTCGTGGTTGCCAAGTATACGTATCTCGAAAAATTTTATCACTGCGTCAACGACTGGTCAGAGAATAAAGCATCATCGTTTGCATACTTCACAATCTCATACCTGCTTCCTTTTCTTGTGATTCTTTTTTGCAACATCTATATTTTGCGGGCCGCGCGGAGATTAGGGGGAGGAATTCACGCAGTTCACGTGATTTCGGCATCAACAAAGAACAGAGCAAAAAACGCAAGAATTCGCCACGAGAGATGGGCATCTTTCGTTGTTGGTACAATCATCTCGGCATTCATCATCTGCTGGACTCCGTACACCATCGCGGCACTTTGCTTCCAGGTGAAAAACTGCAAACTTCCAAAAGAGTTCATGGCAGCGGCAGTGATGATTGCTGGTGTAAATGGATCATGCAACCCGGTTATTTATGGAATCATGAATAAGAATTTCCGCATCGCATTCAGCAGCAATTTGGCTTGTAAACCACGATCGGGAATTAATAACCATTAAACAGCAGGACTGGTGTATAATTACGCAAGTGCGTTGCACAGTGCACTGCATGCTGTGATTCCATTTAAGGAATCAATCAATGAATGTCCCAATACCTAGCTATGCAGTGAATATTCTTAGTGGGCAGTCCCAGTCAATAGTCTTGTAATGTAAAGCAATGTGAACACAAAAAGAACAATGGAAATAATAGGGTCATAGATCCTAATTTACAACTAATACTACATTATTTAGTTATACACTGCGTCTAAATTTCACAAATAAATTACATTGCATTCATTTCTCCTGGTAGTAAGAGCCCACTTTGCCTTCAATAGAAATTCTACATCTTAGGTTTACATGCAACTTCTTTTTCATGCATGTGTTAGAGAAGGATGCTTTACTTGAACAGACGACCAATTTATGTCCCCAAAAAAGAACGTACAATGCATTTCATTTAAAGTGGTTTCAAGTTGAGAAGAGCAGTGCATGGGGATGTAATTACCAAATGGGTGAAAAAGTTTGTTCCGTCAAGAAAATTTTGCCTGTGAAAAGCTACATTCCTACTCCTAGGATTAAGCTAAATAGCAGCTGCTGAGATATTTAACATGACTTGATTATGAATGCAAAGAAATTTCTCGGTACATACATAATACTCCTATATACTCACGCTCCTTGATACTTTGATTGAAGGCTTATCCTCCGTCGAAATTGGTGATTCTGCTGTAAATGGATAGGTCATCGCTTCTGCTGATTCTTCAATATAATTATCCGTAACATGTTCTTTGTTGGTATGAAGAAGTGATGATGTGGTAGGTCGGGCATAGCTTGGCAATGGACACCCTGTTTGATGGAAAGTGATTATCATGATTATTTCATAGTTTATGGCAATGTAGTCTAGCTACATAGGGAGGTTGTTTGAGGTGGATAGTGTTCTTTCAACCTTACTAAGATGATATGTTTGTTTTTACCAAAAGAATTATTATTATTAAAGTTGTTATCAATCCTCTTCTTCATTTTATTGATCAATGCTAATTCTTTAAAGCTTAACATAGTTATCAAATGATAACTGGCACTATCCAGTATCCACCTTTCAAAAAACCCACCCTTGGTTTCCACTTCATTATCATTATTAGTGAACAAGTAAAGCACCCTTATTTATCAGAAGTGAATGACAAGAGTGCATATCACATACCATGTGGAGGTTGCGTACGTTGATATTCAGCTGATATATAGTCATCTGGAGTGATTAAGTTAAACTTCTTCAATAACGCTACATCCATCATGTAACGTAGATGTGATTTTACTAAATGAGAAATGAGTTAATTTACATTCTGGTTCATGATATACTGCAATAACAAAAATCTTTTACGAAAAAATTTTTAAACAACATTTGGAAGCAGTGGCAATGTTTTTGATACATGTATTGATCCTAATGACTCTAATGGCATTCGCTAATTTAATCATTATCAAAACATTCTTAATACCTGGAGGCAATCCTAATGACTCATAATTACTACATTCTTCAGAGGCTCGTTGCAATTCTTGTTCTTCGGAAGCTGTGGCAGCAGCACGTGCTTGCATTATATGTGTCTCAAGCATGGCCAGCTCATCTAGTTGGCGCTGTCGTTCTGACTGGATCTGTACAGGGATGTAGTAAATTTGTAGAGAACCAATAATATAAATTAATATTAGTACTGAGATTATGGAAAGTATCTTTATGAAACAACAGACACAACTTTATATGTTTACAATTTTGTTGGATGCAAAACAACCTCGTTAAACAATTAAAGAACTATCTTTCATCCACTTTTAGCCAGTATGCGTATCTATACAAGTCACTCACACTTAAGTTTCAGCATGCATAGAGTTGGATAAATTGAAATATATTAATGGCTTTTTATTTATCCCTTTAAACATTTTTATCTCGGTGGGCAAATTAAATGAAATGAATCATGGTATTGCCGCAAAGTTTTAAATGCATTATACTATGAATAGTAAGTCACCTTTGCCAATCTCTCTACATACTCTTCGTGGTAACGCTCCTCTCCACTTCGTGAAATTGTTAAATTTTTCACAGTCTGCTCCCCAACACTCTCTCTTGTCAGGTCCCGAAATACTCGCGCCAAAATATGCGAAACATCTTGTGAACGGCCCAATGAAGGCCTCTGAAGGAACATTGGAGGTTCATGGTTTTTATCGATCACACTCTCCATGACTTATATACAATTAACTAACACAAAGACATAGTTTTATTCGCTTGTTTTAACCATTTCCAACATGAATACACCGCCATTTTACTTTCATGTTGCCATAGTAACTTTCAACAAGTATAAGAGCCCCTGAACTCACTAAACGGTGGAGTAGTATAGTCTATGTGAGTAGTGATGTGAGTGTAGCCATCATGGACCATGATTATTTACTATTCACATAGAAAACCCACCAAGTTTGTGATTATTGTAATGGTTAGGCAAAATTTCTGTTAAGAAAATCCCATTTCATTTAGACCGGAAGAATCCTGGGAGGCTGAAGGAGCCTGGGGAGTAGCTGGGAAGTGGGAACTGGTGGAAAAATAAAGATGTAAGTGGGGACATCCTTTTCAAACAAACCGTTCATTCCGGAAAATTTCTGGTTGGGCTATCAAAATATGCTTGTTCCATTAACTTTTCATGTAAATAGTAAACAACCATATATCTATACACTTCGAGTCTTTGACCTCAGGTACAAGACAGATCCGGAATCTTCTTCGTTCGATTTTCGAGTGTTATCATGCAAAAATCCAACGACTGTGTCACATAGGTAGTACATTTCTGTCGTACTGCATAGGGTGGCCCCGTGGTAAAACGGGTGCCTCACAATTTTGGGTATATTCGTACGATACACTCGTGAACCACTGTTAGGTAACGCACGTAGACTGGAACAAGACGTAATAAACCAGCTCTGTTAAAAATAAAAAAAAAATAGTTTCTTAAGATAAAACAATGAACTAACTTAACACTAATTGTTCTCAGCCAAACAGATTCATTTACCAATTCTTTATGTATCACGAATTACGAACATCGTCACGAATACGTACTTTTGTACCGAAGAAAGTTTTTCGCAAGTTGACATAAGTGCTTGAAGAAACGTCGACAAACCATTGACGGTTAATTTAAGCTGTTTACAAGGTTCCATAAACTAAGGAAGACATAGGGTTCGTTAAAAATATGGAATTGTTACAGTCTTAAATTTTGCGTGCATTCAATTGTTTTTGAGTTGATACTTGATAGTGCTTGCCTGGATTTTAAAATCAGCCAGAACATATCGAGTGGTTAGTTTGCCAAGAAATTAATTTACCTTTTCAATTAAATCTAAGAATATATCCTTCATGTCTTTCTGGTGAATAAGCCCAGCACCAATGTTTATCAATATACGATCAAGATTCTATAGAGATTATAGCAGCAACCATGAGTGAAGTCTGATACATCTGGAAAGATGACTTGGGGGGGGGAATAGTGTCAAAAAAATTCTTAAAAGGAGAAAAGTATTAGAAATACACAACTAGCCTATACAGTTTGGTTGGCAAACTTCGCCAACACTTTTTGTCTGCATTAAACGGTAGATAGACTGTATTTTAACAAAAGTCAATACGCCCTACTTTAACATGAGGATCGAACGTCTTTGCGATCTCCTTTGACGCTTTCGTTTTTAATTCTGTAAAAACTGCTCTTTTGTGTTCATCTGCGATATCTTTATCAGAGCTGAACGTTTTGAGGTCCCTGAGTTCTTGAAGGAAGTTTTTATCCATATCAAGAGCAGTGTCGGAGTCGGTGATATCTGCAATTTGACAAGGAAATGAAGCTTCACAGAGCTATACAATTTGCGTTATACGTATTACCATGGTAATTTTCAGTATCATTACTCGGAGAGGGACAAGAAAGGAGCACAAACGTTCCAATACATATAATTAAAAGTATGAATCACACATTACCTGATGAACTGGTCATCCAATTAGTGATCATGTGGTCAACACAGTAAGCACAATCTGCAAACGTTAAGTACGTTAACCTGAAGAATACGAAAACGTTATTACGGACAACACTGAACGTGAAGAATACAAAAACGTCATTACGGACAGTCTTTATAAAGGAGATGTTTGAATTCAATACAATTAATGAACAATAAACCCAGACCACGATTACACTATCAGAAAGAACTATTTTTTTTCTGTTTGACTTGAAAAAGTATCTTAAAACTAAATTTTCAAACGCATGCATTCTACATGGTAGACTGTACATATTGGCACTATCTTTTCTACCATCGATTCAATACATATAAAATAAGCGCTGTAAATTTGGCGATTACAATCAAATCATATACCTTCTCTTTCCTGTTTCAAATTTGTGATACGACATGAATACAATGCAAGCATATAATCTGCAATAAATTATTTGTCAGTATATGCCTGGAACTGATTGTGAAAATCTCTACTCTCAATTACGTTTTAATCACATATATTATGCAGCTAACTTGTAATGGTAGTTAATTCCATAATCTTCAATAATAATGGATAAATTTAATATTCAAGCTCCTATCTCAAGCTCAAGATGATGTCCACTATCCCTTAGTCATTTATAGAGGAAAAACAATAGAAATTCTTACTTTGAAAGCTTTTCTGACAGCAAAAACTCTGTTTTAATGTTTTTTACCAAATCCCCTGTTGAGTCTTCAACTGCTTTAAAAATGTTTTTTATATTATCATACTGTCTTTTACAACTTTTCAAGGGAATATTTGTTTTTTCTGAAATTTCATCCAGGTCTTTTCGTAGTCTGGTTGTCAATTTTTTACCTAATAAGTCTCGAACAATTATGTTGTCAAATTCATAATACCTGTGGAAGGAGAGTGAGAAAGATGCACTATGGTTATTTGGTTTTTGAAACTTGTTGCTCTGTCAAATTACCCCAATTTATAAACTAGCACAAATCATCATTTTCTATCTGACCTTTCAATCAGTCTATCCTGGACATCAGAGGGAATCTGCAGTATAAGTTGTGTTGCTAACAATGTTGGTGTTTGTAAGAAATGTTCTAAGACAAGAAATACTCGATATTGATCAGCAATATCACTTGCAATGATAGCAGGTGTAGCTCCCACTTGCTGAAGGTACCCATGTTTCGTCTGATGTTCTGCAGCTTCTTGTTCTGTTCAACAGAACAATACAGATAAAGACAACTCACAGCATTTCACAAAAAACTCAGGCAAGATAGGACACTTGCCTCTTGCATTTTTTATGAACGGGGGGGGGGGAGGTGTGGCGATGTGCAGTGGGGTTGGTAGTAATAATGCCAGGTTAACAGGCAAGGTCTGTACCTGAATATCCTTTCAGCCAAAGGTTATAAACTTCAAGATCCAAAGTTGTAGGATCAGTCACGAAAACATCCACTTCTTCCATGAAAATGATTTTTTCAATTGCAAGGTTAAGTGTGTCACAGTAAATACACCTTTATAACCTCTATGCTTTTCTATGAATTTTTGAACTTCGAACAATTTTAACTTTTTGAGCCCGCGGTTTTTTTCCAACAATGCAATACTTGATATATACGTCGATAACATTTCAAGTTCTTCCTGCATTTGCTATGACCATGTGATGTCAGAATGTGATGCACTGTTAGGTATTCTGTTACATTTTACAGCGTGTTACATTTTCTTCTCCTGGAAGAAAAGCATCGCATTTGATCTTGCTTTCAAGTCGTCGATTCGGCCACATATAGTGCAGCAAACATCTTGATTATTGTTTTGGGAGATACTAGTGGTGGTACACGGAAATTAAACAGTCTACCAGCTCTGCAGTGGACAACATGAGCTGGCCACATGGTTTAACGCAAAACGCTAGGTGAGGACAGAATAAACATCGCCTTTAATTCCACTCCGTTAAAAAAAACAAGGGATATAAATATCGTATGTTAATGCTTTGGATTATATTTGTTGTACGTTTTGCAAACTTAACAGATAAAATATACAGTTGTGTTGCAGTAATTATATGTTTTTTATTGGCATTTGATATTTAAAATCGTAATGTGAAAAACGTGAAAAAAACCACGTGTTTACACAGTTCGTCGAAATCATGCGGCATATTTACTAAACTCAGAGTTTAGTAAAGTGTAATTAATAAAGACACTTGTAGTAAAGGCACCAGTCCGCATTCTCAAGTGTAGGTGATTGTAAGTTTTGTCAGTATTAGTAGGGGACCGTCAAATAATAGCTTTGTATTATGTTCTGTTGTATTTATGTAATTTCATCTCTTTGATTTTTCTTTTTTTAATTCATTAGGGGGTCTTTTTAAAGGGGGGCTCTCAAAGCTAAGACATATATATCAAACAAAACCTGTGTTTATGCTATATAATATAATAAGTACTTTCATATTAATGAACATGTGTTTTGAGCATTCAGTTTGAGCATTCATTTGAGGATTCAGTGAATTAAATTTTCAGCTTTTCCTTCCTCATAATCAGTATAGTGAGCTGTAATTAATTCATTAAACTAACACACATTTTTCAAGAGAGGAATATCTCACCTAAAATTGCAGCAGAATCCCCTGTGTGAACTTGCATGAAAAATTGCTAAGTAATTTTGGAAGTCCTTTAAAATCTTACAATGTATGTCCTTAGAGGTCAAGCTGTGTCGCAAACTAAAGGCGATGGCAATAATGGAGATCGATTTCCTTTGTATGTTACCAACATTCCAGTTGACATAAATGAGGTATTTTTGAAAAACATTGTTATTCGAAGGGATAGTTTATTGCATATTGCAAAGACATTAAGAATACTTTTGTGTCCTCATTAGCTGTAAGTTGCAGCAATGTCAATGGGGGTTCAAAAATTTTATTGGCCTGTATCCTGTCTTCTAGTGATTGTTAAAATTCATGTCAGATGACTTACTCAGCTGATTTAGATCTGATTGAAGAGCTGCTCATCCAGTATATTGAATTTGTATGCACCAGTTCTGTTAACTTGCTTGCTTTGAATTAAGGATCAATTAAAGGAGATGTTCAATCAAGCAGGTGATGTGATCCATTCAAAATGCCTTCCTCCCAGAGAAGGTAGGAATTCCAAGGTTGGGTAAGTACATGAAATGCATTATTTGCTTATTCAATATTCTTTTATTTTATATTTGTTCTTATGTGTTATGCATATTGTTTTTTATTAATCAATTACCTATGTATACAATGAATTACATTTTGTTAAGATATTACAGAAATAAAGGTTGTAGAATCCTATCAGAGAAAAATGTTGTTCTACATGTGTATGGCCTTTTGTTTATTTCACATCGTTGTGTGAAATGAGTGAAATCTTTGCAATTTTTATTTTATCTTATAGGTTTATAACCTATGCTAATGAGGAAGAGGCAGAAAAGGGCATTTCCATGTTCAATGAAACTCGTATAAGTGGACAGACTCTCAGAGTGGATTATACAAAATCATTCAAAGAAACGAGGGCTCAGTATGGTATGTTTTTGCCTTAAATTAGTACATTTGTGTTATCAATTTCAAGCTGGAGTTGGTGCAATTTGATGGTGTTTTTGGCATGTAATAGTTAGAATATTTTCAATTATTGCAGGAAAGGGAAATTCACCATTCTCTGGTAACAAAACAAATGATGCACCATTCCCATCTGGAAACACAAAAAGTGGTTCTCCCTTCTCCTCAGGCAGCAATGATTCACCATTCTCAAAAAGTGTGAATTCTGATGCAATGAGAGGCATTAAACAGCGTAGCTTGCCACCACAACCAAATGGCCCACAAGGTATTGGTAGAGGAATTCATTATGACGATGATGCTCCAAGTCAACCTGGGTCAGTCATGAATGGGCAACCTGAGGGCATGTTTAATTCTTCCCCTGGGGGCATGCATGATAATTTTTCAGCTAACCAGAACAATTACCAGCAATCAAATTACCAAGGTAACTTCCAAGATGATTCACCACAAGGAAATTTTAATAATCAACAAGGGACACAGCCTTATCCTCCACAATCCACACTTCCTAATGATCAGACGTCGTACCAGTCGGACATGAAAGCCATGGTAAATGGTTTTAGTTCAATGCAAGTCACACAACCTTCTGATGGAATTCAACCCACTGATCATGATCAAAATGAGAACACAGGTCAAAATGGTCCAGTGGATCAAAGTCAGGCTTATGATCAGAATCAGAACTATGATGGGAATCAGGCATATGGTCAAAATCAAACATATGGTTACGATCAGAATCAGGGATATGATCAGAATCAGGCATACGATCAGAATCAGCCATACGATCAGAATCAGGCTTACGACCAGAATCAGGCATACGATCAGAATCAGGCATACGACCAGAATCAGGGATACGATGAGAATCAGGCTTATGATCAAAATCAGGTTTATGATCAAAATCAGGCATACGATCAGAATCAGGCATACGATCAGAATCAGGCATACAACCAGAATCAGGCATACAATCAAAATCAGGCTTACGATCAAAATCAGGCATACGATCAGAATCAGGCATACGACCAGAATCAGGCTTACGATCAAAATCAGCAAGCATATCCGAACCAGACATATGATGAAAATGCTGCTAACTATCACGAGAATCAAGCATATAATCAAAATCAGGAATATAATCAGAGTCAACCATATGATGAGAACCAAACGTATGATCAAACGCAGCAATATAATCAACATCAGAGCTTTGATCAAAATCAAAGTGATGGTCAACATCAAAGCTATGGTCAAGATCCAACATATGGTCAGAATCAAAATTATGGTGAAAACCAGGCGTATGACCAAAATGCATATGGTCAAAGTCAGACTTACGATCAGAATGAAGCGCATGGTCAAAGTCAGTTCCAGACTCCAGCCGGTGGGGAAAATCAGACATATGGGGAGAACCAGGGCTACAATCAGAATCAGAGCTATGCTGAAAATCATGATACTCATACATACGGTCAAAATCAAAATTTCGGGAGTCAAGTCACCGATCAATCCCAGCCTGAAACGTCAACTGGTGACCACACTAGCCAGATGTATGGTCAACAACAGATATTCCACAACCAGCAGACGTTTGGTGATAATCAAGTGTCTAACAAAAGCGAAACGCCGGATCAGAAACGGTCTTTTGATCAAATGTTTGGGGCGCAATCAACTGCGAACGATTCACTAAAACAGTCATTCGATCAAAATCAATTTCAGGTTTCCAGTCGTTTACCAAGATCCCAGAATGACTCTGGTGGAAAGACATGCCATAAATGTGGAGAGGTTGGTCACTTCGCTCGTGAATGTCCGAATAATTCAACGGGCGGTGGCACCAGCGGTAATTGTCACAATTGTGGTCAACCTGGTCATTTCTCTCGTGAGTGCCCAACCAAGAAAACCCATGGCGGTGAATGTCATCGCTGTGGCGAGAGCGGGCATTTTGCCAGGGAATGTCCTCAGAGCTCTGGCGGTGGGGGTGGCGGTACCTGTCACAATTGTGGGGAACCCGGACATTTTTCCCGGGAGTGTCCTAATAAGTCTGCCAACAGTGGGAGTGACGGCTGTCACAGGTGTGGAGAGCAAGGTCACTTTGCGAGAGAATGTCCCAATAATAGTGATCAAGGTAAGCTTTAATTTGTAGGAAGATATATCCTAACGACTCGCGTAAACACGTTCCGCTGATCCGCTGTGTGTTGGTAACAACATTTGATCTCATCTAACAGGTAGTACTTGTCCCAGGCCAGCGATGAGGGTAGATTATGTTCCTCCACCACTACCAGATGACGTGGACATGTTATTCAAATCTGCTGTCCCCAAAGGAATCAATTTTGATAGGTAGGTAATGTGGTCAAAAATAGGCAGGCCGCATTCAGACATTATTGGAGTCAATAGGCAATATTCTTTGTTGCTAGGTTCGATAACATTCCCGTGGAGGTCACAGGCAACAGTCCACCAGCAGCAATACAAACATTTGATGAGTTATTATTACCTGACACTTTGAAATCCAATCTCGCGAAAGCGGAGTTCACTAAACCCACTCCAGTGCAGAAACATGGCATGCCCATTATTCTAAGCGGACGCGATGTTATGGCCTGTGCCCAAACTGGTTCCGGAAAAACGGTGAGATAGCATTGAATGCATTGCGTTCATGTATATTTGTGCATGGGTTTCATGAAGTAGAACTGAAGTCCAGCATGAAGTCGAACTTTGTAATCAGTGATATAAGTAGGGGTGAGTCTTAAATTTTTTATTTTCTTTCGACGTGACTCGAAACCTAACAAATTGGCATATTTTCGAGTCTCTATGCACTAACCTTTTTACTTTTAATTCATTTTGAAGCTCTTTGGATCAAATTACAATATATTGTATCTGTGCTTCAAAGGAGAATATGTCGGTAATCAAGTTTGAATTTCTATTATGTAGGTGGCATTCCTGTTACCAGTGATGGCGGGCATGGTGAACAATCGCTTAGCAGAAGCCGGCTATCTGGGCGGTGGGGATGCGCCGAGTCCTGCTGCATTGTGTGTGGCTCCTACACGCGAACTGGCTTCTCAAATATTCACTGAGGCTCTGAAGTTCTCCAATGGTACATATCTACGTCCTGTTGTGTGTTACGGTGGTGTGAGTGTGGCACATCAATTGTCGAAGCTGGAACGTGGTTGTCATATTCTTATTGGAACACCTGGTCGTTTAATCGACTTCGCTGGACGAAATAAAGTGAGTTGTTCTTCTCCTAGTAACTTTAATAGTTTGAGTAAAAGCAATCTGAAATTGAACGTACATACATGCTGGTCATATTTATAACCATCGATATCAATGTACAGTAGTACCTGGATGAAGTAAAACTGATGTCCAGCAATCGAGAATTTTTTGAAGGCAACCGCTGCCTTTTCGCACTCCAAATTGTCAATATCTGTCGCAATCTGTACATATATAGCCCAGTAAAGCTATACAAAAACAAGACAACTCCGGAAAGGGTATGAAAAACATGACTAGCCGGCGCCTTGGTACTCCAGATTGTTTAGATGTGTTATAAACCGTATATAGCCCCAGTAAAGGAATGCAAAAGCATAACTAACCGTCTAACGCCTTTCTCGGCACTCCCAAATGAGATATTGATATAATTTTTATAACACATTCACACTATAAACACTATAGTCTTACACAAGTCAAAATTTCATATTTTTTTCTAATGGTGTCTTCTCCGGTCCAACGCCACGTGAACATATTAATTTTCTCAAGGTAAGCTTCAGAAATGTTCGTTATCTCATCCTGGATGAAGCGGACCGTATGCTTGACATGGGATTTGAAAATGACATGAGAAAGATTGTAACTCAGTTTGGCATGCCAGAAAAGACCCAACGGCAAACTTTGATGTTCAGTGCCACATTTCCAGATCAAATCCAACAACTGGCCCGAGAGTTTCTGAATGATTACCTGTTTCTGGCTGTCGGAAGTGTCGGTGGTAGTAACCTCGATATCAAACAGGAAATTCTCGACGTGCAGGGAAATCAGAAGAGATCTGTTTTAATGGAAATCCTTGGACAATCAGGTTTAGTAGATTTTAAGATACAAGCGTTAATTCTAGAGGCTGCACTTAGCACTTATTTAGCATTTATTTCCACGTGCTTTGCAGTTTTTGATGAAATAATACTCATATATTTTAGGGACGGAGAAAACTCTTGTTTTTGTTGAAAGAAAAAGAAATGCTGATTTTCTTGCCAATTGGTTATCTCAGAATCAATATCCAGCAACTAGTATTAGCGGGTGAGTATAAAACGTACGCCCCTGGCCGTTTGAGTCTGCCTTTGAGGGAGTCGAGACAAGTGAAATCAAGGCCAGGTTACGATGAACCTGTGTTAATTGTATTATTGATGTGTCATTTGGTTGACTGTTCTTTTCATGATAGGGACCGTACCCAGCAAGAACGTGAGGCAGCCCTTTGCGATTTCCGTGGTGGACGTGCGCCTGTTCTCATTGCAACATCGGTTGCTGCACGTGGTTTGGACATACCAAATGTAAAACACGTCATCAACTATGACTTGCCGCAACAGATCGAAGAGTATGTACATCGTATTGGCAGAACTGGTAGGATTGGAAATCAAGGCAGGGCTTCGGCATTCTTTGAGCGTGGAAAGGATGACAAGTTAGCAAGAAGTTTAGTCAAAGTTTTATCTGATGTGAGCTGATAAAAACGCTTTTTTACGCATTAGGATGTGTGTACAGTACTTGAAGCGATTACATGCTGCAGAACAATTTAATGATTTGCTAAAATTTCAGGCCTTGCAAGACATACCAAATTGGCTTGAAGAAGTTGCAGAGCGGGCATTAGGAACAAACTACGGACCCGCTGGAGGGAAATTCGCTTCTCGCGATACAAGACAGGTGCGTGTATTACGGAGGTCAATGGCCAACATCACAAAAACGGTGAATTTGTAGAAGATTGTTATTTGTGCAGTTATTCACATCAATGTTGCATCATATGCGTATAGACAATTACTTAGGTTCAGCTCTGCCAATTCTCTTGGCAGTGGCTGTTTACATGATCCTGGTGGTGATGAAGTTTCAACTAGGGGCTTCAGTGTTTCATGAAGACAAATGATTAGGCGGAAACATACCCAAAGCATGCTAATAATGAAGCGTCAAAAACTTATTATACTTGGTCTTTTTTGGTATAGTTTGACCGGCGATATGCCAGTGGTGGAGGTGTTGGTGGAAACTCAGAACCTCGTCGCACAACTAATGTCTCCTTTGTAAATTCGTCCTCCAATTCACGACAAAATGAAGAGGATGAGGAGGAATGGGCATGAATATGTTCCAGCATTACGGAAACGTGTTTGGATACTCCAGGACTTCGTAGATGAAGCGAGTATCCGCAAATACAATATATTTTGGTTTTGTTTGTTGGTAAGTTGAGTAGCAAATGCTGATGTGTTTGTTGGGTAAAATATTCTACTTATCTGTCTTAAAGTTACATACGATTTCAGGGGCGTAGCTAGAACGATAATTTGGGGGGGGGGGTTGAATATTCATACATTCAGTTCTGCCCGAAGGATTTCTATTGTAAGCTATTACATTTACAATAGAAATCCGTCGGGCTGAACTGGATATATGAATGTTCACCCCCCGCCCCCAATTATCGCCACTGTACGATTTATATTGTAGTGTATAAGCACTTGGCAAACATTGAGTGTATGTAGTTCAGGTTACTTGCATTGTATCGTATATACTGCTTGCAAATGTTAAGGACATTTGGATGTCTACAAATATTCAAATGGTCGGGAAAAGTGAAAAAAAATAGTGCGAAGATGTGCTGCTTCATGGTATTGTGTTGTATTCATCAGGGGGAGGTTGTAGAAAACTCCTAACTTTATTTTAAGTGGTTAATCAGTTACATCAAAGATACACGTCTACCGTGTTCCAAGTATATTATAAATGAAATATAATGTAATACAACAGCAAACGTTATGCTTGCGAATGTGTGATGAAACATTTAAGTTTGATGTGATTGGTTTACTTATCACTGCGCGGTCCGCGTCAGAACTGCGCTATAGTCAAAAACCTAGCGTCAACTGAAAATCTCAGTCATGATTGCTTTATAATAGTGAATCTTATAATGAATTCCCGCTATTCGCGGTTTTTAGCATCCCAAGATCATTGTTCTGTATTGTACCGAATCCTGTAGCAAAAATACAGTCTTAAGCATATTTTAGGTTTTCTTTTTCTTCAGTGGATTTTGGTCCATAAATTGAGGTACACTTCGGCGTTTTCTCTGCGAAAACAAAATTATTTGATATCATCAATACGTGAACAACTAGTGCAGTTATTGAAGTCATTATATCTGACTGCAGCCAGGTTGTCGTGAAGTAACTAAATTGTTGTGGCATGGAAACAGAGATAAATATGGCGAATTCCCGTTACTCGCATGACCTCACCAAAAGTTTACAATTCACTAATGTAAAAAAATGAAAATGTAAGAAAATGCATCCAGGTATATAAGTGAAACCTACCGCATTAGCGGCTGCTAAAGGAGCTATTACGTTGTCGATCAAGGGTGTTGCACTGCCTGTTGTTGACGGAGTTATCTAGATATATTTAAAATTTTGTAGAAATGTTAGTGAAATATATTTAGTACGAAATCAGAGGCCGTGCAGAATAATCTATGACGTTTGTTGTCTACAGACTACAATGCATTCAGCCAAACTATATACTCATGATCAGCTTTTAGGTATATTTTTATAATGTGATTGCAAACTGTAGAGAACTTTTTCGCTATTCATTTCAAGAAATAGAGGAATTTAAAATCTACTTACGCCACTCAATGCCGCAATAGAAGATGGAACTAAAAAAAAAGAAAGTATAAAGTGTACCTTGACTGGAGTCTATAGTTGCTTTATTGAGGTACAAATTCTTAAGGTTGAGATTTCTGGTACAGTATAAGACTCCTTGCTGGCTCTAAACCTCTGAAGTGCTGTTATATAGCTCTATATTTATTTGACTCTGTTGAGAGCGCTGACATGTATTATATAAGTGGATAAGAGTGGTCGTGATATTTATTGTTTAAGCCTGGTTTCCATATGACGCCGACGTCGGTAAAGTATTATTGTCGGTGATTATTGATGAGTGAAATCTTTTGTCTTTCTGAAATCATTTTCTCCATGGATGATTACAGACAATGAGTCGGCGACAGGTCGGCGTCATATGGAAACCAGGCTTTAAATGTGTGTACCTGTTTCTATTATATCTTTTCCAGGCACGAGTGCCTCATATCTGTGCCTGAAAACACAACAATTATGCTGTTCAAACATTGCTGTATATAATGTTATACTACAGACAGTCGCACTATGTAGTGTTTCAAAGTACAGCAAAAATGGCGAGGTGTATAGACCAATTCTATCTAAATACACGACTTAATTGTGCAGTTAGTAAATGCAGACCTTACCTTAAAGATTGTAATTCAAATTCGCAATTCGTGGACGCTTGCTTTAGTTCATAAAGGAGAATGATGTCAGTTCTAAAACAAGCAAAAATATTCTTAAAAAGAACTTTAGCTTTAAAATCTCCACATTCACATGTTTGTTTTGCAATTTAATATACTATAGGTTACAATTTCCTAGACTTCATATAGAGATGATTCATAAACTGATAAGTTTACCTTAACTCGTTGAATTTCCTGCAGATTTCTTCCGTTGGCATCGGTACCAGTTCTACTCGATAGAAATTGAGCTGATTTTAACATGATATCTGGTGATTTTTTCTGGGTTAATGTGGGGGTCATTTCTTCGCAAAATATCGTCGTAAAGTATAGAAAACATTAGGAAAGTTTCTCTCACCAACTCTGAGTTCATCCAATAACATTTCGACCGCCTTTGACTTCTTTGTACCCACCGAGTTTGGCATTTTGAGCTAAAACGTATAAATAAAATAACGGTCCATACGTAATATAAACTATATCCCTAATAAACCATCAGTTATTACGCATGGCATTATCATATTCACAGCCAGTCAATTGCATTTTCCAGCCAATCAAAACATGCTGCTAAGTAACGGCAGCAAGTAATTGATTAAATATACAGCCTCGGGTTGCACAGTAAGACTGGGTGGCCCTATTGTTTTATCTCTACATTGTGCTACTTACACGGGAACTACGAAGAGAAACTCCAGCAGCTTTGTTTTCCGGAAACTTGATTCCAGTTCCCTCGATCTGAAAGAATACTTAATGTAAGTGCAGAAGCAGGGATGGCGGGCAGTTTCTCGCGGCTGATCTAACCGAGAGTATAATCATACATTGAGTACATTGTCTTATATATTCCTGTAAGGCAACATGCACGGCGTGAAAATTACGGCATCAGATTGTACATTATTACATAAAAAGAGAATGTGAATTCCTCCCAGTTTAATCTATTATAGCTACCGAAATATTGCAGTGCAGTACCATAGCTAGAGAGCTATCTAATCCTGCTAATTCACATACTCTCAATTGACATATTTCACAAAATACCTTAGCGGGTTTTTCAACCACTGCTTCCTTCTTCTTTGTTTGTTTCTTCTTAGTCTGGTTACTCGGCCGACTTTTCTCTTGGTTTCTTATACAAAATGAATTGAAATTAATTGAGAACCAACCACAACATGCCTCTAACAGCAAAATCAACCTAAATGCTTCGGACAGGATAGTTTCCTGTTAAGCCGATTAGTTGAGAATATTCATTGAAACGTTTCTGCTTGATCCCATCCACAGATAATTTTCGTACGTCGGCAGATATTGGCTCGTTTGAACATCGAAACTTCAATCGTATGCTCTAAGATCATGCTCACACTCTTATTGTGTGAGGATACTTACCTTGACTCCGTCGTACTCTCAGCTGCTGTGATGAGTTTCTGCAAATCTTGCTGCCTTCTTTCTCTCTCTTTTTTACGTATTTCAATCTTCTTTAGTTCAGCTAAAAGATACTCCTCTTCTTGAATCTTGAGGAGCATAAAGCAATCCACTTATAATACACGTATGTTGGTGATTACAAAAATGACAAATATTGCGTAGTAAATAGTGCAGTGTACAGGTATGGTGTGTAGAGAAAGGTACATGTATTCTTAACTGTGCTGTAATCAATTTGTAGTTGGATTGAGTTACTGTCTAAAAAGTAGAGCTAAGGTACTCGCTCACTGGTATTACTTTTGTTCTTATGGAAGTTAATTTCTTAGAATACAGTGTGAAAAAGCCTATACATCAACTGAATACTCACGTATGGTGTAGCCCAATGGATAGTGTAGTGCATACCATACAGTACCGTACCTGCTCAGGCGTTCTGTTAAATAATTTCAAGAGCTGTTTCTTGCGAGTTCGTTCATGTTCGGCGTCGTACGGTATCGGCAGGTTTTCGGGCTCAACTCCCGGCGGAGCACGACCCTATAACAGAAAATGACAGTACACCGACCATGTCCACATTTACAGCTTGAAAAAGCATATATATATGCAGTCGCCACAAGTACAATCAACTTCAATCCTAAATGTTATTAGCAATTTCTAAAATGCTAGATTGATGTAGCTACCTTTAAAATTCTGGTGACAGAATCATAATATCGATCTTTCAGATCTTCAATGCTTCTTTCCTATGATTAAAAAAAATTAAACATACAAACACGAAGTATACATAATTTCCCCATATCACCCATATATTTTTACCTTATATTTTTCTTTATCATATCTGTCATGTATTATGAAGAATCTCAAATCAAATCGTCTGAAATGGGAAATTTGCGTTTAGAGAAATCATAGTGGCTACCATGGTATGAGGGAGTTCTATATTATCCTGCAGGAAGTTGAAAGTATAATTTATGGCGTATCCGGACGATCTAAACTAATTTTTACAGGATTACCTGGGTTTTGTAAGGGTAACATAAAATGTTTATAATTACATGACATATTGTAGTGCTGTCACAGCGCACCTTGTTCAATATGCCAAAATTAATTGATATTGAGGAAATCAAAAACAAAATACAAAATTAGGGAAATTCTCGCTTTAATGAGTCGGAAATTTAAAAAGAATCAGAAATCTGTTTGTAAACTCTCATGCATGCATATGTTTATACACATTTTCATACGCATTTAAATGAAATTGAAAAATATCCAATGTACCGGCACATTTCAAATAAATAATCTGTTTCTTCTTTACTCCATCCAGACTGAGATGAATCAACAAGGTACATCTTCAATAGAAAAAAGTACATATACAGCCAATGAAACCATATAAAAATCTGTATTGACAGTAAAATTCTTAGCTACCTTTTTCTTATCTTAATTCACATTAACCCACCTTCTGAAATGCTTCATGTGATAACCATGTAGAAATAGGACTAAGCGCCGCTTTCTACTTACGTGTTTTTCATATGCAGCTACACACATTAAAAACATGCTTCTAAACATGGGTCAACAAATGCATATTAAAATATGCGAAAAAAAAAAAAAATTATATTTATTCGCTTAGCTTTTTCGAATATGACAGATTTTAACTTGTGTGTATGTGCATATGAAAAATGCGTAAGTGGAAAGCAGCCCTAAAACCCAATTACCTTGTATTCCTCATCAGTGTATTCTATCACATTCACTTTCTAAACAAAACAAACCCAATAGTTACGCTGATATAAATCTAAACATCTGTACATACCTACAGTAGCTATTATGTGTATCCTGTCTATCTATCCATGTATATCATTCTTTTGTAATGATATCCAATAGTAATTAATTTTAATGCTGTGTCATAAAGCAGAAATTCTTACATGCAGTTGACAGAGTCAACTTCCATCCTTCTATCTTGCAAGACAACTTAATTAGGTGTATAGACCTCAAAAGCATATATAGTGCATGTATGTAGTAATAACCTTATTAAATTTAGCAAATGGATAGTCTTTGCCTTCATCTGCTAATCTTCTCCAATGATGGAATACTGCACCATCTGTACGAGCTGGGTTGGTAAATGGCATCCATTTCCATGCACGTACATTTTTTCTGCCAAGTTTTGCCTTCACTTGTTTATAGCCTTGTCCAGTATCACTTGGCGCCAGTGCTGCTGGACCTCTACATTTGTCATTGAAAGAATCATAGGGAATTCATACATATTATTGTAGCAGAACATTCAATTTACATTGGTAATGTTCTTGGATACCGACTAACAAACACTAAAAAGAGAACTGTCAATTGCCAAATGTGAACCCCTGTTAGAAATTTTTTTAGTGTTTTGAACTCAAAACATTTAACAACAACCTGCAACTGGTTGTTGTTACACTAATACTTAATTCAAATGTTTTCCTCTCAAAGCAATACCAAAAATGTTATGTATTGCTCCTGGACCACATCCATATGATCAGATGAATACTGGAAAATCACTGTTCTAAAGTAAATACCTGCTATCACTGTACAGCAATGCATACAGTTCCCTATGCATCCCTTCCGGTCTTCGATAAGCTTCAACATGTCTCTTTGGCTTTTTCTAAAAACAGATTTTTAATGATTACGGGATGACGTATTTTCCAATCAAATATTACTACACTATGAACAAGAGGTTTGTCTGGATGTTAAATCAATAATGCCTTAAGAAGAGGTGTCAAACAATGCCAATGAAGGCACAGATCTGAAGTCGCCTGATCCTGTGATCCACTTCCCTTGTGCCAGAAATGGGCAAGATGGATTGTTAGGAATATACTATAAACACAACTTGCACACCCTTACAGGCTTATTTACAAATTTAGTTCATCGATATAGTCAAGTACAATATTTTCAAAACACTCTGAATTCTCTGAATGTACTCTGAAATATATGACATTCACTTCACCTTATTTCCAGCAACAATAGTCTCTTTAGTTGGTGTTCCTGTAGACGCCTGTTCAATTTCCAAGATATCTTTAACGTCACTCATATTTCCTAAGTACTCAACACCAAAATGAAACTCAGTTTTATACAAAAAACAACTAAACAAGTGATCTCACAAATATACATAATAAGTCGCCATGTTGAAGACAGCGCAAGAAGAATGGCACTAGGGGAAATATGGCGGACGATTTTAAAAAGCCACTGATTTCAACAAAACAGGTTTGTCACTTTGTTTTGCTTAAAATTCTTACCTGCAACAGTTTTACTTGCCTGTTGCATTCAATTTTTGCTTTACATAAGCAGTCGTATATATGCAAAGAACCTATAAAGCACGTGCACCTCCTGCAAATATTCTTACCAACAAAAAAGAAACAATGAAGTTTTGATATTCTTTAGGTATCGTGTAAAATCAATGATATTTCAACGGAGATTGTTTGCTCAGATTTCGGGGACAAATACTTAGTTCTTATTACACAGTATGGTAAAATGGGAACATTGGTAAGTGAAAGTTTGGGATGAAAAGAAATATAGTAAGATGATTGGTAAATCATTTTCAATTGTATGTAGGTACAGATTGGTAAAGAATCTCACATGATTAACAATGGGGATACCGAAAATATTGATATTAAAGTTTTGTTAGGAAAAGATGAGGTTTGTATTAACATTGGTGCCATAATCCCATAGGTACCAACAAATTACTTATCAATAGTATTTAAATATTTTTGAAAAATCTAGAGTCTGAAAGCATAAAAGGCTTATATTTCAAATTCATATATTACACAACAGTATGTATATGTATCCTAAAAAAGCAAATATTTTAAATACCTGGATAAAGTACATTTAATAATAAAATTATCTATTTATAAAGCCCCTAACCTATGTGTATGCAAAGCAGATTGGAAGTTCACTCTTTGGGCGTGGAATGATAAGACCTATTTTGTTGGGTATTGCATTTAAAGATCAAACACCAGAAACCTTAAAACAAGTTGTTCAATATATCGGAGAAAGTGATATCTTCTTGTAAATAAAATCATCATGATGGACTAAGTAAGATCTGGATTACCAAATACCTAATACAATCTCTTTTCTGGAACATTATGCTTTCAATGTCAAGCTTAAAAGACATCATTTATACTGGAAAAGTGGAAAACTGGAGAAGAGTATTGCACAAGCTTTGTGTTGAATAGCAAAAGAAGAAAAGTCTTGAAAATAATAATATTTCAACAGGCCTAATAGCAATATATTCTCATTGTGCATTTTGTGCATGCCCATGAAATTCTCCATTTGATAAATCTGTTTCTCTTTAAAATGATTGACTGGTCCTTTTATTTGGGATGGGGGGGATTTCCACAGGGAGCATTTTCTCCAACCTCGTTGCCTTTTTTCGCGCAATTTAGCAATTTTCGCGGAGGGGGGGGGATTATGTGACACCGGATATGATGACTACAGGCAAGTTCGCGGAAGCCCATACTTCCGACGCTAGATTTCTTGCGAATTATAATGTGCGATCAAGTATTCTCCAAATCCTTGTATATAATCGTTTTATTTCAAAATGAAATACACAGCTTGTGTTTTAAGGCTGTTTGTTTCTGAAATCATACTGGTTCTTGAATATCATTTACTCGTTGAAGGTACGTTTTCATTGAACTGATTTGCGCCGCTAAATTTTAAAGTTTTGTTAGTATTACTTAAGTTTACATATTACACTATGGTTTACACGACCGATTTTTGTTGAAATTTAAGGCGACACTTCGTTCTTTCGACCTATGAAGTGAATTAGTCATAGTGTCATAAATATTTATCTCTATATGCGTTTGTACGAAGTGTAAAGTTCCATTTTTATATGATAGCATCCCCCGATAGATCCCCCGCGTCTTCAGAATACAACGGGGTATAATAACGCTAAATCAGCGTGGTATAATAACGCTAAATCAGCGTTATCACTTACTCAAACTAGTGAATTATTCGGAAATGGGCAAAAATATTTTTCCCAAAGTTACTTCTGGTATGGTAAGCGAAGATTGAAGAGATACCGAAAGTCTCATCAGTATTAATTAACCTAAAGGCACTCGCAGGCCACCTGGGTACCCACTGATCTGTGTTGGTGCTTAGGCATTCGAACTCTAACTATGTGTTATGTTTAACATTGTTATGGATGATTTGAATAGTTTTGGGTTTTTTGGGACAAGTGACCGTGAAAGTATACAAAAAATCTCATTTCAATTGATTGTTTCCCTCATCAGCTACCCACGGCAAGAATGTCCTGTACGTTTCCAAGGCGCGTGGTCACGATGGCATGAACTCATGTCGCAACTCATCCTCGCCATGTCGAACCTTGAGTTACGTCATTAACATAACGACGGGAAATGACGTAATCATGTTGGACGCCACGAACACAGAGGAAATACCCTACAATACGTGTACATCGCGAGTAATTACGGGCAACTTAAGTTTCATTTCTTGGAGTGGATCAGCAATTATAAACTGCTCGGGGAAGGATCTATATTTTAAAGGAAATTCTACTGCGCTCGAATTTCATGGCTTGACATTTCGTGACACCTTTTTAAGAATGTGCGATGTTTCGTTGACCATAAATCATTGCTCATTTGTTTCCTTTCTTCAAAACGCAGATTTATACCTAATTAATGTCTCAATAATTAAACCGCAAGAGAACCTTCGAATTAGTATCAGCAGCACGAATATCCTTGACCAAAACACAGCTGGCACCTTACATGTAGCTAACCAACAAAATATTTCGGTTTACACGGAAATAAGGAACATTACAATCATCAACAATCGTTTGGAAAAGGCAATTAATGTCATCTCAATTCAAGGATATGTGAATTTCAAGTTTGTAAGTTCTGAAGTTTGGAATTTGACCTTCTCAAACTCCCAGCATATTTTGAGACAAGATCCATCGCTGGTTTACTTTTACGGATGCCGCGATCCGCCAGAAAAGCACCAAAACGTGAACGTGGACCCGACTGATAACATATTGAATAGGCTCTATTCACAAGTGAAAAGATCACAACAGGAATGGCTTGATGAATACGAACACGGATCATCGAGTTTAAATGAGGATTCGACCGCATCGTTCTTACTCGAAAATATGAACATTCTTCACAACTATGGCGGGATTGTTAGAGCGTCACTCTGTAGAAGTAAAATGATCATTTCTGATACAAACATTGTAGGAAATAGGAACAGAGGTAGTGCTGTTGTGATAGACGCAGGGTCTACCGCCGGAACACCGAACATTCTTTTCGAAAATACTTCGTTCGTATCAAACTTCAACGAAAACAAAGGCCCTTTGGTAGCGATGGTATCTGAATATATGGCTGCATCTATTAGAAACTGCACCTTCTCCCGCAACCAGGGTGGGGCAGTCTATATCTCGACATCTAAGAGCAGCAGAATAACGTTTAAAAGCTCTTATTTTCTGCTCAGTAACTCCTCGTCTGCATATGTCGGGTCGCATTGCGGTGCGCAAATTTGCGTTATGTATTACTATGAGAAGAGTAATGACGACCACGGAGTCGAACGGGGAAGTAGCCGTGACTGTCCAATGATTCGAAATAGAAAATCAACTGGAACCATGGGAGTAAAAGGTGCATTCTCTAAAACAAATGTTAACTTACCTGTGAATCTGACAGACCTTTTGGAGACGAGAGCTGTAGACCAGGGTTTAGAGGCTAAGGGGCTCCGATACCGAGACCCAAACTGGACAAGAACTTCAGGAACTTCGAATACGAGGACTGAAGTTGTTGATGCTGAATTTAGCGCATTTTTAAGAATTGCTAACGAATCCACTAAAAAAGGACGTGGCTTCAAATCAGAAAGGGGTACGCCTTTTGAGCATGGGGAAGACCGTGATCCTGGTTTGTTTCTTGAGGACTGCAAGTTTCGTTATAACATAGGATCTCATGGCTCCAGTAGCGCTGCTTTAGAAGTACACTCAGGACCTTATGTTAGCCTGGGGGTTAGCCCTCCCTTTTACCTACACGTAAAAAGGTGTGTATTTGTGGGTAACATAGCTACAGATGGAACTGGGGGAATTTACTTTGCTGGTGATTTTAGAGTCAACATCTCTGACTCAACGTTCCAAAACAATGCCGGATCAACGTCAGGCGCTATATACTTCTCTGGTTCAACAATCGTTCTTCAGAATTGCACATTGGACAGTAATTTCGGTGGCTATACTGCCTATACCCAGGCTACCGGCAGCGTACGATTCACGGCGAAAGGCACAGCATTTGTTGAAAACACGCGAATAATCCAACCGAGTATAGTGAGAACAGTATCGAACAAGACCTTCCATGGCAGTCTTGCTCTATCAAGCGATGCATTTGATAGAGTTGTCTTGGTGAATTCTGTTTTAGATTACCGGTGGTCCCCCTCTCAAGAGAAAGTCATAGTGCTAGAGATAGCACACACCAAAGATTTTGTGCTCAGTGAAGGTACATCTATTAAATGCCCTCGGGGGTATAGGATCAGACGTCGCACAATTAGTGAATCTGAAGAGAGTTTTGAATGTTATCTTTGCAGGATGGATAGCTATAGTGTTGACCGTGGAATATATAAGTAGGTATCTTAATAATGATTTTTGGCACCTTACTCGTTGTAGGTAAATTCTAGGGGTTGGAAGGGTCTTAATTTCGAGTGGAATTCGAGTGAAACACACTTCAAATTCAAGTCAGGAATTTTTCCATCAACTGTTCCTGGCTTGAATTTAAAGTGTGTATAATTCCATTCGAAATTAAATTCATCTTGCAAGCGAAGGTCCAGAAATACGGCCATCTTTTTTATTATTGATTAATTGTTGGGCCTTATTGCGATCTTACCCTATGTCTGTTCTTCATCATCTAGAGTTAACGGAAGCCAAGTCTTGGAATGCTTACCATGTCCTTATGGAGCAAGGTGTACAAAAGACCTTGAAGCATTACCAAATTTTTGGGGTTACAAAATTCACAGCGATCCGGCTGTAATAAAGTTTTCTCGATGTCCAATGGGTTACTGTTGCCAGATCGCAGGGAAAAAAAAAGGGTGTGTTCCTTATAATACATGCTACCATGGCCGATACGGCAGACTCTGTGGTGCGTGCATGACCGGGCTTACGGAAACCCTATTCACACCATCATGCCGAAAACCAGAAAAATGCAAGGACTATTGGTTTTGGCCTGTAGCGGGGGTCTTTGTGTTAGGTTTCACCCTCTACCTCCTAATCCAACCTGATATATTTGGCATTATGTACCGCTATATAACCTGGTTTCGGTCAGCAATACCCACGGACGTTGAACCTGAATCCACCTCAATATCAGGCTTGGAACACATTGTCTTCTTTTACTACCAATCCGTTGATATCCTGACCGTGCAGAGTTCTAAAAATTTCGTCTGGAATAACCATTTTACCCAATTCACGGTGGGTTTGTTTAATTTTGATCCTCGCCTAAATCGAGATGGGTTTGCTTGTCCCTTTCCAGGTTTGAACCCAGTGTCTAAACTTCTTTTTCGTGCACTTGGTGTGGTTTCCGTTCTCTTCGCAATTCCGTTTATTTTTCTGCTACACAAAGTTGCCTCCTTATTTCTTCCCCTACGCCCACCTAAAATTGCCGTCTACTTATCAGCCTTTCTTAAAAGCGTGCTTCTTGGCTATAATGTGCTCGCTCGGAAAAGCCTGACTCTACTGCATTGTGTTACTGTTGACGGTGTCAATTGCTTGTTTGTGAATTGTAACATAGAGTGTTACACCTGGTGGCAAAACCTGATATTGACTTTGGTTTTTATCTATTTTCTCCCATTCGTCTTTGTCTTGTTCTTTGGTGCTAAAAAACTGTACGGAAGACATATTTCCGTAACTCATCTTCTTCTTGCGTTTATTTTCCCTCTGCCCTATCTCTCATACTGGTTTTTAAATCAACGTCGTCTCCGTGAGAGAATCATGCCGGATACAGATGGGCGCAATGCAGTCTCCTTGATTCTCATTGGTCCATACCGTGTTCCAGATCACGTCAGCGCTGGCGCGATTTACTGGGAAAGCGTCCTGATTGGTCGAATGGTTGTTCTTGTTATCGTTGCTGTTTTAGTCAAAGATCCGTTCTTAAGCTCTCTGGCGCTATTACTTCTATGTATCATGAATATTTTACTACATATTTATGTCCGTCCTTATAAGAGTGTTTCAGATAACCGTGCCGAAGGTATATCGCTATTCTGCCTCGTGCTTATGGCATTGTTAAACCTTCCTTTCATGGCTTATCTTTCGGAAGGTGTCCTTCCGGCAGGCCCAATGTCACGTGTTATGGAAGTTTTTACGTGGTGTCAAAACTTTCTCGTCTGTTTTCTCCCACTAATTTGCGTTGCTCTTGTGATTGTTGCTTTCCTTTCACAAGTTGTGAGGTTGATTTTCTTCTTTACAAAAAGCATTCTTTTTGCGTGCACTTCTCTTGGTTCATGCTGCTGTTGGCTGACAACGATATGGTCACAAGGAAAACCTGATGACCTTGACACATTCATAGAATAATAGTCCGACACGAACATTCGAACAAAAAATGCAAAAATGATTGTTATCTCATAGTTTTTTTGTAAAACATTGATTATTAATACTACACCAATCCGATCAGTAACACGCTGGATATAACATCAATACTCTACTATTCTCAAGAACGAAGCCAGGATAAATGAACTTTGGGAAACGCAAAACAGAGAAAGATGTAACCTGGAGATTGATTTAGAACCTAATTTTTAGAACCGTGATCATTATTGCGCTAAAGACTGCAATTCAGATCTAGTTTTTGTTGATGGTCGGAAATCGCCTTTTCTGTAACAATCTTTATAATATTCGTATTTCGGCTGTATTTTATATATGTCAGCATGATTGGACTAAAAGTAAACTGTATCACTGCCTATATTTTTATTTGTATAGATGGAATTTGGCTGGGCTTCTATGTTCGTCTTTGTCATTGACGAGGCGTCTCTTCAATAGCATTTATAATATATTCATATTGTTTATAATGAACAGAAGTCGGTTAATCTTCAATTCCAATGCTTTCCGCTCTTGTCGTTCTTTCTGAAAAATGCATGGTAACTGACGACAAAACCAATCTGCAAGCGTGGTTTGCCATGGATAACTGTTCTCCAAGATCTCTAAAAGATAATAATCTCTTGGATAAAATATCATTTAAATTTACCATTTCGAAGATACAGTGGGAGACTGGTAAAAGGCTATTTCCGGGACGGCTATTTTGTTCAAGTCCCCAAAACAGTTCCAAACAGCAAAGTACAGCAATCTCGGGAATGGGCAATGATCGAGTGGTCAGCGTACGTCATAAGAATAGTAAGTCCTACCTTCATCATGCAGCCTCTTGTATTTTGTAGCCACAACTTGACGAAATGCCCTCTGAATAATTCTCGCACCTTGAAATCCAAAGCATGAAAATGCACTCAACGTGATACACATGTGTCCAAATTGCTTATTCGCTGGTTAAAGTTCAAAGAAAAACCACTTCCTCAAAGTTCACAGTAGGAATTTCTTTTGAAGTTAGGTATCACTCATAGAATTGTACTTCAGGAGTGTTGGAGTGAAGTATACCTGAACAGTTAGCGCTTTTCTCTTGTTCCGCATATCGTTTAAAAAATCCCTTTCGGTCGGGAAATTCTGACTAAACTGAGTGATTTTTGCTCGATCCTTTTCGATTCTTGCATGGTCACTACTTGATAGAGACTTACCTTTATCTTTTTTTGCATTTGTTTCTTTATGTTTTTTCAGCCACAGACACAAATATTTCCGTATTGTTGTTGGTGGAAAATTTCTCTATAATACAGAATTCACTAATTCCATCTCTCTGAAACCAAACAGTCTAGCTCTCTTTGTAATCACAAATGACAGATGACTATGGGTCAGTTAAAGGTGTCAACTTCTATGGCCCATTGCAAGCGCTTGATTGCGTCTCACGACTACTTTGAGTTAGTCGGTGAAAGTTTAAGATGTCATGGTTGTGTCTTATTGATCCAAAGAGAATTCAAAAATTTTCAGCGTTATTCAGAGCAAACACGTATAGATCAGCTATGTAATTATAGAATCTAACGCTCACAAAATCTCCAAAGTCAAAGACCAAACCTTTGGCGACGAACTGTTGTTCTGGTGTGAAAAATCGTTTGCAACCAGCAAAGCTTGACTCATGATTTTCTTGACCCGAGTGCAGTTATGTTGCTGCTTTTTCTGCAAACGAACCTGCGACCCGATATCATGATGATGGATACCGTGCGTTGTTTACGAAATATTCATTTTTGCATGCGTGTAGTTCTCGTGAATGTTTTTAATTAGCTAATTATAAGTCGGCTAGTTATGACGTCATGGATCGAAAGAAAGCCTGACGGGTGTTTGTTGGACTTCTCGCTTTTTCAACTTTCTTCAGTATGATAAAGTAGATTAACCACGCTGATACGTATACTGGGACTGGACAAAGCATCTACTATGAATAATTAAAGGCATTTTGAATGGCCGCAATAAAATCTAATTTGTTGGTGGAAAGAATAGGATTGATGTCGCGAGGCTTCTAGTTCTATACGTTTCTGATGCTAGCGATGCAAAGGAAAAAATTATTTCAGATCAATTATTTCAGATTATTTTTACTGATAGCCTCCTACGGTATCTAAATGTGCCGGTGAATAACTAATATTGGAAACTGCATTGGAAAATTCACATATTATTACTTCATAGCTTATTCAATTAAAAAACTGATTGATTAAGTCTAGACCAGAAATTCATTGATTTTTATTACTTAAATTTCACCATTTCACATATTTTAGTAATACTTATTAAAATTATAACGCGTTACGACTTACGATAATAAAAGGGATCCTATGCGCTGCTTAATCGAAAATCTAACCATATCCGTGAATCATTGTATTTATTAATTTCATAAACAATCGCACTATTTAGGGAACTTTGACGTTCTGTTTGACGATAAAGTTTGTCGCCATTTAGTCTACTTTCCCTCTTATTTTACAAATTTTGGTTGGCAACAAATCATGTAGCAATCACCAAGGCTTTAAACTTGGTAGACGAGATAAGATTGATCCTCATATTTTCTCTACGGCGTTTTAGAGCTCAGATTACATTTCAGCAAAGCCTCTTCATATGATAAATTGGGAATAATTATGTTCGAAGAGCGCGTTTTTTTTCAATAAGCTCGATGTCAAGTGTTATTCGTTAGTTGAATTACCATGCCATATATAGGCGCAAAGGTTGATAATACCAATTTATACTTTTGCCATATTTTGAGGAAAGATTCTTTTGTGAATAAATTTTTTCTTTTGCAATGACGTTTTGGAAACTATTATAAAGACACAGCAAACCCACACCTAATATAATTTAATACAAAAGAGATGCCTGCGGAGGAGGCTAAAAACTAACCTACTCCAACCATTTCTCAGAGGATAACACATTTAATTAAATCCGCAAATTAATAAAAATATTACGCAAACATAAGAAACTCTTGGGTGTGACCCCGAAGATTGTAGCTTGCTGTTGGGCAGGGCTGCATGGGCGATAATATAAAGGTGTTATGGTACCAAACGAGAAAAAGTTTAACACACAATTAAAATCAATGGGAGAGGAAGAGATATGTATAGCTAGCCATGTAAGAGCGAGCATACAATTCGGGGTTAATATATATAGCACGAGTGATATGTTTGAAAATTTTCTAAGAATTTGACGAGCCACTAGGGCGAGTTCCATTTGGAAAAATTTTCAAACATTACGGGTCGAACATTTCGATCGTGTAAGTAAATTGCTAAATTAAATTTTTTTCATTTGGCAGCCATTCATGCATCGACTAAATTCAGAGAATACTTCATCTTATTCAACTTGAACGCAAGACGTAAAAGGATTCCAAAACGTAATCCTTATGGAATAGCGAACCAATGCTAAAATTTACAAATTACATACCCTCGTTACTGGTCTATTAGTTTAATTGCTTCTTAATTAAAAGCCAATACTTTCTATATTTTCGTGCCACGAAACCATTATTAAGGTGTAAAGGTTAACAGACCATAAACATTAAGCGTCGCAAACTGTGCATTTGGAAATCATCTGTCATGTAAGAAAATAAAGAAATCTGGACCGCGATGACAAACTTCGCGACCTTAATTTGTCCTTTTGACAGCGGCGGGAAATATCGCAAGATCAAAGCAACTCTAATGAAAGACTATGCACACGTGTGCAAAAAAAACTAAAATGCAGCAGATTCAACTTTACCTGAAACTTTTTTTTTAATAATTATCTGCATAAATATAACCTGCATCTTTATGTATATAAAGATTTTTCTGTCAGTATTTGTGTCAACAATCGTCAGTTTCGTGCGTCATACCATGACAAAAAAAGCTCAAAAAAGAATGTAAAACCTATTTGTTATTATCCTGTTATTTTCCACGGTACTCGTGAATATAGATTACCTTTACTGGGTTTAGCGTCATGTTTATGACACACCATTAAGGGCTGCTTTCCACTGTCGCGGTTTTTACGTGCAAGTATACGTACACGCACGTAAAAGTTGAAAATAATTTAAATGATACTTCACGAACCGCCATCGACTTCACTTATTCATAGCAGATGCGTCGTCCAGTCTCAGTATACTATTGGTAGCGTCATTTATGCTAAACAGCAGCAAAGCGGATATTGCCCACAAGAACCGGCGTATGAGAATGGCTTTGACTTATCTCGGAGCTTCAGAGCATTTGATCAATTATGGATACGATATTTATCACGGGTAATTCTATGTTAGAATAACCTCTGGGTTTTCTGCGACAAATGGCTTAGCTTCGTTTCCAGGTAACTCGGTTGTCTGGTGCTGAAATCTGAAAAACAACAATAATGCGTTCACCGCCAACGCTACGACATTACCGAGCAATTAAGACAGACGGTTTAATACCCTTCAAACTCACACAGCATTGCTAATTATTGAAATGAATTCAACCTTGTAATTGTGTAATTTTCTCCGAGAAAGGTTTATTATCTCTATTGGTGTGTTTATTTTGCATCCGGTCCAAAAGATGCCTTCACTAAAAGATGTTTTAACGAGGTATATTGTCCCTCAGTTGGCTCGAGTAAATTGATTAGCTGTTGCATATGGCCTAGCAATTTACTTTAATTCTCTTTTCTTTTCTACCCGACAGTCCCTCGAGGCCATGTTTTCCAGCCGGCATTTCAGTACACCGCGAGTTTAAATTTAATTTAAGATAGCGCTGCCTCTGCAAGTACATGCACTCCTCGGGGCATGCATCGACCGTAGAATTGCGTTCTGTGCATGGATTCGGTGTATACGAGAGTGCACCACAAATGCAAGAAAAATTGCGAGACCAAAGTGGGCCAAACGTGCACACCATGAATACAGCCTGCACACCTCAGGTAAGCGGTGATAGACACCCACAAGGGCCAGGTCACCTACTTCCCCCTAAAGA
Organism: Dendronephthya gigantea; assembly: GCF_004324835.1. Taxonomy (NCBI): domain Eukaryota; kingdom Metazoa; phylum Cnidaria; class Anthozoa; order Malacalcyonacea; family Nephtheidae; genus Dendronephthya; species Dendronephthya gigantea. The sequence continues at coordinate 1,301,030 of NW_021163048.1, forward strand.
ATACTATCATGCAGCTATAGCTAGTGGTTCATTTAGTAACATTAGTATCTGCAATTTTACAGTCGCATTAAATGCATATAGGCGCGCATAATTCAGTTAACGAAAAATATTATTTTGTTGTGAACAGATCGTAGGCCAATTACTATACAGAGCTGAAGATAAAATGGGGTTAATTGATGGCTAAAGTTAGTATGGAGATCCTCATAAATCTATATATATATTTGTATGCGCAAGTTTGTTAGTACAGGCAACCAGAGAATGAAAATGAATATGTTTGCCACTGATTTTTGACACTTGCTTGTAGTTACTATAACAAAATTTTAAGTGGTTAGCTCCTTAGAGAGCATGCATAACATCCATTCATTATGCAGACATCCATGCGGAAATGCATCATATGAGATAGTCTTTATGGCAGTCAGATTTGTGTGAAAATAATACTGCATCACATTGCATATATATGCGTGTATCACTAGTGGGCTAATCCAGTGAGTTTTTTCGGGGGGGGACAATTAAACTCTCGTGACACGCTTTAATGAATTCATCTTTGTTTACAATTTTTGTGGTTTTTCAAAACAACCATCATCATTAAACATACACAGGCGGTATAGATGAAGTCTCGTTGATATGACTATCTTAACAGGACTCGTTTATTGAAAATGAGGTAATTAGCATTCCGTGTAATCAGGTGCCTTGTGTAATTTTAGTTTGTCTCTATGCTGTATGGTATTTGACCTTAGTTCAAATCTTGTCAACCGTATAATCTATCTTGTTGTTTTATACCGGATTTCACACTCTTGAAAATCAAGAGATTGCTAAGCTGATCCTTTGCGTTGGGTCTGGTGCATTTAGAAAGATAGCTATATCAAACCGTATACAATACGATTTTATAAAAAAAACTCTATCAAAGGCCCAAATATAACTCCTTTCATAGCAGGAAAATCGTGTATTTTTCCGGATACGAGGCAGGAACATTCGCCCAGCTGTTCATTAAAAACCATGATTACATGAATTCTTTATCAGTATACGTGCACTCTGTTTTGACATTGTGTTTTATTGTTCCGTTTTCGGGCCGTTTTATCATCTTAAACACTTGGTCATTGGGCGTAACCTTAGTTTATATCGCATCATTTCGCTCCCAAAGAAGGATTGATTCGAGTTATCTACTTTACACAAAATATTCTGTGCTTGTCTTGTTGGTATAATCTATATGGAATGAAGAACAGGATTTTGAACCATTCACGGAAAATATGGTTACAGCCAGTATTTTGTATCCCTTAACACCCGCACTGGCTCACGAAATTAGAAGCAATTAAGTTCTAGTTTAATAACTTTGTATATGGTATACTGATATCACACCACAGTATATATATATAACTTCAATTCTTTCAACTGTCGTATAGCTATATACAAATAATGAACAAGGTCAAAATATGGATATACTGCATAAATTCAAGTTCACGGCATCTTTACTGAACTTTATGAATATACTTCACAAAGTATTCATTGCCTTTGTCCTTTTCTGATTTTTATGAACCTGTGATTTTAGTCGGGCGGATTTTTCAAAATTTAAAATTCATTTCATTCTACGATTATGCTCTTTATAAACCCTCGAGCATATAATCGGTCTTTTTTATTGAGTTCTGCCGCCTTCAAAACCCATCAATGGTAAACCGTTGATTGTTCTATTTTCTCCATTCTTTTAGACTGTCAGTATCGTGAATAGCATGCACGCTCATTTTTTTCAACTTCACCTTTTTCACCTACGATAGGTACTGACGTTGTTGACTGATTTATGATGCTGTATTTAGCTGAAGACTTGGCAAGCGAAGTCGAAAGCTGGAAAATACATTATAAAAACCGGATATGAAAATATACCCGCGCGAAATGAAGAAACGTACTCCAGAAATTGCTGTTCATATTTGCATGTATAGTCTCGCGCATATTATGCTAATAATAACCTTGGTCTTGGAATAAAACAATCGTTTTCTAAATTCATTGTTGAAGCTATATTAGCCAGAAAAAGGTCTTCCTTTTCCAAGGTCATTTCTGGCTCTAATTCAGGTATATGGCTTGCTTGATTTAGCACCCTGATAGCACGAAGTCTGAAGTCGTTTCATTTATTCGCAAATTCTGTTTGCATGTGTGGATAATCGATAAATATATGGCTTATAAAAATTATGCTTTATTGCGAATGGTATATATTTACCATCTACACAAGCCAGTCAAGAAAGGATGACAAAATATATATAAGAAAGAATCAGTGTTCGCCAGAACATGTCAAGGTTTTCAGTTAGCTCGCGACACAAATAATTGTGTGTGCAAGTAAACAGTATATGAAGCAAAAGTTTCTCGACAAAATTAGAAAACTTTTGTGTGCCTCTGTTATCTTTCGCAACATCTTACGACCTATGTGTCTTAGACGATTCCTCAATTTGTTATACGAATATATCTACAAACTCAATTCATCCTTTAGCCGGAATCCAAAAAGAAGCGAAAAATTTATGTACATGCAGAAACATTAATCTGAGAGAAACTTATAGCGCATGTTACGAGGCAAAAAAATGCGTTCAGGAGCAAGCTGTTCCTGCACGATATATGTTTGTATAGACGAGGGAAGCTATAAATCTCGTTCGTCTGTCTCTCTTGAGTGAGAATCCACTTGACGTCTTTATATCTCCCGTGTGCGGGAATCTAAACTAAGACGGTGTACAATTCAACACAAATGCAAATTGAAGAACACATTTTGCTGTTTCATTTCGACGCATATTTTGTCCGACCGTGTATGTATACATTCTTGTATAATGTTGAACAATTTATATATATACTCGGCCTGTGCGAATGAAGGGACACTCGTTTTATTATATAAACTTCGCAGAGGATTGTTGCTCAAAGTTCAAATAGTGCTGACACCTTAACGCATGCAGTCTATGTTGTCCTTGTGTTCCTAAAAATGATGTTTCTTGCCTGGTACAATCCATTAAACATCAGGCATTCAAAAGTGCATTTGTGTCCAAAAAAAGACTCAAGTTCATTGTATACAATGCATATTTGGTTTCTGAACCTACTTTCGTTACACAAAGTTCATTTTTCAGCTATGTGATAACACCTTGCGCTAAAAATGTTCAAATACGATACGCTTTAATTAATATCATTGCATGCAGTTGCTTCTTGTAACCGACCACATTTTTCAATCCCAGCCATGCATGATGGCGTTACGAATGAGCGCTTTATTTCAATTTTAACAAATTTAACCAGAAAGCTTAAAGATTTACCCATAATATTTAGAATTGAGAACATTTTGCCAAATTAGAGATCGCGAGACTGCGCTATACTATTGCAAAACGTACCCTCCACAAATATATATGTTTATTGAAATGAGGCAATATGGTTAAAAATTCATATAGGATGTCGAACAACTAGAAGTTGCTTTATTCTAGATTTCCCTGAAGAGTGCATTCATTTTCCTGAACACAAAAAGAACTAATTTATTAGCTAAGAGAAAAAAAATATAGGTCGGTAAGCTAAACTATATCATGTACACGATGACATACAAAAGTTGAACGGATTGCCTTTTTTTAATGCACATATGCATGGGCGGTTCCGTCAAGGTCCACGTACGAATTTTTCTCACACAAATGCTTTTCATCTCTCATGCCTCTCTAGAAGTTTCTCCAAAGTAAATAATAAATATAGCTCTCCTATCTTTCGTTTTCAAAGCAATTTTCCCGACTATCTCTTCCGACCAGAAGATTGGAATGAATTTACTTTTCAACACTGAAAGGATTGAAATATTGTTTGTGTTTTGCTTCGTATAATTTGTATTTTCGCCGTGTGTATGTAAGCCTTTTCCAAATAGATATTTGCTGAAGAATAATAACTGAACATCTGGTCTTTCAATTGCAAAATATTACGCTCCTAAACTATATGTAGCCGTAGAACTTTAATTACATGAATTGAATTTAAAACAAATCCGCGTGTTTTCGTTCAGTCATCATAATTAAATTGGCCACAGGTAATTTTCTACTAAAGTTGAAAACGTGACTGATTTACCAGGGAATAAATTGATTTACACTTCTTTTATACGGCAAAATAATTCAAACATAAAACTTACCCTGTGGGTATGATGTCAATATAAGTTTATCACAGGAACTCGTGTCTCCGTCGCCTTCATACACTTCCAAATGACATCTACAAAATTAATGTTAAAGACATTCTCAAACCCTGTCTGTTTCTTTTTCGATAATTTTAAAGAACGGACAATTTAGTGTTTATAGATAAAGAACGTACTTTCTTTTCCTCACCTTTGATACAGAGAAAACCATCTGTTTCTTTCTAAGTACTCAATGGCTGTAATATCGCTTAGAAAGCGATGACCTATATCACATGAGCATTAGACTGAAAGTTCTGGCAACTTAACAAGAATGCTCTCCGGCAGACATAAGTATACCCCTGATAACTTATAATATTTTATTGCTCTTCGCTCTTATATACATGCAATCTATACAAGTATGATTGTTCGATATATTTAGCATATACATACACTTTATGGACAGAGAGTTATCAGTACATAACAGTGTTTTGTTTATAACCCATTCAAGGGCTCAACCCGCGAACTTTAAATCAAATAAATGGTTGAAAGTTACGTTCTTGGTGCTGTAGCAGTCATGCATGTATCATATCGTTACCGCCTTGTCACGGCACCCCAACAGCATGGAATATTCGTCAGTTCGTGAGTTATTTGTTCTTGATCACACCTTGTCGAAAAACAAGCGAAATTACTCCAAGTATTTTGTCTGTTTAATCTCCCTGAAACCAAGCGCCTTCCATTCTCCAAACACTGAAAGCATAGCTCAATCGTTCATGCGCTAAGAAGCAGCTGCTAGCGGCTGAGTTTGGATGTTTTTCATCATTTCCCAGGACTTGACAGAGGAAATCTATATAGCGCGTCGCCAAGCGTAAAGTTTGAATTTTTGACAACTTATCAGACGGCAGAGTTGGGATTATTTTGCGTAATTTCGCAAATGACTCGTTCAAAGCCTGTGTTCTCATACGTTCCCTCACGTTGGCGATGCAACGCTGCTCAGTCTTTGCACCCCCTCCCGATTCAGAACCAAGCCGTTTCTTCGAGCGTTGACCATTACCGCGCCGTCCTTTTTTCTTCCCTTGTGCTACCTCCTGTCTCTCGCAATCTGGTAAACCCATGGTTTTATGTCGATGTAACAGCCCTAAGTATTAGAGAGTCGCTTGTCCTCACTTTGACTGTCAGCCGCGAGTTTCGGTTTGCCGAACCGTGTTGGTTTGCGTCAAGCCAATGACCTGCCACGCACCGCTGTGAAGTCTTAAATAAACAAAGGTCTAAGTTTACACGCAAAGACAGATGAAATCGAAGCTTGCAGGGAAGTCATTCGCAAAGCCAATCAGCGCTCTAGCCAGGCTCACCATTGTGTCAATGGGATACTTGACATGTATTGCTGAGTTAATTGTGTGATATAATTATGAGACACTGATACCGAGCCGCACGTCAACTTTGCACAAACATTAAAGGAAAGCCGACACACCATGAAATATGCGTGTTCAAGACGCGAAAAATGCAGATGAGAAATCGTGCGCGGCCCCAGGGCTAATTGAATCTCTTTTTTCGTATTATGCCGCTAAATCTAGCAATATTACCATTATGATTTGAACAACTTACCTGTAGGGTCTGGCAAGTTTTGTAGTTTTCACAGCTGGCAAGTGGCTACACAATCTCGATCTATCAATTATCACAGGGGTGAGTATAAACGAAGCGGCGGGACTCCTGGAATGTCCACGACATTTTTGCGTCTGCCCTCGTGGATTCCACCTCGTGGAGCAGGGCCAAAAATAAGCATTTACTGCTAATGAAGTGATCTGATGAGTGCTTCAAGTGTTCAATTACACGAGGTGAAAGATGGCAAGGATCCTTGATCTTAATCAAGCTGTTGACCTCTCAAACACTTTGTTAAACACTTCAAACCCTTTTCGATTTCAATGCATTGTTTACACACTATCCTAGAGCATTTTTAATACACAAGAAAGGAGAATAGAAGAAATATGATATGTCATTTGGTGTCTGAAATACCGTTGGTGATGCAGTGAGTGCGCATGAGTACAGTGCCCGCGGCCGGTTGTCGTGACAGCTCTCTTATGCTTCAGAGTTCAGCCTTTGTTAAGGCCTGGTTTTTACTATAAAACGTCATGATTAAAAAAAAGTTTACAAATTAGCTCGGCCAAAGGTTATTCTTTTTCGTGGGACAAGCCTCTTCATCTTCTAGACGAAACTTGGGTGTATTGATTTATGTAATTTGCGCAAATAGTAATAAGTAGTTTAAATAATAAGCGTGCTTGACACTATATAAATATAGCATGCTGCTGATAATGATGGCTTGCTTCTTGACAGTTCAATCTGTATGATGACGGATAAGAATTTATTCAGGTCGGTTTTGAGGAGAAAGACAGGACAGGTACAGGCTTCGATCGAGTATGAAATTAATTTAACGTCACGCTCGTGCTAAAAATTCTCAATTGATTTTCGTTTTCATCGTAAACATCTAACTCCCTTGACAAAGGCGCCAGAAGTTTTATCTTCATTTTTGACAGTTGAAGAACAGTCGGACCGTGTTGTTGTCAATACATAGTGCTGGAAACTACAATCTATTCTTGTAAATTAGATACGTTTCTATATAACCAGGGATCAAGCAACGTCTTCGAATAACTTCTGGTCAAATATGCTATGACATTGCTGCATGCATGCTTGGAATGGACAAAAACCTTTCCGAAGTGCCTTTGGTCGAATCGTCGAGGTGTTTTTCTCATCACTTTTATAGGCAGTTGTGCTACCATGCACATTTGATGAGACAATTTTTTACCGTCTAGTCTTGATGATTGAACTGAATTAGTGACTGCCATGCAACTCATGAACTGGATTGATGAAACTGAATTTCGGTCATTTACTTAGGTCACTGTTAAGGTATCTTGGTATCTTCTAAGATATCTATCACTTTCAGGTATCTGGCACATGTTGACCGATATAATCATAAATTTGTACACTCTTATTGTCATATGAAACATTTCATGTTCTGCAACAATACTTAATTACATATACAAGTAATATCTCTTTTCGAAAGTTTGATGACATTCAGGCACGCGTGTGTACAAGTTTACCGTAAAACAACAATTTAGCTAAAACACAAATGAAAACTTTGATACTGCGAATAAGATTTCCTTTCTAATCCGGATGTTGTTTAGCGAGTTTTAACACAAACGGGATTTCCGTATTGTTTGTTTATCCAAAAATGTATCAGGCACACAAACCAACTTGTCGGAAGGGATTTCATGCAGTTGATCATATTGTCCAGGCGATATTTATTTTTCACTTTGGACCCATTAATGATTAATTATGTTTCAATGAGTTTGATAGGATGTCGATTTAATGATGATTGAATAATAAATATTCCCACATTTTTCTTTTAAAGTAATTCATTTTTATACTAAGGTGGTTTTATACGCAAGGATGAGATTTCCTTGTTTTTCGCATAAAAACAGTAACGTGGCTAAGAAACAATAATTTTCAATTTTGTTCTATATCAAGGAAACATTGGATTACAAGCGTTTGATATTTCAAATTTACGAAAATTTTCTATTAAATTATCACTTTGTTTAACTGCTAAAAACTGGTACTGCCTCTTTATCCTGAAACCCGTCCCAGTTCCCTATATTATATATTGACCTAAAGACCATACATAATTCGTGCCCTAACTTATTTGTTGATTTTCCTGTATACATTTTTTAAGACTGAAACGTCAGTTGGTCCAACAGAATACTGACTTCCAATTGGCAATCCTTTAATCCTTCCGGGGTGTAAATTTGCAATTTTTTAAAACTGTTTTACTGAGAAAACAATTGTATAGGGTGAACTAACTATTTAAATGAAAAACTACTGGTTCTTCCCTAGTGCTTTAGAGACTCTTCTTGTTGATAATTGCACAACAACTACAACTAGTTTGAAGCCTTTAGGTCATAGCAGGTCATATATATAGGATATATATAGGTTATATGCAGGCAAGATACGAGATTTATTAATCTTTTTGAGACCTGCAGCTAAATTAAAAAAGACTGCAACTAGATTAAAAAAATTTAATTTCGGTTACAAAAAGTATATTTTTCTGATTTAATTGAATTCACTGAGGAAGATCCGGAGTACCGGAACTTTGTAATAGCGCGTATATGTTCGTATATGTATCGTCTCGGTCATATCTGTCGATATTGTTGTTACTCCCAGGCAACCGACTACAAGAAAGTTTAAACAATGAATTCGCCTGAATAGACACATCTCGAATTTGCTTGAGTCCACACAAAATAATAGCTTGGAAACCAGGCGGGCAATGTTAGCCATTGTTAGTGGCATAGTTTTCATTGTCCCGGAACAAATTCGGGAAGTGTCCAGTGTCGTAGCCAGCCCGACAATTTAGTCATAATATGCTAATATTTTGGCGTCCATTGACTGTGAAAACAATGAATTTCTAAAGAAATGAATAATGATAATAACATATAATTTGCATAACATGACTAAATCGTCAGGCCTGGCTTAGTCAGTTCTTGACATTAACGCTATTATACTTTTAAATTTCAATTAATTTTTTAAAAATATTTTTCCAGTACTTACTAACCTAAATGTATATATATAGGCCGATAAAATAAATTGCATGCAGGGCTAACAGCGAAAAATTTGAAACCTTAAGATAAAAAAGAACTTATACCCTGATTTTTTTTACTATTTAATTAATACTGATTATAACGATCTATCAAAAAAAATTCCCAGAATTTTCATAAAATACGTTGTGAGAATAGAATTTCCTCATTTTGATGGTTGACATGATGGATCCTTGTCTTTGTATCTTTTCAGCATCGCCTTTAAATAATCAGCTTCTTGTGATTTGATATCTGGTATGGCTGCTATCACGTTAAATATGCCACTGCCTTTTGTCATGAAGTAGTAGTAATCATTTCTAAAGTCATACTCTTTATAACAACCATATTTGTCTTCGTTCTTGTATCTAAAACATAATGCGCGTGCACGAGAAGTCGACTTTAGTCAGAATCTTTAATGTGGTTTTTACATAAAAAAATGAGGACACTTGGCACTGCTGAGTAGGCATTGTAGTCCTTTTATTATGCAGCCTGCGTGCAGGAACGAGAGGGGGATAAAGTACTAAGTATACAGTGGGGCGGGAGAATGATTATGGATCCGACGCCCGGTCCTTCATGATGTTACGGTGAGTCCAACAGGGCAGGATAGTATTTTCAGACGTAAACATTTGTTAAAAGAAGAGAATTTGCGACGAAACATTTGTTAAAAGAAGAGAATCGCCTGCTAAAGAAAAAACTCCAAAAAGAAATTCATGATATTTCACTGAATAAGACTAGCACATGCATTGCATTTGATTTGGATGTAGTTTGTCGTAATCTTATTACTCTGAATACTTACACAATATCGTAAGTCGTGTTATGACTATACGGTTCCTTGAAACTCTCGAGAGCGAAAATTCTGACGTTGTTAATCGGAGGATTGTGAAAAACATATCTTCCCTTGATTACTATGACACAAAGTATAAAAGAAATATCAGCTTCGACAAATTCCAATCTTGATGTAATTTCACCACAGTTTTTCGATCTGCTTCATTCTCATCCTAAGAAAAATTTTAGGGCAATGCGGGTTTGTTGATAGTGACCCAGCGAAGTTATCCTAACTTACGAATACAATGTTTCAAGGAATTTCTTCTTTCAAGGTAAAGCCTGCCAACCAGTTGGTAAATGAGGTTGATAACCTTTACCAGTTGGTAAATTGTTCCACAATATATCACCACTGAAGCCTATACCCGTTTTCAAATATTCCGTTTTCGGAAAAGGAGGATTTAGGCTATGTGCACACGAACGTCGTTTTCGAGCGTTTTGACGGTGTTTGAAACTGTTTTGGCATGAAAACGAATGTGACAACGCTCGAAAACGGTACCATGTGCACATAGTCTAAGCTGTCGTAAATTGTGGTCATGAGGTCTGACAACTGAAACAGTAAATAGTGAGTTTGGGGAGTGCAATGGCAACGGATATTCAAGGAAATGTATGTGTGGATGTGCAATGTATATTCAAGGAAAATACGAGTTAGTATCGAATTGATTTGCCTCTTCAAGTTTCCTTTTTCTCTCAAACAGTTCTTTCCTAATTTTTATTTCCGCTTATAACAAAAGCAATATGTGATAACTAACAACCTACAAAAATCGTTTTTGTTATTCCAATAAATGAGATGATTATCGTTTATTGATAGTATAATTTAGAAAAACGCAACCTTTACTCACCAGAATCGCTGCTGCAGTAATATCTTAAGAAATCAAACATCTTTGTTCTTCCTGAAAAGATTTTGTGGACAGAGTTTAGCTTGCTACTCGAGCGCGCATTTTTATATCGGCTCAAACTAATTTAGGAAATGCTGCATGCCAAATACTGATAAAAATTTTACCTAGATCTTTTAAAACCGTCTAATTTTTTGCATGTATAAGGGGAATATAGTTTATGACAAATAACTCACGGATTAATCAAACTTATTTCATCATCACCTAATCCGTAATGCAACTGCTATATATACGGGCAATTTTTGTCGGCGATTTTTGTTTCTAGCGTATGCTGTTGACTGTTGAGTGAATTATTTACGCAGTTTCAAGGTTTGCGAAGAGCAGTTACTATCTACTCAAAATCTTCATCAAAATCGCATGCGCAGCTTAATTTTAACCGGCAACCACACACTTACTTTTACGACTTGGTTCTACTGTGAAATTCATACCAACAAAAGGTTGCTCTTCGTGTTCATATTTGATTCTTGAAACCAATCTCAATTGGACACATTTGCTTTTACATCGCGATACAAAAGAACCAGGTGTTACACTTCCACAATATATCCTCCAAGAATCTCCATGTGTGTTGCATTCTGGAAGTTTTGCAGTTAAAACAAAAAATTACATCCCGTTGCTCTTTACATCAGGCATTCCGTTCCACCATTTTGCTCCCCGGCCCCTAAACCTGCACCTCATAGACCTAAGGTCCGGAGCTAATTGCATCCTTCCCTCTTGCCCCAGGGAGGCCTTGGAACCATATTAGCTATATATATTAGGATATATTTGTGATATTGTGACGATACTACTTTATTACTAAGACAGAGAAACTAGATATACTTGCATGACTGTGTGATAAGCCTCATGACTGCATGTCATACCTCTTACCATTATCGATGTTAATAGAATCGTACGGATTTAGTTGAAACATGTTAAAATTAAATTTGATTCGATTCCCGCGCCGTGGACACAGTCTCCAAACACACGTCTTGTCCTGAGGATATTCACCCGGAAAATTCGGAGAAGCAATATTCAATCTTTTATTTACCATAAGATTGCCACCGCAATGTTTTAATTCTAAGGACAAAATATATTCTTTCATTTACAACCGTTTTAGCGTTGTTTCCTCAGCCACAAATGTCAGTATAGAGAATTTCGTGTGCGCGGTTTAAGAGAGATATCGTGAATAATACTTACTAACAACGATGTTAATGTCGTGAGAAATGCTACCAGCAGCATTTTTGACTGTACACGTATATTTCCCCCCTGAACTTTTGGAAAGTTTGCGAATATATAGGCTACCGTCATATCCAACATTTGAAAATAGTGGTATACTACTTGAACCTTCAAAGAGCCAGGTGACAACGTGGGGTTTTGTGCCTGAAGCACGACATGTCAGAACAACGCTATTTCCTTCGTCAGCCTCGACCAATTGCTTTGGAACATCAGCCATGCTGGGTGGGACTAGATAAAATAAGGAGAAGAAAGTTCCGAAGAAAGTGATCAGTGACCGTATCTTCTTAAAAAAATGATCAGGAACTTTACGCGGTACTTTATATGAGCCTGTGTTTCTAGTATTATGAATTCAAATGTTTGAATGCGTTTTAAAATCAAATGTTTTTGAGTTCATTTCAAGGGCGGAAACCATCCTTTTCCATCTTATTTTAAACCATATTTTAAATGGGGATTATAAGTGCATGCACGTGTTGATTCACAAAGGCAACTTGATTTGGCTGACTCTAGCAGGAAATGACATCATATAGATGAGCAGAGAATTCTTAGCAATAATACGCGATTTCACCAAATCTTATAGCAAGAACAGAAAATTGGAATTTCCAGTATCCTCCAACTCCCAATCGCGTTGATGAACAATCCGGCGCACGGACAATAATATAACAATCTTGATTTATGTGAATCGCAGAATCAGTCAACCCAAAAAGTTTTTTCAACCCACACTTTCGTCATTTAAAATGGGAAAACGTGTTAAAGGTGATTAACTAAGTTGAGAATAAAGTTATCGTTTATTGTCACATTGAGCATCAATTCGTTTTCTATATTGAATTAATCTTTGTATCATTGGCAATTAATATTATTTAGTCTTTGGGTAGCTCAGCGCGTGGCTAGCTGGTGGTGTAATGAAATTGCAATATTCTGTTTTGGTATGAAAGTTAACGACTCTTAAGGCCCGTTTACTCTTGCAAATTTTGCTGCGATTTTATGTGCGATTTTCTTCATTTAATAGATGTGAAAGAGTGAATTGGTTACTGTTGTTAAATAGGAGCTCTTATACATCAGAGCATTCGTAACCAATTACTAATTCACATCCATCAAAAGAGAAAAATCGCACATAAAATCGCAGCAAAAATCGCCTAGAAGTGTAAACGGGCCTTTAATAGAGCCATGCGTGTCCTGGACAATTTAGTAATCGATGAACCCGTGGGAAAAACCCGACAATTTGGCTATTAGCCACTTGTGCTCATATTTTTGATGCCATATATCCCTGTGTGGTTTCGTAGAATTTTGCCGAAAGCAAAAATACTCTAGATGATTTGTTATGCTATGTTAAAGTAATTTTCACCAAATTGCCTGGAATATTAGCTTACTGGTTATTTTTCTCCCAGCACGCTGCTCGTAGGGCAATGGGAAGGAAAGATGACTACTCTTTGCATACTTTGTTCCGTGACACAAGGCATTAATAAAATATATGCTTTAAAAGTTTAGAATAATAATTTATCATGGAATTACCACAATTTGTCGAGTTTTTCACATCACAATATCCTCTTCGAGCTTGTGCGATCGCGAAATAAGTCGCAAGTCTCGCTGCTGAGAAATGAGCGTCATATCTTGCTTGAAGATTATTATCCAGAAAAAATAAATAGGAAACATTTGGATATACATGAGACAAGCACATAGCTTCGGTACCAAATTGTTTCGTACAGAATCTCTTCGGAACAGACACAAAATTGTCGCGTTTGATGATTTCCTTCACGTCCAAGCAGGCAGAGTATTGGGTAAATATCTGTATATTTGAATCCACCGAAATATTCGTAACATGTCCTACAATAACAACTGGCGCAAGTATTGCCAGTTCAGTAATATCGTAGCTTGGTTTACTCGGATCAGGAGAACATGGTGTGACCGTCTTGAAGAATATACTGCCCAAAATGATCACGAAGTTAGCGCAAATAGATACGCGATAGTTGCTAGCCATTTTTCAGTCTAAGTAACGTTCTAGACTCCTCGACAGCTAGGGACTGTGATAGGAAGTGTCTCGAATTCCGGTGTCCAATCTCAACACAGTCGTTAATTAATGTTTGGCATGCGCTGAGTCAAGGACTGAAATGTGATAATCTCGTAATAATGCCACACCTTTGTCCTCTGTAAGGCATTCGATGACATATATAAATCAGGCAACTCAAAACGTTCTGCAATATATTCCTCATTTCAGAGGGGAAAGCCTGTTAGAAAGTGATAAACAGAAGTTAGAAAATCTAAAAGTTACATTATCGTTCATAGTATAAATATTTAGCATTTATTCATCATGTGCTGCATATTGTGATGTAGGGAGATCTGGAGTGGGGGAAACTGAGTGGAATTGTTCTTGCAGTTGGTCGTTTTGATACTAAATATTTACAATATACTCAATCCGGGATACTACAACAGCTTTTAATCAAATTGTTTTCGTCGATTTCCCTTCCATAAACAAATTAGAAAATGCCTTTGAGTAAAGTTTTATGCTAAACGGCCTTGATATGGAATTTTATGATCACGAGATTGTCTGTTTCATTGCAAGTGCTCTCAGACTCTCTTATCAATTTTGCCTTTTAAAGCAATTCATAAAAGTTTTCTTGGCTAGTTCATCCGCATGCAGGTGTGACCAGTCGACATGTTTTTTTACACGTTAAATTTTGAAGAATTTTATTTGTGCCAGAATGGAAATATGACAGGTTTACTTCATTTTTCATCCTGTAAATATATTTTCTGTCCTTGGCTTGGAAACTTTACAAAAAATTAATCTTGTTGAAAAGCTAGCCATAGCATGACTAGCGAAACTTGGCAACGCGGCACGACTGATTTGGTCTTAATTGATAACTGCGGTTAAAAGGAATCTCGAACCTGTACATGTTCAACCACACTTCTCAGCTGCTAAGCCACATCATGTATATCTAGTTTTAATAAGGCCAGATTGAAAAATAATATAAGATTATGAGCATGCATGATATCTCATAAATCAACCTAATGCGTTTAGCATTTCTGTGACTGTAACAAGCAAATGGAATCAACTCAGTACATGAAACATGAAACATGAAACATGAACTGTGAGTTACATGAATTATTATCATTTTATTATGAATACTATGAACTATTCCAGTTTCAGATGAGTGCCAAAAACACAATATAATCCCCCCTTCTATCTATGTTATATGTTGCCCTGAAGTTGGCAATACAAAAACAGGAACATACAGATCAACTACTTTATTGTTTAATTTGCTTTTCCTATATCTTGCTTAGAGTTGAGATCGATATTATTTAGTATTGAATGTTTCATATTAACCGTCATCTTATTCAACGATAGTCCAATATTGTTTGGGTTTGTTTTAAAAGTTTAGCGTGATCTCGATATTTCCAGGCCGGAATATATAGAGTATAGTTTAAGGCCCCGTCCACACGATGCCGGAAGAATTTGAAAACGCAAGAATATTCTTAAGGTTACGCGTACCGTCCACACGTATTCGGCGTTTTCGCCCACTGAAAACGGAAAAATCTGAAAACGCTCTTCAGAGTGGAATACGGATACGTGTGGACGGATTTGAAAACGATGAAGTCACGTATCAAATCGTTTCCATATTAATGAGGCTTGTTTCCAGTCTGGTGGCTTATGCTCAACTTCATATTGCTATATTAGCATGAAATGTCCAAACAAAGTTCTTATTCTTGTTTTTTTGCGTTGAATTTGGTAGATTTTTGTTTTGAGTTCGACATCTAACCTGTGACACGCGGGCGGAAAACATGAAAGTGTATTTGCGAAATAATTAGAGGTTGTCTGAACAAAGATATTATGTGACCATTTTGGTGATCGTGATAGGACAATTTTGAAATCGTATATATGAGGGGAATCATGTGTACAAATAACTGACGTGTCATTAGCATAACCCGCTTTTTCGCGGGAGACTGGGGATTATTCAATCTTCATCATTATACAAAAAACCGTTACTGAATGGAAAATAATAATGAATGCAGACTGCTGCTGAAATTTTACGGATGATTTTACTGAAAAGTAATGCGACAAGGTCAGATACCAAATGAGTGAATCAGCAGTTAAGATTGAGTTTGCTTATTAACTAACATTGTACCGCTATGCGCTATCGTGTGCCTTAATTACCATATATCACAGAAGCTGGAGAATGTATGACAAGCAAGTCAGCAGAATAGCATCAGCAAAATTGTGAATGTTTTTTTTTTCGTCAGTTATGAAAGTTTGCGCACACGTATGCGGCACTGTACTTTCTAGTACTTTGACGAGCGCCTTCTTTGTCACGTGTTTGGTCACTGAATTTAGCTCCAATTGTTTTTCAACATGGGGTTAAAGTTTGCCGAAAGACAATGGAATTGCCAATACACCTTTCCCTTCTAGCTTTCAAGCGCACAATGCGTGACGGTAGTTGATTATCAAAGTCAATTTGAGTTGTGATTTCGCCATGTTCACGAGCGATTTAGTTTAACAAAGGAGCAAAAAGAATCGGCAAGGTTTTTTTACAACCAAACAAAATCGCTTCTAAGCAGAGCGATATTGCAACTCAAAGTTGCTTGATAATCAACTACCGTCAAGCATTGCGCGCTTAAAAGCTAAAAGGGGAAAAGTCTATTCAGCTTCCATAATCAATGCAAAGGATAATGAAACTCCTCGAAAAATATGCATCTTCTGTTTCAATGAATGCGCTCGACGAATTTAAAGGACGACACTTGTAGAGCGTCGTTAAGCCTGGTTCTCATGTGTCACTAATAGTCTGAGAGATGGCTACTGTCGGTAATCACTAAAGAATGAATTCAATGAAATCCTTTGTTATTTTGAGTAAATTTGTTTCGTCACCGGACACAAACAACACGCTGACAGTCGGTGATATATGAGAAATAGGCTTTGGTGTGGCCAACAGTATCAGTGAAATGTATAATGTATATAAATTCACCTTGCATCACTTGAAAAGATGATTACCCTGAAGTCATATACCAACATTTGAAATAATGCTGATCATCAACAGCACTGCTGTTGCTCCAACTTTCCAAGCGCGGGGAAATCAACACGGACTGGTAAGAAAAAGTGTTTCTTAGATAAAATAAAATATTTTTATATCAAGCGATTACAATAAATTTCAACCTGCTCATTCTATTTGTACGTTTCAATTTTGTGGTAACGGTGTTCAGTCATCTTATAATTGCCTTGTTTATCAACCAGGAATGTTTGACATGTGAAAAAGGAGCACCCGCGTCAGTGTTCTAAGGGTGGTTCGCATTGGGGTATCTATCGAAGAAAATTATTAAATTGGTTTAGTTTGATCACATGATGTGTGAAGAATCTAGAAAAGTCTGCGGCATAAAAGTTTTAGAGTTGGTCGTTTTTACCTTCTAAGAGATCAAACCGACATATGCGCCGACATTGTGTCTCAAGTATACGCAGACTTTTGTAATTGATTCCACCTGCGCACACACAGAGCATATAATATAGAGCAATCACAATTTGGGTTTCCGAATGGCACGTTTGTATCAGATTGCGCGCGCGTCATTGTTTTATAAAAGAAGAAATAATCAGAATTGACAAAGAGCGATGAGGTATTTCACACCCAGATTCAGCCACCAGTTATAATCCTCGTGTTATTTTGACAAGAGAGGGACACCACGCGAAGAATTTAATAATAGTACAATTCGCGTAGACTTGTTGAACGACGCAGCTGTAAGCGATCAACTTATGGCAACAGGCAGGCCGTCGAAACATGACAGCCTTTGGATTGTACTGATAATTCACTCGTTTTAACTTGACATTTGATTGGCCCATGGTGGTCGCCGAATAGTGGCTATAATAGCGAAGAAATTTCAGCGAGTGTTACATCACACCAAAGCTAAATAGAGAAGTGAAAGTTCGGCCGGAGGGGAGCAGGCTGTTGTTTTCATATACGAGGAAATATTGACAAATTAGTGAGAAAGTGTCGAACATTGGAATGATATATTACCGCACAGATGGAAATTCAAGTGAGAAGCAGCCATAAAACACTGCGTGAAAATACTTCTTCAGCAGAAGTGAATGAAATAGGATTAAATGATTTTGACGAGCAGCGTATTGGGAAGAGGAAAAAGCGCAGGTCGCGTTTGACAGGTCTGAGCAAGCAGCGTCAAGCGGCAAACGCGAGGGAGCGGAGCAGAACTCACAGTGTTAATGCCGCATTTAGCACACTCAGGGTGTTAATCCCGACAGAACCGTCCGACAGAAAACTTTCAAAGATAGAAACTTTACGTCTGGCGACAAGCTATATATCTCACTTGGGAACATTGCTAGTGAGTGGCTCACAGTGTGTGAACAATTCCGATGTAAAAGACAGTATCACTGTACCTGTTTCCCCATCAACTGGAAGAATTTGTACATTTTGTTTGAGTCTGCTTAAATCGGCAAGTATTACTTAATTGTACTTTTGGATTTTGCAATTGGCTTTCAGTGCTAGCTTTCATGTAACAGCCTGTATTCGTAAAGATCAGACTCATCAGAGATGCATATCTATGAAAATGCAGATTTATTGCGGTTGGACGGTTATGAGGTTACGAAGCATTTCGGTTTTAGCAATTTTTGAGGTTAGACTGGAGGTATTTCGGTTGTAGCAATTTTTGATTGAATTTTGCATTGAATGCACGTAAGCTTTAGGCCTTTGGCTATGAACCTTCACATAAAAAGTCTCCGCGGAAGAGAGAGTATGTGTTCAATTCTTTGATTTCCTGATTATTCAACACGAGAAAATATGAACTTTTTTCCAAAAAAACGAAGCAAACATTAATGAATGTTGCACCAAAGAGCAAAACCACAGCTAAACTTTTTCCCCCCGCTCTAATGAATTGCAAGGCTCTTTATAATCTGGCTGGCGCACGAGATATCGGGAGGAGCGCGCTATTTACTTATTCAATTACATTGTGTTATCTCTTAACACCAACATCGGTTCATCGCCAGATCATAATTTGCTTTCTGGTGGCATTGCGCCACCACGCAAAAAACTAGCTACAATACATCATCAGCACGTCCTCGTACGGAGACCAAAGTCGATTGAGGTCTTCCGAACTGTGCGATTAAATGCATAAACACTGCGCATAATTTTATAAACAAGACGTACCAGGTGTTTATGAAGCGATGAGATGATATCATATCATGGGGTAAGTATAATCCTTTCGCGCACGATTGCGATAATTGATAGTCTGATTAATGCGCTTATGCGTGATTGTGTTTTTCTTAGCCTCGCATTTGTAAAACCTGGCTCTGGTTCGCGCGCAATTCCCGGCACATTTTGATGTGCTTCCGCGCGGTCCCAACACAAAGATGCAAAAAATGTCGCGTATATTTCAATGCTCCTGAGCGAAATTTTTCAAAGCGCGGCGAGGGTGGAGCACTTGCGCAAATAGCCTGCTGGATCGTCGTCATCTGGACGACATCTGCGTGTAAAGATATGACCTTTTCTGGAGGGATCAAAGTAATATTGGGCTTTAAATCAACCTAAAAGAGAATTCCAAACTGCTCTTATGATTATCAACACCAAACCAAAATAAACTTCATAATCCTATTAGTCAAATACGATGTATAGGGACAATGAATTTTTGATGGACATGTTTGAACTGGACAAGCAATGCCGTGTGTTCCCGCGTTATGAGTAACAGCCATGGTTTACACAGCGCACAATTAAATGAACACTATCTGCTTAGCTTGAGCTCATATTCATTATTCTAATTCATTGATATGCCGAAAGAGCATTGAGGTCATTCTTTGAATAGTGCGAAATTTGTTGATGACCCAATGGTGTGGACAATATGCATGATAAACTGCGTTCGTAAATCACCTTCAACGAAGATTGTACGAGTGTGTACATATGTACATAAAAGAACGTTCTCAGCAAAACGTTTTGAATGACATTTAATCATTGTCAGTTTCATCTTTTCCATATATTGTTCTTTGTTATTACAGTTTTGTCAATATGCGTCATACCTATTTAGGCGTTCTCTAATTTGGCAATTAAGAATCACCTCGATAGTGTTATTTGGTGTGCATTATCAAAACCATACACGAATAATTTTTATCCATACTGCGATGTGGTGAAAACGACTACTTTCAATGCAACAATCAATAAAAGTGATTTTTTTCACGATGCCTACAATTGCAACGCTCCTCAGTCAAACCAGTCTTCGTAAGCCAGTTATATCGAAAAAAAGAAAAGATTAATATACAAATATGATTTCTGTATTTAACGACATCTTCTAAGATCTGAATTAATCAGTCATGCCCATTCTGATCCTTAATTTTAAGCACTCAGTAACCAGCTCAGGTTTTTTTTGCGAAACATTCATAGTTTTTAAAGTCGTTTTTGTTTGACTTGTCGGTGAGGCTGATGTTACTAAACCGACCTGTCTAAAAACGAGTTGTTACATTGGCATATTCGCGATGTTACCTCGCGTTTCATTAGTCCAGACATGTTTTTTGACAGCAGGGTTGTTCGGACACCCACGAATTTTTAGATAAAGTGCCGAAAGCTGTTTTAGTTATTAATTAAATTTCCGATTGGAAAGTTGAACTGATCATTTCAAGCTAAATAATCAGTGATTCAGAGCGCGAAAAATCAATGTTGCATATCTATAATCCGGGATACTGAGATTCCACGGTTTCCACCATAAAACGATATCAGCCGCAGTGATAATCGCTTACAATGTTCGCTGGCGAGGTTATAGCATGGCTAATATATACATTATATTTTTCATTAAGAGTGATTATATAGCGCTGGGGATATATGAGAGATATATAGCTTTTATATGAAGTTGTTGCATGTGGGCACTGGCCCTTAGCCCAGTCACAGGCACTGCCCTTGTTTTCTGGTGAATACATTCGGCAATAAAGAAGACCGTAAAAGCTACAACACTGATTGTACATATAGCATATATATATTCATGAAAGAACCACGAAAGTGAAACAAAGTTTCATGAACCGCCATTCATGTTACCGCGATGAAGGGCTATACATAGGTCTGAACATATAGCTTGATTATGAGCGGAGATTCCTACTGATGATATACGTGAATTTTGAATATAACTTCTAAGTAAAATCAGACCTCTCTTTGGAATTATCTAAGACCAAAAATTATCACCAGATTTTTGTTGGAAAATACAATCGAAAAACAACAACAGAATATTGCACGAAAGATTACAATATCAAGACATCAAAATCCATAGGAGGGATTCAGTCATTCGCTGTGCAGGCCTGCAGGGTGTTTATTCAAACGATGGTCATTAGCACTCAATATAAAATAAGTCTAAAATCATCGCTCAACCGTAAGTATGTGATTTATTTTAGGAGAGACCGCCATTCTGAGGTGGTTTGAATATGAAAACAAAGTGAAGAAGACGGAAGATAAACAAGGACTGGAACTGATCTTATTTGAGGCGTGACGTCACTCCAGCATAAATCGCGAATCACGTGCAGGCACTGGCCCTTGTTTCCCGATGAATACATTCGGCAATAATGTAGACCGTAGCTACAACACTGATTGTACATACAGTATATAACTCATGTATTACACTGATGCTGTTGCCTTTTCGAATTATTGGATTGTGCATGTAAAGTGACTCAGAATCACTTAATATTGCAGGTCATTTACAGCATGTTGATATCTTGCAAGAAAAATCTTCCAAGACTGAATATACTCTTTAGCTAAACTCGATTTCAAAGAGTAAAAATAAAATTTTGAGGCCGAATTTTTCAACGCAGTGTGCTTTTTCATAATTATTTTTCGAAACCCTTAATTAAAAGAGCTGGCAATCTCTTCGTGTTGTGATTTTGTCATAACTCAGTGGCGGATAGCCTAAGCTTCCATGCATAGGTCGAGTGATTTTGAAACAGAATACAAAAGACGCTGTATATAATCTCTAGTGAGCCATTTGACCTGGGGCCGGTTGTATCAAGCCCGTCAGTTAGCTTAAACGGTGGTTAAGTTCAAAATAGAAAGCAAGTTTATCGTTTTATTTAACAAGCGAACTAAATGTTTTTGACTTTAATACAAAGATACTGTTTACAACTACATATTCAGTGCGTAGAATTCAAGTTGACTCATTCAAGAGAGATGTAAGAGTGTTATTTAATTTTGACTTATCCACCGTTTAAGCTAAACGGGCTTGATGCAACCGGCCCCAGGCCCATATGAATTATCAACAGAACATGCATGCATGAAATGGTCCTTATGAATTGAAGAACATAATATAATAGTTTAGACACTTAACAACGAACTAGATAAGATTAAATTAGATATAGGATTTACCTATGCGCACAGCTATTCCTGGCTACGTGTACGAGTTGTTTGGTGTCGAATTGCGAACAATCTTCGTCTCCGAGTTAGTGCCGTCATACAAAACGTTAAATAAAACTGATATGTTTTTGATATACTGAAATCCAAGTTATATCACACACGCTGATATATCAATCTTCATTTATTGCCAAAACGATGACATTCGGGCAGGTATATAGTCAATTATACCACCAGTTTTTTAACGCAAAGTCATTGTTCCTCAATCTGGTTCCATTTAATATCTAAGTCGAGGCTGCAGGGAAGAGAGACTATCTGATATCTGCATTTATAGTTCTCTAAGAGATGCATGAAATTTAACCATATTATATCATAAGACATAAAACATTTCAGACTGTACAAACTACACTTAAACTTTGACCATTGAGTTAAGATCATGCTTTAAGATGCGCCAAAGAGAACCCTGGGTACGAAGTTGAAGATGCACGGTAAGTGACAAGAAAAATATGTAATGAGTGCGTACAAAACGAAGAAAGATTTGGATTCTGGCATGGAAAATTTGTACTATTGATTAAATTTCGTGATTTTAACAAAGGAAAGACAAGTCTTAACCAAAGCTTAACGTCTTAAAATGTCATTAGCTCATTGTGGCATGACTGTCTTTCAATTTGTTTGCAAATACCCCAAAAATGTCATTCTTGTTTTTGATGGCTTGGATGAACTTAAAGCTGATGAAGAGTGTCTAACAGATGAAATGATTATAAACAGCCCTGACAAAGAGTGTCATATATTTCTTATCCTTAAACAGCTGGTGAAAGGCAAACTATTGCCTGGAGCCACTGTGTTAATCACATCTCGACCTACAGCAGAAGATATTTCAAGAATGGTTGCAGGTCATACACGGGTTCTTTTATACCTGAACGAAGGTTAAATGTTTTTAACAAAACCGAACTGATTCTTTCAATATTCTAGGAAAAATTTCGCCCACACCCTTTTAAACACTAATGGTGTAAGTAATTAGGGACATTGCGACACTTATCTCCAATCCTTCCCAGTTTACGCAGGGCCCCCTCCCCTCCTCGTTTTCCTGATGTTTGATATTTGCCAAGAATACGCACACTGACAGTTTCGAAAAAAAACAAAGTCACTGCGACAAAGACAGTACAGGCCCGTCGGAACAAAATTTGGATTGGGGGTTGGGGCGGCGTCAATTGGGAAGGAAGGGCGTGGTCCACAGCTTGAGTGAAAGTGAAACAAACTATCTTACAAACTAGGGTTAAATTCCACCGGCACGGTATGTAAAAATAATTGGGGGACTGCACACCCCAACCCCGACGGGTCCGCAGCAAGACAGTCTTGAAAACTTGACCGCAGTTTGCCAGTGAAATATCTCAGGTATAAGTGGGATGCAGTTTGTGATGTGTGTAAGACCTTTGTCCAGTTTTTATCTCGAGGTCAGAAACACATACATTATTCTTGGAAGTGGTCAGTTTTAACCAATCATATGAGTCCTGGAGGGTGTTGGTGCAGAATAACAACAGTTGCTGGTTACAATGTGATCAAATCTGATTTCCTGGCAAAGAATCATTGAAGTACTCCTTTACATACATGGATAGTTGCTTAAAACAGATTCCTCGTAACTGTTACAATACGTTCAGTTCAGTAGTTCTTGCTTTGTTTGTAGCAATTGGTGTTGTTCTGGTTGGAATCGCGAGTGGTTACGAGTCGAAATCAAGTCTAGAATGTGACCTCACGAGGTCTTTATTCAAGGGGAAATACATTGAAACACAGTGTCGTCTTCAATATGCCCAAGAATTCCTCCCTTCGTTATCTCTCAATGTCCAGATTGGGTTAAGTTTTGGACTTGTGGTTGTATGTAGTGTCGTGTACGGTTACCTGGTGAGACACAGAGTGGACTTCTTCGCAAATCCAAACACAACGACGAACGGGGGCGTAGAAGAAAACCAGCCATTGTCTGGAGCATCGCCAGCGGCACCAGTGGCGTATCAAGGTAGCAATCGTTATTTTGTTTTCATGGCTTACATAATCCATTTAATCATTTGTCGTATAATACCACTGACAATATTATCAGCATTTCTCGTAACCACGTCAAATTTTCCGACCCATTTTGAATGTCTTTTGCCCAATATGAGAGCAACAACTAGTGCTTTCCATGAGAACGTTACAGGGTCAACTACGAATTCTTCATTTGTGGACTGCACTTATGCAATGGGTGAAAAGAAACAACAAGTTGTTGTCGGCTTCATCACGATAAATTTTCTCGTCGATGCAGTGACACTCGTTGAGATTGTTTATCTGTTGTGGTCGGCATGGAAGAGACCAACTTTCCATACTGATCAGGAGTTCATTAGCGTGTACCTTTTACAAAAACGTTTAAAAATAACTCTAGAGATAAACCGAGAGTTAATGAAAATGATTCGAGAAAGTCAATGCGAAAATTTATTTGACGTACATGACGACTTTGGAAGAGAAGAATTGTCACGTCGAAAACTGGAGGAAATCTATATCAATGTTATAATTCAAGATGGAAGGGAACGTGCCTACAATCCCAGAAGAAAATTTGAAAGTAGACATCAGATTTATGATGTTCAATTGGAAAAACCCCCTAATTCAAGAATCCTCAAGAGTCCAGCAGAATTATTTCAAGCAGAAAAATTTGATAAGAAAGAACCTAGGACTGTTCTTGTAGTGGGCAGACCTGGAATTGGAAAAACTCTACTGACAAGAAAAATATTTCACGAGTGTCAACAAAACAAAGAAAGATCTGGATTCTGGCATGGAAAATTTGTACTGTTGATTAAATTTCGTGATTTTAACAAAGGAGAAACAAGCCTTCGAGAAATATTAAGCGAGGCTCATGGTCTTGATATGTCATTAACTCATTGCGGCATGACTGTCTTTCAATTTGTTTGCAAATACCCAAAAAATGTCATTCTTGTTTTTGATGGCTTGGATGAACTTAAAGTTGATCAAAAGTGTTTAACTGATGAAATTATTATAAACAGCCCTGACAAAGAGTGTCATATATTTCTTATCCTTAAACAGCTGGTGAAAGGCAAACTATTGCCTGGAGCCACTGTGTTAATCACATCTCGACCTACAGCAGAATATATTTATAGACATCAGAAGTTTGATTGGGAAGTGGAGATATTAGGTTTTAATGAGGAACAAATAAAAAAGTATGTTGAAAAGTTTTGCGATGATGACATGAAAAGTTCAGAGATATGGCAGATAATTAAGAGTTCCCCAGAACTATTAAGCTTCTGTTACATACCAGTCAACTCCTATATAGTGTGCTTGACATTATATGACAGCATTGATTTTGGTGAACAAATGGTGGATGGAAACTATAGTAATATTCCCAAAACAATAACTGAACTGTACAAAAGAGCTATAAAGATTTTGCTGTTCAAACACAATTCAAAATACAGGAATAAACCAGTAGACAAAGATTATCTGACTGCGGAACTTCCAGAGCTGCTTCAAAAGGACCTGGACAAGTTGAAGGGAATTGCAAGGAATGGAATGGAAGGAAACCAGTTAGTTTTTGAGTTTAAAAGCAGTGATGAATCTGTGGCTGGCTTATCTGATTCTGGTGTGTTCAATCAGTTGAAAGACAAAAGACGAAATATCTTCTCTTTTCTTCATCTTACAATTCAAGAGTTTCTGGCTGCACTACATGTGGTTGATGATATCAAAAATGTTGAATCATTTTTGGAGGAGCACATTTATAAACCCAGGTGGCATTTGGTGATCCAATTTGTAGCTGGGTTACTTGGAGATAGGATGAGAGAGTTAAGGTATGCCTAATTTTTCTTCAAATTAGATAAAGTAGCCAGTTATATTGTATCTAGTCACAACTCAATTTGATAGCCATATGCATGTAAGGGAATCTTCTTATATTATTTATTCACTGTTGTATCATTTAGTCTATATAATCTTGTATTCATTCACATTTAATTATTTATCAGGTCAGCAGGGCATGAAGACAATGAAGTGATTGAACGTATATGCAAAAGGTAAAAAATTGTTATAATTTATAGGCGTATTGGGTAGTATTGCATTATTATAGCTGATGCATGTTGCTAGCTGGCATCAATTTAAAACTCAACAAAAATCCGCAACAGCTTCCTTACCTAGCATTAGTGACATTTAGAATTTTCCATGAAACCTCTGCCTGTTGTATAAATTATGAATGATTCTGATTAGCCAATTCTGTGAAAGGTTGTTGTACCGGGTGGTGCAAAAAAAAGTTAACCTGTTTGATTGAGTATAACTTCAAAATTAAAATAGCTATTACATTAAAATTATGTTTGTTATATTCTCTAATCAGGGCCGTAACTAGAACGATAATTGGGGGGGTGTTTATTCATATATTCAGTTCTGCCCGACGGGTTTCTTTTGTAAGTGCAATAGCTTACAATAGAAATCCGTCGGGCAGAACTGAATATATGAATAAAAACCCCCCAATTATCGTTCTAGTTACGGCTCTGTCTCTAATGTCTAAATTAAATTTTGATATATAGTATGACGTTTTTCATGCAGTTTTGACCGAGATATCGCGGTTCAATTTAAATATGCATCTTCGAAAAGTGGAAGAATTAGCTAAAAATGGCATATTAAAGTGAGTTGACAAATCCTAGTATTTTATCACAGGTATTCGTCTGTTTCAATAAAGTTTAAATAGACGTATTTGACAGATGGATAAGGTCTTTTTATTTTCTGTGTTATGACATGTTGGAAAGCGTTAAAACATTGAAATTGGCTATTTTGGTTTAGACTTTGTTCCAAATATTTTATGTCCCATGGGGGATAGAATTCGTTCGGTAACGAACAAATTTAAGAAACAGTTTGGCATGAATTTTGCTCAGTTGTTCTTTTGTTAATATGCCTCGTTTAACGATACAACAGCGGGTTTGGGTTTGCATAGAATATGCCAGGGTTAACAATGCTCTAGAAGTCATACGATGATGGCCAATTTATTGGGATAACATGCCTCCCCAGTCCCCCTAGTAGACAAACCGTTATTAAAACATTTAGAAAGTTTAATTTTGGCGAGAAGGGACTTGTCATAATCTAAATAAAGGACAGAGCGGTCAAACAAGAACGGCGCGAACAGCTGAAAACATCGAATTAGTTCGACAGTCCCTCACAGAAAACGGTGAACGATCTTCGCGGCGAAATGGTTCAGGATTAAGCCGTCGCACGTTTCAGAGAATCGTTAAACTTGATCTCAAATTCCACCCGTACGTATTAATTCGGAGGCAGAAGTTAAGAGATGGTGATCCGGCGCAGCGTTTGGCGTTCTGTAATCAATTTGTAACTGCTCTTCAGCAAAACCCTGGTTTCCTGGATCAGTTAATAGTATCCGACGAAGCAGTTTTCAGCTGAGATTCGGAAGTAAACACAAGCAATGTCAGGAAATACGCAGTTCATGGCGATGGTCACCCACCCGATCATTATGTTAAATTCTTTAAAGGAGCAGATCAAGTTATGGTTTGGGTTGGTTTGACCAGGACAGGAATTGTTTTGGGTCCCCACTTTGTCCAAGGAAATCTTGACATCAGAGAGTATCTACGAATCATCCGTTACAACGTCGTACAAAGAGATTTTCGCATTCATAACATCGATAGAAATGTCATGTTCTGGCAGCAAGATGGAGCTCCTTCGCACACCAGTAACGCGACCATGCAGTATCTTCGTGGTCAATTTCCCGGCCGTGTGATGAGTAAACGTGGTGATTGGCCTTGGCCTCCCCGCTCTCCTGATCTCACAGTGTGTGATTTCTTTCTTTGGGGGTATCTAAAGCACAAGATTTGGAACGTGCCGCATGGTCAGCAACCAAACAATTTGGATCAGCTTCGTGCAGCAATTGTTACTGAATTCCGCAACATCAACCATGAAATAATCCAACGTTCATTTGACACCATGGTCACGCGAGCAAGACGTTGCATCAATTCTGAAGGGCATGCTTTTCAAAATGAATAGACGTTGAATTGCACGGTAGAAAATGAACGCATAGTACTTTGTTGTTGTATGCTTAATTAAAAACGAATGCACTTTTCAAAAGCACGTATTAAAAGTTAAACGCCGATATCTCTGGGAATACTGTATCAAAATACACATGGTATACATGGTATATAACAAATTTTAATTTAGACATTCACGAATCTAACGAAAGTTATTTCAGTGTAACAGGCCTCTTAGTTTTGAAGTTATACTCAATCAAACAGGTTAACTTTTTTTTGCGCTACCCGGTACTTATTTTTTATTCAAACAATTATTAACATAATTATAACTGTTATCAGATGATTTGATGAAATTATAACTTTTGATGACTTTGATTGATTCCAGTGCAGTTTCCTAGTCAATATTTTTTGCATGCTGTACAATGAAATATTCATTATAGCCTAGGACAAGCACCTGCCATTGCACGAATGCAGAGTGGTGCCAGTTGAGGTGGTTTGAAGCGATATGATTGGCTAATCAGTCATCAGTGATTCACGTGATACTCTGCTGCGGCTCACTTTTGTGTTTTTTATGCCCCGCGACGAAGACGAGGAGAAAACTGAGTTAAAAACAAACAAAAAACCTTGAAAAACGACTCAAAATTATTAAAAAGAAAGAAGAAAAAGCTAAAATTACCTGAATGGATATATTTAAAATATTTAAGTGATGTTTTGTTGTCGTAATTCAAAAATACGAGGCACCGGAGGGGGGGGGGGCAAGGGGGCCAAGGCCCCCCCAACTTTAAAAATCACAGAAAAAGTGCCCTTTTGCTGAGGTAAAGTGCCTTTTTTCTTTGTGGAAACGTCTATGCCAACGCAACAATGTAATTCAACTTTAGGCTAAAATGAAAAATAGCGAACTCGTACAGTCGTACTTCCCGCACTGAATTTGCTACCGCGATTAACAATACGATGACTCAAGTGGATATGATCTCCCTACACCAAGTATTACACTCTTGTTATGAATTTTTCTACATTTTTTTGAAAATTTTAATGATATAGAACTATGATACTTGTTTCTATGTTTCATTAGCATGTAAGACGTTTTAACAGTATACAATACGTGCCAATGTTAAATGCCCTTGTCATCAGGCAAGTGCCCTAGACGTTAATGGCCCCCCCCAACTTAAATATGCTTCCTACGCCCCTGATATGAGGTAATATTTTACTGTTTTCGACAATTTATCAAATAGCTTAGTACGAATTCAATAGTTTTTGTTTCGTACATGGGAAGACCATAACCTTCAATTTTTTGCAGACGAAACAGAAAAACTATTTTAACACCATTTTAAAGAAAAAAAAGCTGTCACAGAATTTATATTTTCTTTTGAGAAATTCTTACTTTTGTAGTTTTCTTTCTACAAAAAACAAAATCACTATTAGTCTGAAGATAGTCTGTGTTGTCGTTTTCACTCTGTGAATTAATTTTCTCTTTGATAAAATGGCCATTACTACGAAGCTTTCCGTCTAAATATAGTCCTAAACTTCTAAAATATTCTCTCAAAATATATTTATCTAGATTTCAAGACTGGATGCCAAAGAAACGACATATTGCCAAGAGTAATGTCAAAGGTTTACTCGTGATAAAATGTGTTTGGGAAATGCAAGAAGATCGCGTCATGAAAATGATTTCGTCGTTTGCGTCTGAGGATGATGTTGAAACATTTACTTTGTATGAATTAAATATTGCACCAGCAGAATCTGCAGCTTTGTTCAAATTTTTAAACCACATCAAGAACTTGAAACAGCTTCGCATCAGTCGTTGTACTGTGACGAACATTGCTATCCGTGAATTGGCTGAGTTTTTAAAGAAAGATAACCATGGCCCAGAGAGTAACAACTGTGAGCTTACTGAACTAAATGTAAGTGACAATGATTTAAAAACTGAAGGTGCTAAATATTTAAGTGATGCTTTGAAGAGTGACAACTGTAAACTTACTAAACTAGATGTAAGTGTCAATGGTTTAAAAACTGAAGATATTAAATATTTAAGTGATGCATTGAAGAATATCAACTGTAAACTTACTAAACTAGATGTAAGAGGCAATGATTTAAAAACTGAAGGTGCTAAATATTTAAGTGATGCTTTGAAGAGTGACAACTGTAAACTTACTGAACTAAATGTAAGTGTCAATGATTTACAAACTGAAGGTGTTAAATATTTAAGTGATGCTTTGAAGAGTGACTACTGTAAACTTACTAAACTAGATGTAAGAGTCAATGATTTAAAAACTGAAGGTACTAAATATTTAAGTGATGCTTTGAAGAGTGACAACTGTAAACTTACTAAACTAGATGTAAGTGACAATGATTTAAAAACTGAAGGTGCTAAATATTTATGTGA
This sequence comes from Dendronephthya gigantea, assembly GCF_004324835.1. Taxonomy (NCBI): domain Eukaryota; kingdom Metazoa; phylum Cnidaria; class Anthozoa; order Malacalcyonacea; family Nephtheidae; genus Dendronephthya; species Dendronephthya gigantea. The sequence continues at coordinate 1,331,340 of NW_021163048.1, forward strand.
TGCTCTAAAGAGTGACAACTCTAAACTTACTAAACTAAATGTAAGTGACAATGATTTAAAAACTGAAGGTGCTAAATATTTAAGTGATGCTCTAAAGAGTGACAACTGTAAACTTACTAAACTAGGTGTAAGTTACAATGGTTTAACAACTGAAGGTGCTAAATATTTAAGTGATGCTTTGAAGAGTGACAACTGTAAACTTACTGAACTAGATGTAAGAGTCAATGATTTAACAACTGAAGGTGCTAAATATTTAAGTGATGCTTTGAAGAGTGACAACTGTAAACTTACTGAACTAAATGTAAGTGTCAATGATTTAAAAGCTGAAGGTGTTAAATATTTAAGTGATGCTAAGAGAGACAACTGCAAACTGTTTTACTAAATGTACAGTCGTAATGGCCGCAATCCTGTAAAATGCGTCAAACATTGTGAAGTGTTTTTGTTAAGCTGTATATTGCAGGCAAATCATATTAATATTTTTCTTCATGACACATTGGGTATTTTACTCTCCGTGTAGTTTTTTATTTATTCATATCTCAAAGGTAAAATTTGCGAGAACGTGGTTCTTGTTTCATCTGGGTGTAGTTGACAATGAATTATATAAATTATCTTTAAAATGTTTTTGATTAAATTTAGCCCGTGTGAATGAGACATCAAACAATACAGTTCATATTCATTTAGATGCCTTGCGAACCTAAATGTTGTTCGATCGCGACATTCAGAAGCAGATCGTACTTTAAAAAGTATAGAAGTTCAATTGTTTAGAAATGTAAATAAACCCCATGATACGTTCTTGTCTTACACTTTGGCATTCGTGCTTATATTAAATCTTCAATCCTGTGCAAATTAACATTTTGATGTCAGGTAAACGAAAAAGGGACTATAAAAAAATCCCGAGAGGAATCAAAGGCATTATGACTGGCAGTCTGGCACCAAACTCGAGAAGATTGTCTTAGACTTCGAGAACGCACTTTGGAAGGTTATACCGCAGGTCTTGCCTGATGTATCTATATCAGTGGTTGCGCCTTTCATTGGGCACAATGCATTTGGAGAAAGATCCAGCAAATTGGCCTTGCTCCAGCCTACAAGAATGACAACGCGACTCATAAGCAAGCAAACATAAGCTATGCAGACAGTTTCTGGCACTGCCCTTTTTACCTACATAACATATCCCAAGTATGTTTGAAAACCTCGTAAGCAAAGCCATCACTCCATTATTAACCGAATTGGTTACATACATCCGCTCAAATTAGATCGAAGGTAATTATTAACACTTTTGTTACCCATCAAAAACCAAATTTTTCATTTCGTTAGTACTATAATCTGGTGTTAAGATTACGATAAGATCCTTGCTCAAAATAGGCTTTCAAACTTTAACAAAGAAAATTACCATTCAGATACTAATAATACATTTTTCCTCATTGTCACTAAGGGACAGTTATGGAAGCCTGCCGGAAACGTGGAGTGTTTTCGGCCAAGTTGTGAGAACCAACAACGATGTGGAGGGTTGCCATGGTATGCTAAACAGACATGCTAAGCGCCTAAATCTTTCTTAAGTTTTTATCTTTTGGTGAGACTCTTGCATGAACAATCCCAACTCATTGAGGTTCAAGTTCGTTTGGTGTCCGATGAAAAATTGAAGAGAAGACAGCGCAAGCTGTACAGGCAAGTCCAGGGTAAGATATTAGCCAATTGGGAGGAATATATTGCAGGTGATTTGTCTGCAAAGCAGCTATTGGCGAGGTGTGCCCACGTTGTAAATAGTTCGTAAACTAAAAGTAGTTTGTAAATAGTTTGTAAACCTAAAGTAATAGTTGTAATGACACACACACACACACATATATATATATATATATATATATATATATATATATATAATATATATAATATATATTATATATATATATATATATATATATATATATATATATATTATATCATATCAGTACATCTGTACCCACCAACGACGCGGACGTGACATGCATGCATGAAATCAGCCGCTAGTGTTAGGAACCCAGTTTTCATTAGTTTTACATACAGCTCTGACCTTCTTTTACCAAAAAGAGTCCATAATTCTTATTCCTGTTTTGAAACTGTGGAAATAAAGACAGTATAGACCAATTGCGAAACTTAGTGACCGCGCCTTCGTGCAACATGGAAACGAGGCTTATTATGCAAAAAACAATATTTGTATTTTTTGCCGTACAAAGCTATTCGCCGAGTTATATGCCGTTTTTCGCCTTTGTTTTACATTTTTTTTGATACCTTTCAGCTTGGTTTCATCGTTGTTATCATAGTTTTCAGGTTAGGAAGTTTTGCCTTTCAATTGAGGCGTTTTTGTGGTGTTTTCATTAATCTTTTCGGCTGCTTTCGTCGGGGAAATATAGAAAAGGCCGACACAAACTCAGGTAAAAGTTTAGTTTTTCCAAACTATTTCGTCTCAAGTTTTGAAAATGTATTTCATTTTTCTCCCTCTTATTTGTGCAAAATTTGGCGTTATGTATTTGGTGCAAAATCTATGTTTTTTATGTCAAAAGTTATTGAAAAGTGACAGTCAGATTATATAATTTTCAAACCTGATGACTGAAATGGCTTCATTTATCCAAATTTCTTCACAAATATCACTGTATTTTTTTCTTTATACCACAGTAATACTGTTAAAATGGTCAAAAGTAACTGACTGAAATGTTTTTATATTCGTTTTAATAAAGTAGAGACGATGCATAGCTTGCATGCCGGCCTGAAGGCCGAATTTTATAAAAGTCGAATTCGAATGCATCTGAGTTTGCATCTGAATTCTGCATTTTTGTTAGTACAAAACACTATTCTTTCTATCTACTACCATGCAATAGATGTTTAATAAGGGTTAACCAGGAATACTTGAAAAGGAAAGGATTCCGTTCACCATTGTAAACGGAAAAACACTTGCGAACTCCGGTTTAAATATTTTTCGCTTTCGGCTTTGCCATCATGTAAAGGTGTATCTTAAAAAACGCTGCAGCTCGCATTGTGGCTACCTTTATAGTATGTTATTGCGGGAAAAGGATTATTCAAATGGCAATTCAAAATAGACAATGATATTATGTCTTGGTTATAAGTATTTTACTATCCATGTCATGCATGTGTGCCAAAAGTTGAAGAGTTGTTTTGCTTTTCAGTCGGCATCACGTCACATGTACTGTAGTCTATATACACAGGGAAAATAAACATAAAACTCCGTCGCTTATTTTATCTGTTATAGTTTTTGTCAACAGATTTCTACTATTTTTTTGCTGAGCTGTAAAATTGTTGTCAAATTACAATCGATCGATAAAATTGGTATAAAAAAATTTTAGATGAGAAATGTGAACATGGTGGTTTGTTCGATCGTGACTTTTCAATAATTTTTGACATAAAAAACATAGATTTTGCACCAAATACATAACGCCAAATTTTGCACAAATAAGAGGGAGAAAAATGAAATACATTTTCAAAACTTGAGACGAAATAGTTTGGAAAAACTAAACTTTTACCTGAGTTTGTGTCGGCCTTTTCTATATTTCCCCGACGAAAGCAGCCGAAAAAATTAATGAAAACACCACAAAAACGCCTCAATTGAAAGGCAAAACTTCCTAACCTGAAAACTATGATAACAACGATGAAACCCAGCTGAAAGGAATCGAAAAATATGTAAAACAAAGGCGAAAAACGGCATATAACTCGGCGAATAGCTTTGTACTGCAAAAAATACAAATATTGTTTTTTGCATAATAAGCCTCGTTTCCATGTTGCACGAAGGCGCGGTCACTAAGTTTCGCAATTGGTCTATTATTTCACGTCCGCGACTCGCGTCGTAGGCTTTGGTGTATCATAATTTAATTTAAGGTCCTCTAATGTGTTGTTTGAAAATGTGTTTGATAAATGCGTTGTTTAAGAAGTGGACACAGTTTTGTTTCTAAATAATTTATTATTTCTTACAAAAATATGACTTAAACGAATTAGGATTAAAATACTGCTAACATTTTGTGAACTTTTTAGAATATGGTATGATGTCGTTTGTCAACTTTTCCCTGTTCTTTTCCGCTATTTTACCATGGTATTTCACAGGATGAATTAAACTAAGATCATAGTTATAGTTCTTCCAAACTAATTTTCCATCACCAAAATCAATCGAGCCATACTTGTCCGGCAAGTACAATCCGTAATGTTTTTCCCACGAGTCTCGTAAATCCAGGAAACTCATAATTGTCGGGACCGCTACTTCTAAGAACACTCTGTTTTTATGAAATATAAAGGAAAGTCTCTGAAACTGATCACTAAACCTTTTGGGTACATAGAAAAGGTCTGACCACATTTTAAAACAACGTTTTTCTCCCTCGCCATTTACCAAATGTCTGTTGATCAATTTCGTAATATTTATAACTTTATTTGATTGATATTTATGGGTCACTTCTAAGTAAGTGTCTTCACATGCCTCAGCAGATTTACTTTTAATATTCCACCATGGCCAACTGTTTGATATTGGTCGATCTCCCATAATATGACTATCACCCACCGTAAGAATCCCACTTTGCCAAAACTTTTCTTTGTCAAGATTTGAGAAAGTCCACCAGTTGACAACCATGTCATCATTTATATACAAATAACCCCGATAACCTGGGTACCTGAAAGCAAAATGATGCTCAAAACATAGCAGGCTAAAATGTTAAAAAGAAAATGTAATGTTTTTCTCAATTCAAAACTTATATTAAAATGTTTAGTTTTTATTACAATGTTTTATTTAGTATTACAATGCTGGGAATATTATTGTATTATTATTATTATATATATAATTTATTCAATATTTCTCCAATTTTAAATTCATTAAGATGCTCTTGAAATTTATTCTTTATACAAAGACAGTACAAATTCCATGCAGAAACAAGCTCAATAGGCCTCTACATCTACTTTACATCTCGCATTGATTTAACTGCTGAATCTGAATGTACACATGTGATTGAGCACTTCATTGTAGTTTAGCCTACCTGCGTATAGCTTCACCGGCGCATTCGTAACCATACAGCCCAGGACCGACCTCTACTACCATCACAAATGAGTAAAAATATGACTCTGGACCACAAATCAAAATATTTTTAAATACATCACCATAAAATGACTTGAGCAAAGGAATTGAGTCGTAAAATGGAAAGTGGTAAACAATAATTAATAGGACATCTTCAAAGTAGTTTTTTAAACATTCACCGGAATTTGTGTCATCAGGATCATGGTAATTGATTTTATCAGGTGGTGTGAACATTGGTGAATGCAGATAATCTAGGAAATTTTGAATTTTCAAATATGAGTTTACTTTTTGCTTATAATACATTTGACTAAATCAATCACTATCTGCTATGGGAAAACCCTGTTGGAAAAACCTAGAGGCTAATTCTATTGCTGAACACGAGGCATACTTCATGTTAGTATACCATTTTTTATATCCATTGGTGTAAGGTTAGCTTACTAAAGCATCAAGCATGTCTTTTTAACGAGGATAACACATAACAGTGTAGTAATAAACGACTGGTCTCCCAAAACATAAAAAGACATTCACCTTTAAACATATAAAAATTTATAGAAATGAAGACAGCAATCAGTAGACAGCCAAATATAACAAACGATATCCTGTTAGAAAGGAGTCTTAATCGTACTCCACCCGAACACAGTTGACCAATCTTCATTCTGAAAACACTCTGGATAATGTCATTATGTTAGATTTAAAAAGAGCTAAATTACGGCAATAGATAACAAAATGTAAACATACACAAGTATAAATACTTTTGGAATGTTTTCATTCCTACGTGTTGTTGTCCCCAGGCAAAGTTTGAACTCGACGAGGTAAGAACCGAGATACTTTGTGTAAGAATCTTATGTTGAACTAGATCCATTTTATATTACAAGAAGGTAACAAGAAGGTATGGTATATTTAATTTTTTAGCTTTGGAACATGTGACTTTTTTGTCATTAAGACATTAACGATCAAGAATTTTAATATACTAGATTCCCTATTTACTACAATTTACTGGAAAGTAAATAATGCAGCAATATAGTGTGCATAGCCATAGGAAAAATCGACAGTGCAATGTTCATTGTCATTTTATAAGTTTTGATAGCATTTCATAAATTGGCACACTGCCGCACACACGAATTATCTGGATAGAGATTTGGATTGGATTTACGATGTCTCTCTTATACATGACGTTTGTGCTGCAGCATGGGTGGATTTAAGACTATATATTCCATCAATTATCTGATGAAAAACCATCCCTAGAGGCTGGAGGCAAAAGAAAAGTCAAGACAATTGTTTCACAACTCAGGCACCCCTTTCTCCTAAGATTTAGATATGATTTGATAGATGCATTCTTTTACTCATTGTTTAATGACAGTGATGATTGGAGAACACTGAATGTATGGAATGCAGAATATTGCCAATTTGGTATATATTAGCAATGGGTACAAAGCAGCCACAAGACCACTGGCTTAGCTGAGGTTATATTTTGTCACATTTAGGTATAATAATTTATTGATGGTATGTACATATCATATATAGTCAGGGACAAGTCACTTGGATGTCTTGGATGGGCTGATTAATTGCTCAACAATATAAAATGTCACGAGGTTTAAAAGTTTTATCAAAGTTAAAAAGCAAAGCAGTGTCATCTTTAAATCTGAAAAATAAAAGCCAGAATATTACAGTAAAAGCAATCTTAAAGAATGTCCCATCACATCTTGCCCAGCCACCATATGCGATGAATGGTATTGTACCACCATCACCATTACAAGCAGAAGTAAAAACATCAAGTGAAATCAAATGCATGAAAGAGGCATGTGCTGTTGCAAGGAAAGTTCTGAATACTGCAAGAGATTTTGTGAAGGTAATTTGTTTTAACAGTCATTAGTGTTAATATTCTGCTCTTCACTTAGTATTTCGTATGTACAATGAAGAAATTTTAAAACAATATTTTGATATACCATAATATACTTGTGAGGAAGGAAAAAGTAATTTTATAAAAAAAATTGATTAGCGTGAATTATTATTGCTGAGCCAATTAAACGTTGCATAACGTATAGCATTTTCTAGGTCGGTGTATCGACTGAAGAAATTGATCAAATTGTCCATGATGCCGCCATTGAACGGGGAGTTTATCCTTCGCCGTTAAACTACAAAGGTTTTCCCAAATCAGTGTGTACCTCGGTGAATGACGTCGTCTGTCATGGTATTCCAGATACTGAGTATGTTTAAAACATATTAGTTTTTCCCTTTATCTTAACGTTACATAATAGATTTCAGCGACACTTCAGTTGAACAACGTTATTATATGCAATTGTACCACATTATTTTAGCACGATACTAAAGGATGGTGATATAATAAATGTCGATGTTTCGGTGAGTTCAATATCACGACTGTATGTAAAAATCTTAGGAAACTGATACGAACTTAATCCGAGCAGATCCCATTTGCTATAGGCATAGCTACCCTTTCCCCCCTTATATCGCTCTTTCCATTTTTCGAGCCCATGTTTTCGAGCTCTTAATTGCCGTCTTGGCTCGTAATGTAGTAAGGGAGCTACAACTGGATTGATAATGATAGTTGAAATTGCAATCAATCGGCTTCTACAAAGTTTATTCATGCGAAATTTCTAAGATTCCTATTATGATTTGTGTACGTAAAACAACAGTATAGCTGTATATATGAACCAGTATAATATCAGTATAACCAGGAAGTGTCTTCAAACAACTTCCCATCAACATGGTATAACAACTGCCTGATAGACAAAGAACTTATCGACGTTTCGACCTAGGGCCTTATTTTGGGCAATAGTTGTATATGCAATTTTTTCTTTTTTTTAAGTTTTGCTGTAGCTCAGTGATGCATTATTTCAAACTTTTAGGTCTATTTAAAAGGTTTTCACGGAGATTTGTCAGAGACATTTTTGGTGGGTAACGTTGACGACGGTGGTAAACGGCTTGTGTCAGTTACCAAAGATTGTCTCTATGCTGCGATCAATGTTTGCAAACATAATGAGCGTTTTTCGTTGATTGGAAAAACTATAAGGTAGCTATATATCTGTTAAAATTTCATTTCGAGTTTTGTACTATATATCCTTGTCACAACTCACAAGGTCCAAAACCAGTGTTCACATTTCTTTACGTAATCTGTAATGATAGACAATTCTTACAATTTTTTAAATTTTTTTAACACAAACAGCCAAATTTTGAAGAATTAAACAAGCATAAGTACCTACCACAGATATCATAGACGTCCCTGATTGACAAATAATACAAAATTATAAAAAAATATTACAACTGAAATGCTTGTTCTGTCCTTAAAATAAATACAAAACAACCAGTCGTTTGATCAAGCATTTTTTGCGGGCAAATCGATTGAGTTTGTTCATGCAACAATGCTAAAAATCCTTGTTATGTAGATGTTACTTTATTTTTATTTGTACTTCTATAAATTAACTTTGGTGGCAAATTTTACTGTCAAGAGTGTTGATCATAATTATATGTAAGCATCGAGTAATTTTATATTATGTATAGTGATATTGCAAAAAGAAATGGTTTTCATGTTGTTCCAAATTTCATTGGTCATGGGATAGGCCGCTATTTTCACGGCCCACCGGATATTTTCCACTTTGGTAGGTCAGTCAGGCCTGTTTCATACGTCGTGCTTCTCATGTGCCGAACGCATTAACAAAAATAGATAATGAGGCATCTCAACTGATTTTCTATTGTTTTTGATGCGTTTTGCGTACAAGAATCACGACGTTTGAAACAGGGCTGAAACTTTATAGTATTGTTACAGAATACCGACCCTGGGCATTTTTTGGTCATTAGTCGAGATAAATAGCGAGAAAGATGCATGTCTATAATTGATGCATCTATGTTTAAACTGATAATATAAAAATAATTCAATTACGGAATTTATTAGACGTATCATGACAAACACTATTTCAGTACCTCTATAGTATACATCTTACACCCCATTAGCCAAGGATAGAGTCATCTTAGTACACTCCAAGTACCCATTAACTTAGTAATACAACAACATATTAATTGAGGAACCAAAACTTCCATTGAAATTCCCGTTTTTTAACATGTTCTTTTGTTTTCCATTTTAGAGAATGAAAATTTAGATAGGATGAAATCTGGAATGACATTTACAATAGGTATTGATCCCGAAATACATGATAAGATGACCTATTGTTTTTTGTTGTCATATGATGTTGTCATTAACTTTAAAAGTATTTTATTTCTTCCAAAATACTCAATTTATTTTACTTTTGGATACAAGTCCTGATTTCTAACATGAGTAAATGCAATTTTGCAAAAGTAGGGTTGACGTCACAGAATGACGTAACTATAAACCACAACCGAAAAACTGAAGTCTCCATCATTTCACATTACAAAATATAGACCTATATATTTCGAATCGATCGATTCATCTTCAGCAGATATTTAAAAGATACTGCGTTCACAATTTTTTGTAGAACCAATTATCACTGAAGGCTTTCCGGATTTTGTTATTCTGGATGATGGCTGGACGTGCGTTTCTTGCGATGGAAGTAGGTTAGTTGGTGATCAAATTCCATTTTATCCTACATTACATTCAGCCCGTTCTTCGATCACCAGTTACGTTGCTAGATTTTTCTTGCCATGCTTTGTGGCGGCGCACAACTGCATGCTCAACCATCAAATCCGCAATGGTTATAGTGAAAATGTGGTATATTTTATTATATAGGTCAGCCCAATTTGAACACACAATTCTTATAACGGACAACGGAGCAGAAATCTTGACCGTTGATAATACAACAGGTGACTGAGAAAAGTTTTAGTTGAAAACTCGAAATTAGGGGCTGTTACATGAGCCCGCGGTTACCCAGATTTAACGAAGCACGAGAGGATTTTGAGATATTAAAATCCTAATTATACCAAAATCCCAATCATACCTCGCCTTGTACCTATCACCCCGTCTGTATCATATTTCTACTTTGAATATTTCATAATGTAAATAACTAATTCATTCGCATTGAAGATGGCTTATAGTTGAGTCGAAACATGTTTGCAATTAAAAATTTTGTCGTTTATTTCAAATGCTTAATATGAAAATACAAATGGTGTGACTTTCCGAAGCGCCAACCACAGTAAAGACGAAGTCGTACCATTTGTATTCTCATATATTTCGAAATATAATGAAATATAATTTTTTGAAACCAAACAAGCACATGTTATTGTTAGGATGACTACGCGATTCAGTACCAGGATCATGCATGTTATTCACTCATTTCAATACCTCAAAGTCAGTCCACGCCTCGTAAAAATCTCGCCTAAATGGGATCATGTAAACAGCCCCTTAAATTCATTTAACCCCCCTTAGCAAAAATTAATGTCAAGGATCCTGAAATGACTTTTAAATGACACATACCATGTTTTCACAAAAATGTTTTGTAAATATTCTGACTTGTTTTATTATTTCTCTCTATATATAGCTATTATTTTTAATAGTGAAAGTCTAATAGAAAAGTATATATAAATTATATAGACCACTTTAATACGCCATTTTCGTTAAACTGAGCTAATAAATCGTTTATACATCGATGTATATGCCCTCTTCAGTCGCGAATGTTTTTTCAACATCTGTCCTCATCTGTGGCTTCTGCTCCAGGGTGTCAAACGCTGTTGCAATACAATACGAAAAACTCAGGAGGAAACTAGTGCAAAAAAATGAGAAATAGAAAACAGGAAGCCAATCTACATTAATAAAGAGATAGACTGCACTATTGTTGTGAATCATATCGCTTGAAATCTCTCCGACTATTCTGTCCTCTTGATCCGTAAGGCCAGTTAAGTACAAATGGCGGAGTGGAATGCACAAAGTGAACCCCAAGACAACGAATAATATTGACATTATCATTGGCACTCGAGTGTTGCAGCCTGGTATGATGCGTAAACTAGGTATAACGATTTCCATAACACTTTTTATTTTTCTTCCAACGGGTAGAAGAAAGTACTTGAGGACGAGTATCGACAGTAAACAATACATAATAAGACCAAGACAAAGCCAGATCGAGTTCTCTTTAATCAAAATGGACCAACCTGGAAAAGTATAAGAGTAAGAGTATATAAACCCGGCCGCAGCTATAACGTGAGTCCTAAAAATTGGTATGTGCTTACATTATCATAGCCCTAAATAAAAGAGTCGACTTATATCAGTTATGTTTTCGCAACCGGCATAAGTCTCATTTAAGCTTGCGGAGAAGCTAAATGTCAGCGGAAAAGACATCCGTCTGGCAGAAGTGAATATATGAATAAACACCCCCAAGGCGTTTTAGTTTCTGTTCTGAGCTCAAACCACAGAGTATATGATAGATATGGAGCTGGAACTAGTGTACTCACTTTTTTAGTGCGCATGTTCGGCAAGTGCTTGAGATTGAAGGTATAAACGACGATATTGTAAAGCTCCAATTAATCGAAAAGTTTGAGCAGACGTTTGCCAAGAAATCCTAGCCATTTTGAAAATTTCAGGCACTTGCCGAGCATGCGCAGTTGGTCACTTTGCGCACACGCGTACTGCAAAAAAGCGGGTACAAAAACGCCATATTTAATTACTATACGTCGCCCAGTGACCAACCTGGAATACTAACTGCTATAGTTAGCGCTATACTTTTTTGAAGCCAAAAATTGAAGCAAAAAACTGAGTTTTTAATACTAGCAAATGATTGTATTTTACATAGTGCTAGACATTCCTAGATAAATAATCTCTACGTATGTCCCAAAAGTTCAAAAACTCAGAAAAACTGCCTTAAAATTTGGCTTCAAAGATGGCGGCCAAGTTAGCGTTCCAGGTTTTATCATCACCCATTGGCATTGGTTCCAGCTAGTTCAAAATCCATCAAAGAAACATTCAACTGCAATACTTTGGAAAAATGGTAACAATTTCATGTCTAATCCCTTAGGGTTAGTAGCTGGTTAGGGGTTGTCCTAGAAGTGTTCATTGCGTGATATTTGTATATTGCGTGATATTCTTATATTGCCTGCTCGCAGACTGAATTACTAGATATACGTCTGTTGTCATTACGTACGTTATTGTTTTTATGACGTTTTCACAGTAAATAAAAGACTTGTTTGATACCTCAAAATCATCTCACACTTCGTTTAATCGGGTAACCGGGCTCATGTAAACAACTGCTAACCCTAAGAGATTAGACAAGAAATTGTTATAATTTGCAGTCTGAAGTATTGCAGTTGAATGTTTTTTCGATGGGTTTGACAAAAATAGTTTGCGACAAACTTTTAACAGAAAAGCTTTTCTTAAAATTTTCTCGTGGCCTTTCTGGGCCGCCATACTGAAAAAAATTTGCGTCTCGTTTTCTCATTTTTCTTGCCGTGGGCCACTCTAGGGCCACTATAAAATAGGCAATGTTAATATATATATGTATATATGTATACCTCTTGTTACACACACTGTTTTTACGAGCTTTATTGAATGTGACATCAAACGCTTCGTCGAATTTTCCATTCTAATCACTTTATTTCCAATGAAAATTTTCCATAATCCAACACCATTTATAGCACTTTCGACAGAATTGGTTTGTTCCCCGTTAATATGTCCTTTACTGACTGTCGTGGTGCGTATTTCGACTTTGACGAGTCCAACGAAGATGATCCCATCGAGCATGTAGAACAGCCATAGACACACTATTGGTTTCATAGCATTCATTTTAGGATTAATATCATTAGCAGAAGCTTGGTTGTAGTGAAAGAACTAAATAATGACCTATCCCAAGTCCCAACTATCCGTCTATAGGCTATAGCCTTAAAAATATATCACCGAATGACAGAAATACGCTATATTCACTGTATTTTTAGTTGTAGGATACTGCCAGTGGTATTTCGTGACAAGCGCGTGCATGCTCTGTTGTAAGAGTGTCCTGAATATATAAGTAATAAACGGAAGTCCTGAATATATAACGACTAATTATATCGTAATTATGATGGAAATTCACACAACAACAAATACAAGGTATATTTAAGAACTACAAGCAGCAAGGGAAAGGGATTTAGATTGCCTTTCCATTTCAATCAGTATACTGCAATTTGTTATTTTGCTTCAAATAACGCTCAAAAAGCAGCTCACGAGCTGCAAAAATAGCACAATCGACTGGCGGAAATCCTTAGATACCGAAATCACCTAACAACTTGAGAACATGCCTAATTATGAGAGTGTTTGAGTTTAAAGAAAGAGAATCACTAAACAGAGTACTTTCAGAGAATCAGAGTGTTGACAAAGTTAGCAAAACCACCCCAAGCACCTCCGCGCGCTCGCTTTTCCTCAGCTGACCTCTATACAATAACTGAATGCAACGTTATATATTTTGGTATTAAAGCGCCTGTGTACCAGGCTGGTTTTGGCTTTTAAACTTTTAAATGCCTTAATTTTCCCGCGCCTCTAAGGGAAAACTTTCTCGCGTGTGTCACGCGAACGCCACATAGTTCACGCACTTATTTATTCGCGAATGCTCAGACAAAATTTGGGTTATTATATAGGTTATTTGTTCAAGTGCCAGCGATTATTTTGGTCAGCGCGGTCAAATTTCTCAACTGTTAGATAATACGCGTCTTATGTAATTTTTTTTGAACATTTGAAATTGGTTTACATGAATATTTAGAAATTTGATCTGGTGATCCTGACGTGATATATAGCAAACCTCGCAAGCCAGTATGTATTTAATTCACATTGGTAATAAATGAATCATTTATGTTTACTGTACTAGAAAGAGCTTCTGTTTTTATCGTTTTTTGTCCGTGGCTCACATCTCATTTTTATCTTGACCGAATTTCAATAATACCTCCTAAATAACTGCTTAAAATAAAGCAATTTTGAAAAATACCCAACACCTAATCAAAACTGTGCTTAGGAAGGTTAGAAATTATCCTAATAAGAAGCCAATTGCAGAAATACACTAGTAAAAATGCAGTTAAAGTTTTGGACTCATAACTCATTGACTGATTGGCCTCATTTAAAGATTAATCTCAGTTGCGGGATTCACTTTTGCCATCGCCATTCGCTTTCTTTCAAATACAAACCGTAGAGTCATCTTAGTACACTTCAAGTACCTTAGTACACTCCAAGTACCATCCATTTATGCGGAACCAAAATTTGCATTGAAATGCTGTTCAACATCCAATTTCCAAAATAGTCAATTTATTTTACTTTTCGATACAAGGACTGATTTCTAACATGAATAAATGCAATTATGCAAAAGTAGGGCTGACTTCACATTAAAGTGGACCCTCGTTTTAGTGATACTAAGATTTAAGCAAAGTTATACCCAACAACGAGCGATTTTAAAGCGATTGAAAAAACACTATCCGGTGGATAGCGCTATCCGGCTTTCAAACAACCGGCCCCAGGATGATGGCTGGACGTGCGTTTCTTGCGATGGAAGTAGGTTAGTTGGTGACCAAATCCCAATTCAGCCTTGGAGAATATTTCCAACGAAATGATAGATTTCCCCTAAAATTTCGACTAGAATTTCTAGAATTTTTATCTATTTCGTGATGCGTCATCATAATTTGAAATGCCAGCGGAAGCCACTCGCGGGCGCCAAACGACTCGTTTAGGCGGGCTTCCGTGTGTTGTTGATTTGAAAGGAAGATTGTTTTCATTTTGCAAATATTGGAGAAGTGATCTACGTGTTCTCATTATAGCTATCCGATGTTATTAAATTTCATTCCAAGTATAGATAAGGTAAGCAGCTACCTACTAACGGTAAATGTACTATAACCGACATGATACGTATAGTACTAGCTCGAAATTCTGACAACACAATGCAAATCGCCATTATTTCTATTTAAAGTCGCTCGTATTATAATCTCACGGTGTTTTGTTAATCTTCTCGTCTGGATCTGAAGCAAATGTATGTAGAGGATTGCACATTTTATGTGATGATGTTATCTGCCGCGATTGTTAATTGCTTCGCTTGTGATATGTTGCCTTGAGAACTTTGAAGTGATATTTTGTCGCAACGCTTGGGAAATGTATTAAGGCTATTAAGCGGACCTTTGTTTTATATATCTAAGCTGGGGGCTAAGTGATTTGCAAGAAATTTCAGGACGTAGTCCACTTAAAGTTTGACTCTGGTTTTCACGTTCGTAATTGCACTCATTAGGAAATAAACGATGCATATTTAGAATGAAAAAAGGTTCTTCCCACGGCGTAGCCGAAGTTTTAGATTTTGTTTACATGTTTGTCACCCAAGCGTATCATATTTTCTCTTGATGCGTCAATGACTTTACTAGGGGAAATCCGCTTATATTATATTATTCTTGCCTGCTTGTCCCAAGCAAGTTTTTTTTGTGGTATCTCACGTCAAAATACGGTTTGCATGTACGATGTGCCAAAAATAATTTTAAAATTTGCAAATAATCTTTTCTAATTGCTACAAAAATTGTTTCGAACGTTCACAAGGAATATTTATTTACAAAATCAATGATCCTTTGAAATACCAGTAGCGTGGACCAATGGTGTAGACGTTTTTCATGCTAGAAGTACTATAATTCCAATTTATACTTCTTCAATTTTTGCCTCTGCCAAAGTTGAAGCAAATATGAATTCCTGTTTGTAGATTATTACTTCAGACACCAAAACATCTGTACTTTAATACTAAGAAGTTACGTATGATTAAAGTATTAGTTATGGAGTCTATAAACCTCTTTTAATACAATGTGAAGCTGTTCTTTTCATATGATTGGGTCATTTTTTTAGTCAAATTATGGCTTTGTTTATATATAGACAAGATTTGTCTCTGATTTCACTTTCATCACTCCAATTGTTCAGAGCCATCCATGAATCAAAATGGCAATATTCTGTAACAATGTTTCTCATAGGGGGATATGTATTTTGAATGTAAAATGTACAATAAGGCCAGGTTAATCCATAAATCACAATAGCTACAGTGTTGTAAGGCATTTTGTTCTTGTCTAGACAAGCTTTAGATATAATCCAGCAGCTAGAAAAGGGGTCATTGGCTGCATGCTGGGTATACAGTACAAATGGCCACTTTCTATGAGCATCTAAAAAAGATGCTCTTCGAGGTTCCATTTAACAGATGGACTTGGGATTGTATAAAAAATGATAATTAATAAAATGGCAATGTCTTTTTCCATTTCTTTAATGGTTGCACATGTTGTTATGGTAACAACACTTGGCAAACTTAATAATGGCTGTAAAAAAATAATGCTGATATCAGCACAATTCAATTAAAGCTTAAACAACTAAAAATGGAGAATAATGCTGATTGTGAAGTCCTCATTAAATCTTTATCTTATTTTTTGTTCTTGTTGTAGTTTAGTATAGTATGGATAAAGGACAAAGTCTATCTAATGGCGCTGTGGAAACTTTAACGTTAACAAATAATGATGATAATATAATAGAATATAAGAAAGTCTACCACCTGTTGGATGAACTAGGCTTCAGTGATCATAAATGTATCTTCAATAAACATCAACTCAGGGTAAGTAAAACCTTGGAAAGCAGTAAATGTTATGGTTATACCTTGTGTATACATGGTTAGATGGTGTCAAGGGTAGAGTTTTGGATTATAGTAAATCAGTAAATGACAAGGGCCAGTACCCTTCAAAGAAGATTAGTGTTTGAATGTAAACTGAGGATTAGTAAAACTGTAGTTTTGGTATATTGCATGTTTATTATTGTAATTGTTGATGTGGACTTTTATCAAACTTTTATTTAAAATTTTTTTTACACTACCGTAAAAAATACAAACAAGCAAAAACTGTTGATGAACATGTAATGTGCATACTTCAAACTTTGTTTCTTGTGTTATCAGGACTCAACCCTGGCATATATAGAAAGTGAAGATGAGTTGAAAAATTTATTAAAAGTTAGTATTGGGTATTGCACTACATTTCATGTTGATTTCAATGAATTGTGAGCTGTGACACTTCTGTGAGTATAATAGAAATTGTGAATTGTAAAATTGGATATTTGTTGCAGGAAGTGGGTTTGCCAGCTGGTCTTGTTTTTGCCTTTGTTAAATTATGGTTCCGGTATAAAGATAATCCAGGTATTTACACATTGTATCTGCAGAAAATAAAGGAGTACTCTTCACTGGTTCTTATCCTTCTTAATATTTCATTTTTGGTTATATTTTTGTAGTATATTTCTTTAAATTGAGACAAGATTATCCTTACACATTTTCCACACAATTTTTGACAAGATATACTATCCTAACACTTATTGTTTTTTCTACAGATATTTTCAAACTTGATACAAATTTTGCCACCCCAAACCACGTATTGACCAATTCCAATGGCCCTACAAATATTATCAATGATAAGCATACACAAACAACTACCATGAATACAACAGATGTGGAAACACAGACCCCACACCCAAGTCTCTATCCCACTCCACTGCCTCAAACCGGTGATCCGTACGACTTTTTTAACCCATTTCCCTATGCATACCAAACCCACCGTATGCCCCCACACGGAGGTCTTAGCTCCAACCCATACCCCTTGGCGACCTGGCCATATAGCCCCTTGCCTAATGTCTATAAAACCCCTGTATATAATAACCCTGGAGATCTATCGGAGTTAAGTGGCCTGGTTAATGGATTAGCAGATCGTAATTCGTTCGATCCCTTGGAGAATTTTAATCCTCACGATAATGACGAGCCTATACCGCTTGAAAAGAATGGTAGTGATATAGCCTTAGACGAGAGGAGTCCTGCAAGTGTATCTAGCGAGTACTCTCTATTTCCTGATGCCGAACCCCTGTGCTCACCCAAAGCCTCCCATATTAATGTTAACGAGAAAGATGACCTTGTTCGCTCAGCGTCGGAACAAGAACGAGACCAAAGATCATATGCAACTGCGCTGAAAGATCACAAAGAAGGCCAACAGTCCCTTCCTAATAGCCTGCATAGCGACCACTTGGCATCCCCTGGCAACCGCTCTCGTTCGTCTAGCACCGCTTCTGCCAACAACGTGTCTCGTTCAACATCGAGTACTGATTTTCATCCACTCAGTCCGGCGCGAGAATCTCCCAAAAGCCCAACCCATCGATCCTACGCTGGCGTTGACGAGATCGATCCTCAGCAGAGGTCCAATCTCAGCAAAGGCCTGAACGCCGGTACTGCTAACCCTACCTTTAACAACTACTACGATAATCTGCCCGACAGCCACGAGTATGTGGAAGCCATGAAAGAGAAACCCCTTAAAGCGGGCTGGAGACCGCATGGGGGTAAACATGAAAAAACAGGACGGCGCATTGATTTTAAACCACAGTATATTGACAAGGAAGGTCGGGTGCGTCATGGTGTTCGTGTACGTGGAGCGTTGAAGTCTATGGAGTGCTGGCTGCATACGAGTAATAAGCCACCGATTGATTGCCTGTTTGCGCATTCTCGTATTGGAGACACGCTCGAATTCATTTGCATAAGATGCACCTTTGAGAAAGGAAGAAATTACGAATGTCGGGATAAGAAAGGCCATGCCGCGTTCATTTGCAATCTTGGGCCATATCGAGATATGAATGGGGAAAAATGGAGAGGAAAAGTGGAACCAGCATAGTTGTAATAACAAATATATAGTTCTCACTTCACCCACGTCGTGAGACAATTTTTCAATTCACTGTTTTACAATAAAATATATGACCGGTTTAACCAAACTATTGTATGTAAACGTTGTACGTCTTAAAGTTTATGTAGTTATTTGTAATTTCCCGGAATAATTGTCACATATAGCATAAAATTTAGATATATGAAATGTAACACAGGGTGAAAGAACTAAGGAACGAAATAGGGACGAAAGATTAGCATAGAAATTGAACGGGTGATAATTTTAATGACAAAATGTATGCATTTTAAAAAAAATTTTCTTGTTAAGAAAGAACAGGAATCATGACCACACAATCGTATGAACTGTTTGTATTTAGTTCAAATGACAAGATATACGCCTTATATTCTATATCAATGAGATACAACTACGAAAGCTTAGCTTAGGTTTTCTATCCAATGTCTTCGAGCAGAGTTGCAAAAAAGCTGCGGGTACGCGGGTACCACCCGGAGGAAGGTTTGCTTTGAATGAGGTTTGTGAGGAAGGTTCAAAGTTGAATACTCTAATTGATGACATGCATGTACCTAAAAACCAAATATTTCATTATGCTGGTTGCCACTTGAGGAAGGTTTTCAAAACTTGAAATCCTACCGGAGGAAGGTTGAACTCTTTTTGCAACTCTGTCTTCGAGTTCTGTCATCCACATCTATTAGTACTTTGTTATAGGGAAAGTAAAAACTGCCGTTCCATATAAACTGCCCGAGGTAAAAAGCAAACATACCTTTCTATATCAGTCTACATTTCTATCGATTGGTAGACAACAATACAGAATGAAAGGTTGAAGAACATTAACGTCACAACATCTGAATTGTCCAATATAAAAGTATATGTGTATTTTCTCTGGTTTCGTCAAAGACGTTCATCGCCCCCACTTGGTCTTGAGAAACCAAGCAACGTGTTATACTCTTAGGGTAGGTAAATATTGAGAGTGAGGCTAATGACCACATAAACGTTATTCCGAATACGCGGTGCATAAAGGTAAAGTAATAAAAACTGTAAGTTAAAATGAAATAACTTTCATTTTGTATATGCTGAAATTATCCGCCGGAAAAGGCTTTTTAACTAAGTACCCTTTGAATTGAGTGGATAATTGGAACTGGAGAAGCGGACATAAGAACTAGTCGTGCGAGACATAACGGAAAGCATAAAGAAAATTCACTTTTAAGACCTATTAGCTAAAATTATTTGAGCTAAACATCTGCATTTCATTGTTTTTTTTCATACATTTTTTACATACATCTGTTACATGTAAACAGTTTGTTTTTATGTTACACTGTGATTAAAGTTACGTTATATCAAGTATGTACCAATGTGCCAATGACGTCACTTCGGAGGGAGAAATTAAAAGTCTGGTAACAAAATAAAATGCAAATGAGTTTCCGAAATAGGCAAATAGCATTTGTATCTTTTACGGAAGTCCAAAAAAGTAGGTTTATTTTGTTGAAGAATGCCGTTATTTAAGAAGGGAACGAGTGGGAATTTAAGTAAAAAGAGTTATGAAAACACGCATAAGGAAGTCGAGCCGGCAAATAAGGCAAACGGTGCAAATCCCGCTGCGGTAGCTCCGCCGCGACCACCGAAGAACATTAAGTCTAATCCGTCAGCGTCAGAACAAAAAGCATCTGCGAAAGCTGCTGATATCTCAAAAGAAAGCAAGAAAGATGAACAACAACAGCACGCTACAAGCCCATCGAGGTCACACGATAAGTCGGAAGGGGCTACAAATGGCAAGACACCGCCGAAGTTTATATTTTATTGCCAACTTGCCCACGGCAGTCCGACTTGTGAAATTCAAGGATTTACAAACGTCAAAGAATTATATGGGAAAATATCTGAAAGCTTCAAGATTGATATAAATAAGGTGACTATACATGTATAACATATGACTAAATAATGGCAGGTTTTTTTGGCGTTGTGTATGCTACTTGTGATTTGTTTTAAATATGATATTATTGTTCACTTTTGTAGTTAGAAATTCAAAGCGACTTGCAGGTCTCTATCTTTTATCAAAGACGTAGATAAATCTTGTCCAAATATCAACGTTGACGTTGTATAGGAAAAAAATTGACTATAATTCCCTGCTCCAAGATATTTATCCTACTTAATAGAATTTTCACATTGTTTACATCATGTAGCAGGTGAAACTGAGAATTTGTTCGACGAGTTTTTCAAACGCTATGATGGTATTAAACTTCGATCTATGTTAAATTTATCACACTCGGACAACTTCCTGAAGCATCAAACTTACTGTTTCAGTGACATTATGCTTTTTATAAAGGTTGTTAAAATAGTTTTATAGATAACCTATCAGTATAATAAGCTCCTGCTGATTCGCTATTTTTGTATGGTCGTCCATGACAACGGGGCTCCCACATCTTCTTATGTTGGCTGATCATCAGACAATTGCAATTAATTCTAGAAGGATTTAAAAGTATATGACATTGCTAGACATGCAAGTTTGTTTTTCCAGACCTGTCCAAACAAGAAATCAAGTTATAATTTAGTGGATTCATATAAGCTCATTGTGGCATTTTAGCATGATAGATCATATGTCAAGTGAGCCAAATATTGTATTCTTCAGAAAATGACATTCCTGTTCAATATTTCCCAAATTTACCTACTACTAACACTGTGGAACACATTGTGGAAAGTATTAGCTTGTAGTAATTATAATTTTTGATGCCACATACAATCACTGTTTTGAAATTTTTAGACCAACTGACATGCAAATTTTTTTAATTATATGTTTGTTCTATATGTATTCATGAAATGTTCTATATGTATTCATGAAATCATTAAAACAGCTTTTCCACATCAAAAGTCTCAAAGAGATTAATTTTATTGGTGAGCACTTGCACCTCTGGCTACACTAGCCACTGCTGCAAAACTTCTAAGTGTGCATCTCACATGTTTCCTACAATCCTTTTTTTATGCTATGTTATATTTGAATAATTTAAGATGATGTAATGTCTATTTGGCACATATTTCCTGCTCATAACAAACTAAGAAACATTGCAAGAGTTGCTCCTTGATGTTTGGAATTTTAATTGCACATCACAAAAACAAGACAGAGCTTCAATTCAATTCAATTTCAATGGTCATGCACAATTCCAGCTAGGGCCAGTTGTATAAAACTCTTAACTACATTTTGTGTAATTAAATTGTAGTTAACCCAGAAATTCTGAACTCTTATTGGCCAATTCTATCACTAACTATAGTTGAAAGATAACTACCTCTTTATACAACTGCCCCCTGGAGTGTTTGTTATGAGGAGAATATATGCCCAGACTTTATATCTTCTTAAAATTTACACATTACACTTGTACAACTGTAATTTTGCAACTGCATAACTAATCTAGAACCTAGCACATAAACAATGTTTCCTGAAATGTATAGTCAAACAAGCTGCTGGAAAGCAGTATGACTGTAAACGATGATTCACATTAACTTAAATTTTCATTGTAGATTTTGTTCTGCACATTAAATACATACAAAGTGGACATGGAGAAGTTACTTGGAGGACAGATTGCGCTAGATGACTTCATATTTGCACATATTAAAGGTGAATCAGCAGAAGCAAAAATATTAAAAAGTGAGCCAGCTTTGGGCTTGACAATCACAGATAATGGTGCAGGACAGGCATTTGTAAAGAGAATAAAGGAAGATAGCATTACAGACAACAACAAAGCAATAGAAGTGGGGGATCATATAGAATCGATCAATGGTGAAACTGTGATTGGATCAAGACATTATGATGTGGCGAGAATGTTACGTGATATTCCTGTGGACAGTGAAATTGTGTTTGGCTTAGTTAAACCTCTTAAAGCATTTGGTATGTGTATTGCAGAAAGTCCTGTGTAGTAAAACAGACACAACCCCCTTATCTAATATTGTCTTACCTACAACAGAATAGATTAATTCAAAGTTTTAATGAGACTAAGGTTTCCCAGGTTGTCCTCTGTGAGGAAAAACTCTGCTATGAGCTTCTTTGAATTGCATTATTTTGTCATACTGCTTAACATGATAATTAAAATTGTATACTTTCCCTAGTGAAGGACTTTCTCCACAGCTAAATTCTAAGTAAGATATCCTGGATTTTTACATATCAACCTTGAGTGAGAGAGCTCTTTTAATAGGACTCCTAGATTTGTGGAGAAAATATGCAATCAGCTGCAGGAAAAACTATGTTTCTAATCCAAAATGTAACAAACCAATACAGCTTGTGCTTTCAATATGCTTAATCCTTTTCAAGGGGCAAAAGATTTTCATCACCCAGTGAAAAATATGTGGTTGTTGTTAAATTTTGATTCAACTAGAATGTTTTTTGACTTGTTTAGAGGGAATCAACTTTGGTAAATCAGGCCAGAAGAATCCGCCCGAAATTGACAATAGCAAAATTGGAACTGGACGAGCAACCTTGCGACTGAGGTCCACTGGGCCAGCAACAGTAGAAGAAGAGGTACATTATTATTTTGCTAAATTTTCTATGACAGCATATTCATTTATTATAATCGTGTTTATTGAACGAATTATTATCATTTGTTCGGCGATACAATGCATATCACGTATTGGACATATCACGCGTTGCCGTTATATTTGTAACATTGGCAACTTTACGTTGAAGTAACAGTATCCGCGCCTCACAGTAGCCAAAGATCTTTGTTCATATTCTGGACACCACTGTTGATTGGCAGCTAAATATAACACTGAATTAAGTTAAGTTTATTCATACAGCTACTGATATTTATAGGAACGATATCGCGCAAAAGATATCGGTCGGGCAAAAGACGAATACACCCCCCCCCCTCTCCAATTAAGCTTCTACTGTTCGTACATAGCTATATATAAGAAACGGCATTATGCTTATTTCACGTCATATTACAGTTACCAATATGGGAAATCAATGCTGCTAAGAGAGTAGATGACTTGTTGGAAAGTTTTATCGGTATAAGAGATGCTGAACTTGGTATGTTATTATATGGTACTTATTGAAAATATACCCCTGATATACCAGCACTGTATTATACATTTCAGTTTCTCATTTATTCCATGCAGGAACGTGTTTTTTTTTAACTGTTTGAAAATGAGTAAAATAGCTATAAATCGTTCATGATAATAACTGAAATTGTGTTAACCGCTTTTTAGCTGACAGCTTAGTGGAGCTAGCCAAGAACAAGACGAACCCGAGTGAATTCACTGCAGCTGTGGAAGCGAACTTTGGTGAATTTGAGTTCCCTGATGATTTTGTTTTCGATATTTGGGGAATGATTGATGACGCAAAGAACGGGAGATTATAGTAACTCACATACACGTTCATAAAGACTACGGCTAAACATCTGACTCAATATATATGAAAGAGAAGTAGACCTACACCGTACTAAAAGATAAACAGACGGCAGTATTTCTCGCCGGAAAGAGCTGCTGTACTGTATAGTGACAAAAATGGTGCACGTCAGCATTTGTCGCAAATGTTCTCAGTATTATACTCTATCTAATGCGAATATCCTAGGCAGCTTTCGAATATGTTGACTATACTCAGTGCTGTGATAGTTAATAGTTTTAAGACATGGTCGCAAAGGCTTCACATACTGGGATTATTTTGTTATGAAAATAACAATGAACAAAGTCAAAGACAAAGAACTATATGGATTTTCCAGAGCCGCCTATACAAAACCATGTTTAATTGCTATTACCTGTATGATGCCATGACGAATCAAACTATAGAATTGATCAGTTTTTTAAGGAGGTACACGGTTTATACTGATAGTGATGTGAAAAATGACCATACCTCCTATTTTTTTCTTTTTGCTTTCATTCGTTGCAAAGACGATTTAAAATGTTTGTTATATAATATAGATTCGTTAATCGTACATCATCGTCAATATGCCTGTCAACTTAATTCGAAAGATTTGCCTTTCGTCTTTCGAAGGAAATTTAGTATGACCGCACGAGTTGAACTTTTCTTTGTAGATATTCTTAAGAAGCAAACATAGACGAAAACAAATAATCATTTTAACAAAATCTATGCCTTCTCCATACTGTTTCCGACTGATATACCTAAAAGTAACTTACGAAACCGTAAGAAACCCAAAACGAAATGCCATTGAATAATAATCAGGAGTGTAAAACTGTAACGAAATTCTACCTCGCTCTCCTATAATTATACAGTTACTATTCAATTTTATAGACTAGAAGTGGGAGTTGGCTAGGTAATTTTTATAGCACACCATCACATTTTTACCAAAAGTAAATAACTCTATGTCGTAGTCATCAATTTTTATTGCCCTAGAAAAAGCACTTACGAATTACGGTAATAAGGTCGTTCCTGGACCGTTAGTCGACCCTGGGGCGAGTTGTTAAAATATAACGCAAGTCTTTAAAATCACATCAATTTTTTAATCGCTTCTTATTTTGTAAAGTTTTTTAAAGAACATCGGTTAAGAAACTCTTAAACAAAAACAGCGGATTGAAATTTAACCCAGGTTTAACGGTATAAACTTAGCTTTGGCTCCTGAATTATACTAAAGGCGATGGATTATGATATACAGCTAATTAAAGAATTTGTCCTTTCAAAACATAAAGTCTATAACGCAAAAGGGTGTAATCTCTATTCTCTAATGGCATTCAGAAAATTGCCTTCACTTCAGAGCAAAAGATTTTCTCAAATTTCTGTATTGGGATAATATGCATGGGATATAGTGGGATATAAAATAATGTGCTTGAGATTGGAAAATATCACATGACAATTATGAACCAATCATGAATAAGTATTTACAATGACATAATTGGAACAGAAATTTATTTATTTACATTTTCGCCATTTTTTAAACGATGATAAAAACATCGTGTGATATATTGCGAGCCATGTTAAAAGATAAATAGAAGAAAACTGTTGAACAAACGGTATTTATTGTACAGAGTTATAGGCAAGTAATTACGTTCCTTTTTATATCATAGCACACAAGTATTTTATACTCTATGTTTATATAACTCTGAAAGGATGAGTGGATGACTACAGTGCGGCACATCAGATCTATATGGGTTGCTTTTTCACCTCGTGAATGACCGCAGCTGTTTTTAACACTCATTTATCCAATCACTGTTGGATTATCTACAAAACAACCCGTACCTCTCACATATATACAGTGTTTCTGTTGTTCAAGTAATTAGATCATATGTACAAATATATAGTATACAATATACTGTATACACAAAGAACGCCATATTTTCTGGGTTTGTGTAGGCATCTGGCCAATACAATAGAAGAGTTAAAACAATATTATCTATTTTCTAAGCCTCTTACTTGCATGTACAATTTTCATAATTCAATCAATGTTTACCACAGTTACCTGAGATGACTGACGCATTTGTCCCCGTTGACTTGGACAAGCTGCTGGATGACTTTGAACAACAAGATTCTTTTTCATCTCCAGGTAGACAACACATACATGTATAATTTCCTAAAGATTTTGGTCTCCCTTCTCCACAGAGGCTTTATGCCACACACATCTCTGCACTGACATACCTCATAGTTCAGCCTCTTCTTGATCCCCCTATAAATTTATTATGCAATTTACTTTGATGGCAACATTGACAGTTTGTTAGAGAAACATTAAATTTAGAAACTATAAAAGTTTAGTGTAGAGAAAAAATGTTGAATATGCTCCTATATGTCCAAACTTTATCTCAATATTACATTTATTTGATAGTGAGAAGGGTGTTCGGTGCTATAATAAGGAAATCTTATTGTTTGTGACCTGTACCAGCTTGTGACATTGCTGTTAGGACGTGACATGTCCATCTTATTGCAAACATGTATTTAATTAAGTGTTTCCATCTAAGATTAGCAGTCTGTTTTGATGATTATTATATACCAATAGGTGCTTGCTTACCAATGGGTTAAAATTATTGTGGAAAAATTGCCATTTGAAAAGCTAGAGTGTAATAAAATAATTGCAGTGTGATTACTGATTAGTACTCCTGGTGCATGTAGTGTTGTGTAATATTTTGTTACAGTTCCCTACCATATCTTTTTCTCCAAAATATTTGACTATCCTTTGACTATTCATTGTAGTGTCCGGTCAAAGAAGATCTTTAGTAAATGATCAAGGTTACTCACATTCCAGATGTTCAACCAATGATAAAAATACAGTGGAAACACCATCTGGATTTGCAAATAAATCAGATTTCCCAGTGAATGGTTTAGTTACGAAGACTGGCTCAAAAGAAAACCTTAAGGATATGATTTCAAACACAGTTCCTAATTTGACTCTTTCAGACAAGCTTAATCATACAAAACCGGCTATTGACTTGTTGTCAACTGATGTTAGTGTTTGTAATGGTATGTCTGTTGATGATAATTTTAAGCATAATAGAGAAGCAGGACATACCACTGACCCAGGGCAAAACTCAAGTTCGGATAACTTAATGGACCTTACAGATGTAGCTGTCACTTCTGAACCTTCTATCTTAAACAAAGTAGATTTATTGGGTAATGTTGGCCCACATTCAGATCCAATACCACCAGACATTACTAATGGAATAACAGACAAAAAAACTTCCCATGGTGACCTGTTGAGGGATATGTGCCCTGGTAATCCTAATATGGCAAACAATTTGCATCAGGATCTTCTACTATTAGATATTGATAATCCTATTGATCATTCCCAGAGATCAAACTCAAATTTTTCTCAGACATTTCTCAATAATGAAGCTGTTCAGGATTGTATTCAGGGTCCTAGTGGTAACCTCATTAACATGCCTTCCACATCACATATTGATAATGAAAACTCACTCATTGACTTAACTACAGACAACACAAGGACGGAAATGTCTAAGGTTGATAATAAAGACCAAGATTTACTTCATGGTGATGATAAACGTAGTGATTTGTTAGCAGACACTGCCAATGGGGAATTACGGTCACACCACGATTTTTCTCGTGAAAGTACTCAAACAGAACCTCCAAAACAGCCATTAATGGACCAAACGCCTGTTGCAGATTTAATGGGATCCCCTCCAGGTGCAGTAGGGAGCGATACGTCATCGGCCAGTGGTTCGCTAAGTAATGTTCATAAAGTTAACGAATATAGTGAAGCATTCAATAAAAACACGCAAGGCGCAGTTTTTAATGTTGCTCGTTTAACTGAGGAAGAAGAATCCTTGCTCTTCATGCAAGATCATTTTGGTGATCCTGACATGGCAGAAGGCAATGCAGGTGTTGTAAACACGCCCGTTGCTGTGACTAATGTAAACAGTACATCTGGGACAAATGATAGTGGAAGAAATGGCGATGTGGAAGATAACACGCAGGCCACACCAACAGAGTCCATTCCTGTTGGTCAAGACGCTGTAGCTGAAGATTCAAATGGACCTCCATCAAACAGTTATGAGGTACTCGAATCTGAGCAATCATTTCAGCTTGGGTACAACCCACCATCTTGGGTTCCAGATAGCAGTGTGCAAAGATGCATGAGCTGTCAGGCAAAATTCACCGTGGTCAAACGGCGCCATCATTGTCGGGCCTGTGGAAAGGTAAAAAAAAAAAATTAAAAATTTTTTTCTTAAGCCAAATCAATTTTTTATGGATTTTCAGATCGTTAATATTATTGACACAAACTGAATAATTTGCCTCTCCCATGTCTGAGTCCAGCACTGCGAAAATGTAAAATGTATATTCGTTGAATGGAAAGTTAAACCAATGATCATCGGCCCATTTATTTTATCTTACGAATATTTCAGATCTACTGTTCATCTTGTTGTAATTTGAAGTTCAATCTTCAGTATTTGGAGGACAAATTAGCCCGGGTTTGTCAAACATGTGCGAATGTTCTTTTACAGAGTAAGGCTGTTTTTCATTTGAATTATTGTATACTGTGTCTGAGTGCAAAACTCGTAATTGAAACTATGGCTATGTGCACACGAGCGTCGTTTTCGAGCGTTTTCAAAATTGTTTTTGTCTGTTTTAATATTGTTTAGATGCCCTACCCACACGATCCAT